>NW_026516666.1:0-600000 GCF_025766255.1 Zychaea mexicana | reverse complement strand
TAGGATAAAATACAACATATATTTTATAAAAATACCAAATGGAACGCCTTTTGCTAAACATCGTGCCCGCCGTTGTTCCCGCTTTTCAATGGCTCTCAATCTGTTCTCAAGAACCATCCATGCGTATCCATGAAGATAGATCTATTTTGAAAGTTAACAACAAAGTTAATGCTACTAGTTGCTGTGAGCTTCCTTCTCTTCCGTATTTACCTGCTCTTCACCAACGACCATCATCTTTGTATTCCAGTTATACGAGCCCATGACAGCAACACACATATCACGTAGATCAGCATTCAAATCAGCACAGGTGCTTTGCTGGATAATGTCGGCGTATCGTTCTCCAAACTCTGTAATCGCCATCTTGATCTTGTATTCGTGTCGTGCACGTATTGCCAAGTCTAGAATATTAAACATGTGCACTTGGGAAGCAATCTTTTTCCCATCGCACGAGCTTGGTAGGTGCAAATCGTTTGGGTCGAGACACAGGACCCACCATACTTCGGTTTCTTGTAATGTTTTAAAAAGCTCGTCCATGGCGTCATCCAACGGCTGCAGTGGACCATTCTGCTGCTTCTTTTGCTGTTGCTGCTCTTCAGATGCTGCTGCTGCTGGTTTGTTATTGTTGCTCTTGCGTTTCATTGATGGCGATCGACGTGGTTTTGACGACTGCTCAGCAGCTACGATTGCTTGTCCTTTTAACTCGGTATTGACAGTTTTCTGTAAAAATAATTGTTGTGCCAGTGCATTCCTGCAGTCATCGCTTCGGAACAGGGAGACAAAATCGGCATTGAGCGTTGGCTCATTGCATTTGTCCAAGAATTGACTGCGGTTGTACGTTGATGGAGCTGTAAAATGTTGGATCGTGAATGTATCGGGTCGTTTGATGGTGAGACAAGGATGCTGCTTGTTTTTATTGATGAATGGCTCCATGGTTTTTGTTCTTGGTTTTGCCGATGATGGCGCTGTTTCTGGTGCTACTGCTGTTGCTGTTGTTGCTGCTTCCAACATCAGTGCAATACATTGAGCACTGGTAGATTGGTATGTGGCCGGATCGCGATCAATGGCTTGTTCACGATATACTTCGATATTGTGATTAAACGTATGCTGTAACATGAACTGGTGCCATTTTTCATTTGCAAAATTGAGCTGAAACTGATCAAATGACGTTGCTGAAATTGCCGGCCCATTATTCTTTGCTGCCGCCTCGAATCCAGGGAAATCCGTCAAGCTAATGAAATTTTCAAATGTCGACTTGCACAGCTTTTTGTTGATGGCCTCGACCACAAATGTAAACAGCAACGAATACAAGGTTTGTGCAAGTAAATCGCGCTGCTTTGATGCTTGTTCGGCATCCAATACGACTGTTGTCATGTCGCGTTGGATCATTTTGGTTTGATACAATAGTACATTTTCTATAGCTTTTGGTTCGACGCCCAAAAACAATGCCACGAGCTCCAATGTGGCAGGATTTTTGATACTTGTCTCCTTGTTATTATTACTGCCCGGCATAGACGCTCCACCTATAAATTGAAGATTGCCAAGGTGCAAAATGGCTGCAAGGATCTGTGCCATGTTGTGCCAGACCGTCTTGTCGACACCAAGCGACTTTAGATCGGATTTGAGTTCCAAGAGGTCTTCTTGTGTGCTGTTGAATAGCGGAGTGTCTTTGGTTTTGTACAGATATCGGAACTGGGATCCATTGCTGTCGCCAAGTTGCAACGTCTTGTCATGCACGAGGTAGTACAGGACTTGGAAATTCGACATCGACTCGTCGCCTGGTTCGGTGATGCGTGAACGTTCGAGCAAATAGTCCAAAAACTTAGCGCCAATCATGCGTCCGCGTTCGTTGAACTGAATTTCGACGTGGCTACCGAAACGTGATGCGTTATTGTTGCCTAGCGTTCGACAGTGTCCAAAGGTTCCAAGAATAGCAAACGCTCGTTGGACGTGTTGCTGTACTCGACTAGTCTTTTTGTTGCCTCCACTGAGAGTCATCAAGTGTTCTAAGGCTGCAACCCGCATACTTGATTTCCCACTACCGCTCAATCCTCTGTTAGGATGCGCAACAATAACGACGTCAAGTCAATGATATATAGTTTAGTTTTTATTTTCTATATGTTATGACAAATATTATCCAATTCCTCTCCCTTTGCCTCTTTCTCTGTCTAAATTATGTCAGATCTCTTTCCGTAAATTTACCTGAAGATGATGGATTGATCCTGACCTGTTCGACGTAGGTGGAAATAGGCTTGGTTGACATGCTGGAATATATGCGGATCCAATTGCCGTGGCGCTTGCTGTTCTTCTTGAGTATTTTCTCTAGCCGGTTCCTTGTATTCTGCTAGGTATTTTTCGCTCGTTTCACGGATGGATGCAGTGAGAAGATCCTTGTATGGATTTACAACGATCAATGTAGAATTGCGTATGCGGGTGAAGATCTTATCCTGCAGGAATCTTGTCCGTATTGTTGTAACAAGTGAGTCCTCTGTGAGGTTGTTGATGCCCGTTAGATCATTTATGCTGACAGCATTGCTGGATCCCGTCGTCATCATAATAACCGTTTGCCGTTATATGCGTCGTATATGTATTATTAAGTAATGTATATTAAATTATGTGTCGGTAACGATTGGAGGATATTGTGTCAGCCCAAGTTCGAGGAGGTACTGTTGCTGCTACTGCTGAACGTATATATTTGGGCCTGACTTGAAATTACAGCGTTACAAATGAACGAGGGCGTAGAGGGTCCAGTAATAATAATGTAAATAGTAAATAGACAGAATGTGTGTATGAAAGAAGGGAGCAGAGAAAAGAGGAAAAAAAGAAAAAGAAAGAGGATAAACCAGATGAGTTGCAAGAAATCCACCCCTCCCGAACTTCCCCTCAATACTTAGGCACAGCTCTTTTTTACTGTACACACACACACACAAGCACACACCACGCACACGCACACGCACATACGAAAATAAGAGAAGGGCATGTCTGTGGAGAGTGAACACAGTGTGTGGTTTGAGCCATGCTTCTAACAAGCTAGGCTAAAAAAACATCACCAACTCCTTCCAATAATCTTTCTACCCCTCTTCAATCTTGCACACTCCTGTTTCTGACTCTCTAATCCAACGTGCTGTATTACTTCTTCGCTAAACCAGCAAATCACCCCTCCTCTTCCCAACCCCTTATTAATGGCCCCGACATAATATAAGAGAGAAGAAGAAGTCTCCTTTTCCTTAAAAATCATGACAACCAGCATCATTTTATAATACTAGCTTCTCCATTGGGCTATGACAAACGCGAGTATTATCACAAAGAGAAAAACCAGGGGCACCGGAGGTAAGCCGCCAGCAGGTGTCGTTGTCGCTGCTCTTGTCGTACTAGTACTAGTAGTAGTGTTGTTCACCATCTTGTTTACTAAGTATACATGTATAATATATGTGGGTATTACGTGTTTATTTTGTTAATGATAATAAACAAATTGACGTTTCAGCTGGTTGATATGTACAAAAAAATCGCCGACTAACACACTATAATTCGTCTCGAGCAGCAGCAAACAAAGTTGTACCATTTTTGTAAGTGGGCATCACCGTATCCTTGCTCAATCCAAAACCATAAGATCCCCATGCCAAAGTTGCGATGTAGTCCTCTAGAAGCTTTACACCTGCGTCGCTGCCTGCAGCTCCTAACGCCACATGGAAAGGTACCAGGTGCTGTTCGAATATATAAGAAACAATGTTAGATAGTGAAGTTGTCAATTAATATTGTCCTTTTGATCCCACGAACAGAATCTTTTCTTTTTACTCCCGGCTATCAACATTACCTCTGCTGTGGGATGGCATTGTCGGAACGCCCCATGTTGGCTCAGTTGATTGGCAGCCTCTTTTCGTGCTTGACCTGTCGACCCAACTGCTATCTTCTCCATATCCTTATCGAAATCCACGACGAATTGAGGCGATGGCTTGTCCATATTGGACCATAGCAGCCGTAAGTTGTGCACTGCGCTACCACTACCAATAATGACAACACCTTCATCTCTATGGTAACAACACATACGCACACATTTTTTGTCTCTTAGTATCACAGGGTAATACTGTTGAGCCATACATCGTTCTTATATATATACCTTAGTGGTGCAAGCGCTTCACCCATTTTCGTATGCATGGCCATATCTTCATGACCGAATGTTGATATTTCAATAATCGGAATATCCTTGTTGGACTTCATGGCGCGTTTCATTGGCACCCAGAGACCATGATCCGCTCCATAGCGTTGACCAGAAGCATTAATTCCTGACTGAATATATGATTTAAATATAAATCAAAACAAATCAGTAGGCCTCATATCACAAGAGTACGTCATATTTATAACAGTGCAACAAACAGAGAAAAAGAAAGAGGTATAGGAAAACTCCATACCTTTTTCAACAAGCCAATGACTTTTTCAGCTAATTCAGGCGAACCTTGCTGATCCCACGTTTGTTCATAGTAGCGTTGAGGGAAATTGTAGAAATCGTAGATCAATTTTGGCTTTTCTGAATTGTCAACTGTTTTTACGAAATGACACAAGAAAAAAAAGGTCTTCAGCAGTTGTACTTAATAAACCTTTAGAGAGGAAAAGGGCTGTGATGGTTTACCATATATGCCGTTTTTGCCTGTGCCTTGCCAATGCGCACTGATAAGAACGATAGCCTTGGGTTTCAGTTCTTTCTTCAAGTACTTGCCAAACCAAGTATAAAAGTCGCCTGGCTTTTCTTTATCTTCTAGAAGATTTGGACCTGGGGAACCATGTTGTTTGTGAGACATAAATACAATCTATGCATGAATAGCTGTTATCTTTGCCTTTACCTCCATGAGAGATGAAAAAGACGGGAGCGCGCATAGTTGTAGCTTGTGCAGTGGTAGTTGTTGAGTAAGTGTAAAAGGCAACAGTACTACTTAAAGTGGCTGTAGCTAAAACTGAAGAGTAACGACCAAACGCTTTGAGCATTAAAAATAGTTTGCAATCTGAGTCTTCCCACATATATACGGACGAGGGCGGGGAACTACCGAGACGGAACAATATTTAAGCCCATGACATCAGTCATTGCTTACAAAAAATAGTCCCCTTCTACCGCAACATCGCATATGGTGTTACAACACTACCATCGTCAATAAATCAGTAAAAAAAACTAGTATCACGAGATTGCGAGCTGTCTATCACCAACCCAAGGTTCATTTCTTATGACTCTTGATTTTAACCTATGTGAAATGTGGTCGTGTGGTGTGGTCAATGTGGCCAAATAGTCAAGACTTGAGTGCCTATGTGGCGTGGCAGTGGTAATTTAGTAGACATACAATAGCAATTTAGTACAGCGGGAGAGCGAGAGGAGTTCAGTAGCGTTGAATAACAGATGAGAATTTACCAATTACTCGATTAATGAAGAAAAGGGCGAATTTTCAGGCTACTGTCTCGATCAACAGTCGATAACTCTCTCGCCAGTTCTAGCAAGCCGCTCATTTTAACATATACACCGCTGACATCCACATTTTCAGGTTGCTCCTCTAATAATTGTCCGCACGATAGCTTAATCTTATTATATGCATTTAAGTGAGTACGACGAGAGGCAAAATCAGTGTTTGCAGTATCTGATTTTAATATACGTGTGGATGTGGTGCTTACTCATCTAGTAGAAGTTGCAACATAATAATTATTTGTTTACAGTACAGTATTGTTACAGCAAGGAGCTGTTTACAGTGTAATGTGAATTGTTGGATGACAATGTTACCATTTATCTACTTGATAAATGGGTATAACATATGCATTGGTAAATAATCAGAGCTAATGCGTCGGCTGGATCGATGAGGTCATTTGGTTAAACATGCGAAAGAAGGGACTCATTGTATGTCTTGTTTATTTTGTGATGGGTGACATTTATATCCCTGTTATTTAGAGCCTACTTCTGAGGAACCGAGAAAAACGTCGAGTCTGGTCGGTTCATGACGAGTCGGTTTCATGAATGAATCGAACTGGAACCGTCCCGGTTCTCTATGATCTTAACCGGGAAATGCGTATAGAATTATAAAGTCATTGCGATTGAGAGCATTAACTACCACCACCTACAGAAGGAGTTTGTCTCGGCAAAGATAATCACCAAAGCTCATCAGAGCCGATTGCAGTGGGTTTTCCGGAACCTTCCAGAGTCCTTTAGAGCCTAAAAAACCGTCTGTCACCTTTTGATCGGCCTACCTGCATATAACGATGCATGGCAGTACATTGGCGGAAATAAAGAAGGGCGACTGTGAAGTTGCGTGCCTCCATAGAAAAGAAAGGATTGCCGCCTTGTATTCTTTCAGAGCATTATACTGAAAAGTGAATAGACTAGCATTCAATGAGCACGTACTGCTTGCACTGTCATAAAAACGCTTAGTTCCTGATTGCAATCATTATGTACAGATTTTATTAAGCGACACCTTTCAACTGAACAATGCTGCCACTGCATTGTATGCCCAAAATTTATGGTTTGCTGGGCACCATCTTTCAAAGGGAGCTTAACATGTTTATGTATACAATGTTATGATACGCCAGACTGGTTGAGATTCACAAGAAACGCACGATCTACAGGCCCTTTTTAAAACGCCCAATTCAATATTGCCACTTCTTTTGGCGTTTTTCTTTTACAGTTCTCTGTCACGATAAGTTATTAAAGTGCTGTTACATTTTGCACAACTTGAGCGTTGTGATTAGCGATTTTTATGAGCAAGTGAGCGAAGGATACATCAATGATACTACGCAAAAATCAGCTGGAATGGTTGTGTGTGATGATCATAAATAAGCACCATCGTTGTTGCCACACAGAAGCGAGTACATGTGTTAAGCAGTCCATATCAAGTCGAACAGGCAGTTCAAAGTATACAACCAATTATTTTTTATCATCGTTCCGCTTATACTTCTGCGCAATCCTTCATCACTGGCATCCAATGCTCGCTTGAACGTTGCAATAAGGAATAGCATTCTTCTGTTTATATCTCCCGTTGTTTTCTAACTACTGACACTTGTTTTCTAACAGCCTTTCAGGGTCAGAACAATACAGTAATAATCTATTGATTACGATGCAGTACATTATATATACATGACAGCAGTCTGATTGATTCAATTAACTATTGTTACTACTATTATTGGTACTGTTTTGTAATAATGCTGACAAATCATGTCGGTATCGTTCGATCAGTCCAGCGTGATAATTTGATAAAGAGGTGGGAGGGAGAGCGAGTAGTAAGGAGGGGGAGAATGGGGTGGTAGTATCCGTAGAAGCGACAGTTATATTCTTCTTATGGCAATAATAGTAGCGGCGTGAAGGTAAATAATCTTCGGATGTGATTATTTCGGACATGCTGCTGGACTCAATGTCATAGTCTGTGATTAGAATAGTCGGCAATGACGAAATAGCACTAGACAAAGTCTGGGGAAAAAAGATCTGTGCGTCAGTTACAGCTGGCAGGGTGACACAGGAAAGTTAAAGAAAATTATACAGCAAGAAACAGAATTGATTATGTTGGATATAAGTATAATTCTAAGATAGAGCCCGTGTGAGAAAATCTATAGTATTACCTTCTGATTAACACTGTCCGGGCCCGGACGAACATCATCATTCTTGTATGCTGTTTCCGTAATTGCTGTTGTAGCTGTTGTCTTCTTTGTCGTCGTCGTCGTCGTGAATGAAGTGCATCTTCTGGGTTTTGGATTAATATTGTTTTGGTGCTGGCACCTGGTGCTGATGCTCCGGCTCCGGCTCGGTGATATGTGTTGGTAATCATCAACAAACAAACGTTCATCGATAGCGTCTTCGTCCACCAGTGATATTATTTGGTTTTTGATATTGTTACAAGCCATCTGTATATCGAGTGTGTGTGTGAAAAGTAATGGTGGAAGAGTAGAAAAAAAACAAGATTGAAGAGAAAAAGAAAGAAAAGATTAAAATGGGTTCTTTTTAATCCTAGTTAGATAACGACGCGGGGCACAATGGAAGGAGGGGTGGTGATGATGGTTTCGAGAAGGAGGAGGAGGGGGCTTATACAACGTTTGTGTTTCCACACGGCCACGGCGGGATATAATATTTTTTAGCTTTTATTCGTGAGTGCGTAAATGAGATGGTGGTACTAAGCGTTCCGTCAACAGAATGTTTTAGAAACAAAGGAGAAAAAATGCGTGTGTCAACATCACGGTCATCATCTACTACATCATGGGAACCCAGGGCCTTGGTTGTTGACAAGATCAGAGGTTTGCCACTTTTGTTCGTCTTTGATGACTACTATGAAGGCAGGGAGGAGAGAAGGTGGCGGCGTTTTCTTTACTGATCGTAGATGCGTATTTGTATCATCATGACCATGTGGTTGGTAGTGGCAAACAGTACAAACAACACTGCCGCTGTTATAATCAACCCATTACAAAAAAAAAAAAGGATCGACCAAACAAACAAACTGCTATCATCTTTTCAGTAAACAGCAGCCATTGTGAGAACTGTTTTTTGCGAAGCTCAAACAATAGAAAACACCAACGAACCGCAGAAGCTCAATTTTTTTTTTATTTGCTTTTTCAATTGAGTCAAGGGCGTTTTCAGGTTGTTTAGAGTATCGAAACGAGCGAGAACAATTGAACGCTGTGGCAACCCACCGAGGGGGTTTGGTGGACTATTCTCCTCTTTTCTCTCGCTTTTTCTTATCTCTTCTTCAGACTGCTTTGGAAAATCAGACCCTTGATACAATATACGTTTAAAAAAGAACAGAGAGACGTGTGCAACAGCAACTGCGCTACCTTACACAAACAACACTTTATTACTGGAAGAAAGAAGCCCCGAAAAAGCAAAATCTTTTTCTGCGATAAATTAAAAAGAGATGCCAGTGTTAGGTGAAGTCGCAAGCAATCCGGCGTCGTTCGAGTATACCAGCCGCATGGTTGAAAGTTCATGGCGACATATTCTTACTATCGCACAGAATCACATCCATGAATACCATCACCAAGGCGAAAGCAACACCGGCACTACCGTTACTGACAGCAGCGACTATAACAACAACAACAACAATGCTGCACCAAATGACGATGAGCAACGCGCATCCCAAGAATTCTACGACCGGGAACGACGCATGGTTCATGCACTTGACACGCTGTTTCAATTGGCATACGAAGGTTAGTTTCTCTTCAAAGTGTAGACGTTTTCAATAGAGAAAGAAACTTACGCTTGCCCACTTGTCAGGCTCTGGATACCTTGCATTCATAGCAACCATCACATCGGCACTTGAGCCGGAAAGCCCAGTGGCCATGGCATTCCTCAGCCACATTGTGGACCGCGCGGCACTTCCATCACGCGAAACCATGGCTGCTGTATCACCTGTCATCCTGTCGCGGCTCAACAAACCCACGCATCATCTGTACAGTGTGTTGACTTCTTTGGTGACACCATTCGCATTAGCACCATCCTCTTTCACTACGGCTGCTCCGTCAACAACAACATCCAAATTACGCCGCTATCGTCGTCAACCCGTGACCATCCAGCAATGGAAACGGCCGTGTCCACAATGCCGTGATCCAGCCACAGAACACCACCAACAGCAACAAAAGAAAAAGCCCAAGAAAAAGAAACGCTATGCTGGTCCCAGTACACTCCTCAAGCTCAATTCAGCTGCACTGTGGTCGCTTTTGGCAGAAAAGTTTGCAGGTGACTTGTGCCAGGAATTGTGGACGGATCAAGTCGGCGATCTGTTGTTGCATTTTCTTGCTGATCCAGAAGAGGATTTGCGCGTTCGTATCTTCGCATTGAATGCTTTGGAAAAATTTGCATTGACAGGTAATGCATTTTTGTATTGGGGGTCACAGAAAGTTGGAAATGTACTTATCAGAGTTTTATGTGTATTAGGCATCGTCAAGGAAGCCATCATAGCACATCCATGCAATATCCGTGCGATTCTACTTGCAGTGATCCACGAATGCGAAGAAGCCAACCATCATATATTTCTCATGTCGCCCTGCTCGCCCGTCTCATCACTATCTCACAATAGCTCCAACAATGATCCAGCAGAACTCGACATGACGAGCAACAAGGCCCCTGCAGCATTACATCCCCAAGCATTGTTCAAAGCAGGCAGAGTCAAGTATTGCTTAGAGACCATGTGGCGCGACACCAAGATGCATTTGGTGCGTCTGTTTCACCGAAAGCACAAAGGAAAATGTAACGAGGACGTCGACGTTGATGGTTTTGACGACGGCTGGTCACTCGATGGACATCTTGACAAATCATCAGAAGCAGATAGCAATCATGTGGGTACCAACAACAGCGTGCATTCTTTCACCGGAACAAGCGCGTCGTCCATGCTGTCAGATCATATCAAGCAACGCGCTTCGCCTCCAAGTCGGCCCGAGTTCATGTCACATCTCAACAGCTTTGATACAGGATTTATACCACCTGAAGGAAAGTTGCGTGATGATTGGACCCGCTACGTACAGCTCGCCCATTGTTCACGATGGGCACTGGACAATGTCTTTGGTAGGTGGTTTTTGTTATTAGCTACAGGCTTCCATGATACATGTATACGGATAACTAAACTTTCCGTTTTACTCTTTCTTCTATAGGCGACGATGAACAACAGGTAAAAAGAGCATCATGCTAAAGCAAATTCTAAAGTGTTTACTTACTCAAAGACCACCAACGTTAGCTCGCTTGCTCATGGGATCTTTCCCACTTGAAAGCCATCATGAACCTGTTTGACGCCACTGCCCATTGGAAACTAGGCGGTAATGGTCTGGAACTGCGCAATGACAGACCCCATTTCGAATCCATACGTGCAACAGCGTGTGTGAAAAAGGGAAAATGGTATTATGAGACATTACTATTGACAAACGGCATTATGCAGCTTGGTTGGGCCACGAGTCGTTGTCGGTTTACACCAGAAGAAGGATATGGCGTTGGTGATGACTGCGTATGTTTGGCACTTAGAACACCCCCACACACTATCAATCCCACCCCCAAATGCGGGAATTTTCCATTTGGAAAGGCAGAACAGGCTAACTTATTTATCGTTGCATTACATAATACCTTGTCTAAAATAGAACGGCTTTGCCTTTGATACGTATCGCACTGCTGTATGGGTAAGTTGCTGTATTGGGCGTGTAAACTGTTTACTAAAACACGTATTCTTTTCTTTTCATGGAACAGGCGGATGGATCTGCAGTGTACCCCCAGTCGCATAGCAACGTCCATTGTCGCGCAGGCGACGTGCTTGGCAGCTTCTTGGATCTAGACAATGGTCTCTGCACCTTCTTCATCAACGGATGTGACCTGGGTCTTACTGTTGAGTTCGAGCACCCTGCGCGTCAGCATTGCGTTTCTGAAGACGATGACGTTGAGGGCATATCTGCATCACCCATGCTTCCACCCCCACCATTCAACAGCAGTGATAACAACAACAACAACAACAACAACAGTGGGAACAGCAACTTTCAAAATGAAGCAGCGAGAGCGAGTACGAGTAGCAGCAGCAGAAAGAGCAAGAGTCGCAGCAGTAACAGCAATGACAACAAATCAGTAAGTCTGGGGCTGTACCCCGCCGTCAGTCTTACGACGCACCAGCACGTCTTGCTCAACTTTGGCGATCGACCATGGATGTATCCACCCCCTGTCTCGGTCAAGTACAAGGGAATCAGTGAGGCCGGAAAGCTCGATGAACATTTTAAAAACCGAGTGCTACACTATGTGCAGAAACGCAGTAAGCCACGATGCAAATCTCAGGCCACTTCAATCACCACCACAACGACGACGACCACTACATCTGCATCTGTCTCTCATCGGCAGCAGCAGCAACAACAACAGCAACCTCATACATTACAGCAGCAGAAACACCAACACCAAGAAGGAGTAGGAGGAGGAAAAAGAGCGACAGCAGGAGTGGTCGTGGATGTTGATGCAGTCAGTAACAGTAGCAGCAGCAGCTATGAATGGGACGGGCCACTTTGCACGATCTGTTTCTCGGAACCTAAAAATGTCATGCTGCTGCCCTGTCGGCATACCGGCTGGGGTGGACGCTGTGCGGATGCACTTGACATGTGGTAAGCGATCTCACTCTCTCTCTCTCTCCCTCCTCTCCCTCTCAGAACTTCATAAAGATAGCTTGTATTTCAAGTATCTCGTGAAATTCTAATTCTGAATTTATCTAATCTCTTTTCTAGCCCACTATGTCGAGCCGATATTGAAGACCGGATCAGCGTAGCATCCTCCTCGCCCTCACTCTCCAACAGTATCAAATCACCCTGAATACATTTTCAAAGACAAGGCCTATCCTATCCTATTCTGTACAATAGTAATTCATTAATAATAAAACTTTTTAAGGAGATAGCCTATCCACAATGACAAGAGAAAGTTGTGTGTTCTATATTGACTATATACTAGGTACAATACATCACACACACACTGAGTATATACACTAGTAAAGTAGCTATCACAAATAAAAGATCAGAAAGGGATATAAAAGCCATGATGGTATGATGACAATCCCTGCAGCCTTTTTTGATCTGGTGGCTTCATAAAGAGAATAGAAAGCGACGGACTTGCACACGCTCTCTTCTGTTCGCTATTACCAGGACGATGCATGGTGCTGCATGGTGCGTTCTGTTTTGTTTGAACAATAAGTGGCAAAATGCGAAATTGTTATGCATGGCCAGAATGAAGGGGAGGGAGAACCTCTTTCCACTCTTTCTTTTAGAACCCCTTACGCCGTACTTTTTTCATTTCTTCCTCTCTCTCTCTCTCTTTGGTCCTCTTTTCTTTTTATTACATCGCTCCATTAGCCAATAGCCAGCAAAAACACATACAGAACAAAAGAACACTCAACCTAACGCAGAAATATTCAACATCAACAACAACAACAAGCGAATGTTATATTGGTCTCTTTAACTCCGCAGATGCACTACAACTATGGTGCTTTAATTGTAACCGCATACATCTTTCAACAGCATCTTGTTGCTGCCAACGACGAAGGCTTGGTTCTCAAAATCCGATCCGATGAGCAGCATTTGCGTGCTCTGGTCGTTATTCTATCTTTGGCGGGCGGACTCGTGATTCCATTCGCGCTTGGAGCCGGCATCTGTCTCTACTGGCACTGGCGACAATATCGACAGCGAAGAAGACGGAAAAGACGAAAATTGCAATTGGACAAGGAGGCTGCAAGACGGCAAGATGCGATGGAAAATATCAATGATAATAATGATATCGGTAGTGGTGACGAACTTGTCGCACCAGATATCATCGTCGTGCCACCGCCACACCCTCCAGCGCCACCGCCGCCTGCTCTTATCGCTGTTACTAGTACAGCAAGCGCAACAGCAGAAGTAGCAGGAGTAGGAGCAGGAGTAGAAGCAGAAGCAGCAGCAGCAGCTACTGCAGCCGTCGCTGAACCTAACAAACTAAGCGCCATTGCGTCATCTCCCCCGGCTTCACAGCTAGACGATGACGGGCCAGGACCATCGGCACCACCGGCAAAGGAGGTATTCAATGATGATTCAGCCTATGTGTCGTCATCGTCATCCGTGTGCCATCCACCGGCAGTTGCTCATTGTTGCTGTCATCCACCGCCTCCCGCATATACTCCTTCTGAAGAACACCATCCTCAGCAACAGCAACACCATCATGTACCATAGAAAAACACACACATTATACATATAGCATGTCTGTAATAATAATAATAATAATACATCAATGATAATACTTTACATATTAACATCTTTTGAGATCTTCTTCTTCTTCTTCCCCAGCAATATAAAATTATGCTTCACCACTTCTTTTCTCCTCCTTTTCCCTTATCGAAACTTTCTCGCATACATGCAAAATTGCTGCTGTCGCTGTTTTTATTATTATTCATGTGATTAATGATATTCTTTTGTCGTTCAAGTAACAGCAACACCACTGCCAGTAGTAAAGCAGGCAATCGGGGGCTGCCATATAGTCACGTTTGTTGTTGCAATGTGGTGCTGCTGCTATTGGCGCTGTTGGTTTTGCTCCCGCCAATTCGGAACATTCTGCCCAGCGACGATCGTAGTGACGAGTGGGTGCTGCTCGACGATTTAAGTACTCGTTTGTAGGTATCCTAATATACAAGAACAATCACGTTTGGAATGATCAACTCGTCGAAATGCATGAAAGAAACCCCCCTTCTTGGAAACTTACCAGGTATGCAATCTGAGGTTTGTTAAAAGCCCCGCGTCTCTTCGCTCGGATATGCTCGATAGAATCCAGCGGCTTCATGCCCATTTCAATCAGGGCAATCGCGACAAGCACGGGCGCTCGACCAAGGCCAGCAACACAGTGCACTGCAATGGTTGGAGTGGGGTCTTTTTCTTTGGTCTTTTCTACGAGCGATAACCACTCGCGCACGATGACCGGCGGGGGCTGTATACAAGAAAGAGTATTGCTGTCCATCAATATCCATCATCCCCAGAATCATTCCTTTATTTGGAAGTGGCACGAGGCAAAAGGAGGAGTTTTCTTTTTCTTTTCTCTCTCTCTCTCTCTCTCACTCTCACATGAACTTACCAGCCCACCGTCCTTGAAAGGAAGATCAATAACTTGAATATCACGTTCCATTAAACGATTCGCATTATATGTGGGTTGGCAGCATCGTACCACTGCAGCGACATTGAGTCGATTGAACTGTTCCATGTAGAAATCGAGTGTTGATTCGGTAGGACAATCAAGAATTAAAAAGCGAAGAGACGAGTGTGGGCAGTCAATGACGGAGAGCATGCGCCCAAGAGGTGATGATCCGTTGCGTGTTGCCATGGGAGTGAAGCGCTTGTCGCTAATGTTGACCATTCACACAGAATTAAAAAGAAGGACGATATGAAGAGAAAGAGTGAGAGAGGGTGTGTGAGCCAAAAAAAGGGTAGGTTAATGAGGGAGTATAGGTAAAGAAGAACGCAAGAAAGAAAAGAGTACTAGTAAATGGTAGAGATTAGAAACAAGCCAAAGAACAGTTTTGTGTGATAGAACAGAGGACAGGGATATTTAGGGAAAAACAATGAAAAGCTGCCGTCGTCGCAAAAGGGTGCCAGCAATAGGGTCGAAGAGGTTTTGATCAGGCTTTGGATCAAAAGCGTGCATAGAGAGTTTGAGGGTGGTTGGGTGGAGGGAAAAGAGAATAGCGTAGCGCTTTTCCTTGAGAAAAAGAACTTTTTTTTTTTTTTTTTTTTTCGTCCTTGACCCAGCAATCTCCGCTTCCTGATGAAGTTTTGATACCACCACGTACTACTATATCCGGAGGTACCCATCTTTGAAGGAGTTCAGGGCAGGGTTCGGAAACCACCGCATCCGCTCGTTTCCTTTCTTCCATAAATGATAGTACATAGTAGTGATAGTGGTACTAATAGTAGTAACACAGCAATATAAAAGTGTACATACTACCCATGTCCCCTGCAGCAACACATCATAGTGAGCTTCTTGTCCCCCGCCCTCCCAATCAGCTATTGTCGTAGAGTCCGAGAAAGTTCAGAACAAAGAGGAAAATACGATCGATCAAGGGGCTGCTATGTAACAAATATACTTTCTCGCTAACAATTAAATTCACACCCTCATCGTCGTCATCCCCAGTTGTATTTTTACTACAACCGACAATGACGACAACGAGTGATAAAAATAGATTCATGCTACTACTACAGGCTCTAATACAATACATCTTATTTTGAATGTGCTTGTTAGAAAGCTTGACAAAGGCGAAACAGTTTGATAAAAGGGTAAAATACGGAGTAGAATAGTAAAACTAGTCAATAGAAGAAAAAGGTCGGTATCTCGATTAATTGCATTTGTATACACCAGCATCATGCTATAGCACATTATTCGCTTATCCTGTTATTCCTACTAGTAACGTCTACAGTACATAGTATGTATTCTATATAAAATGTCAGCAATAATAAACATGTCACAGTTAGCGCTGCTCAATCCAAGATTTACTACCCTCTTGTACTACCTACTGTAAAGCTCTCAGTAATGCACTAAAAATCATATGCATAATGCACACCTCTACATGTACCCGTGCGTTCTGCCATTATTTTCTGATGCATATCTGTATCAGTACAGCGGGGATACATCAGACTCGTATGTTTCCGAATGAAAAGGTATTGTTTATAGCAGTATAGGCTGCCAGATGTGGCCGCGAAAAGAAGCGAAAGTGCCATTAACGTGACACGTGGAAATTTCAAAAGCAAATGAAAGATCCTAGTCGAAAATCACCCTCGGTGGGTGACGTGGAATAAATCAGGGGTTTCTTTGTTAGCGCAACAAGTAGTATTTCACTATCATTCGTAAGACAATTGTTAGCAATACCTGATTACGTGTGAGTACACCTTATACGGACGGATCCCAATAATAAGTACGGTAGACTTCTAACAAGTCCAGGCATAAAGCAACAATTGGAAATTCGGCACTGTTGTATATTGCGCTCCTCATGGGTTATCTTCACTTGAAAGTGTGGTTCTCGATCCGCTCTACAGCACTTTGGCATATAAGCGGCCGGCGACTCGCTGACTTGATATTCGTGGATCATTTCTCGGAAGCTTGGTGGAAGCTAAAAAGGCACCAGCAAATTCTGATTCACATTACGCTATTATTACACATGATGGGTAGTGTTTTCTATCTGCATCGTGAGAATTACAGGGTGAAAAGCTGCAAAGTTATGCCAGACAAAATCGAATTTGACACGATCGGCGATCCGTCAATATAAGGCAGCCAAGACAGCTATAAAAAGAGAAAGACCTTGCGATTCACGCGTTCGGCGCACGAGGTTCAAATAAAGGCTTACCATGAATTTGCTAGCGCAGAGTAAGGACACACATTCTATTACTGTCAACGATGAAATTTTGCCAAGGCAAACTATACTCTAGGTCTTTTTATGAAGCCGTGCAGACACAACAAGAACAAAAACGCGTTACTACATCAGTCGATGTCGAATATGCTACTAAGTACCTTCTAGACGGTGACGGCAGTGGTTGACTTTTATGGCACTTACATACTTCTTCCATCTTCCCCAGAAAAAAGGCACTGCAGGGATGAAAAGAAGGCATGACATTGCACGCGGTTTTTTTTTTATTTGAGCAATACAAATGAAAATTTATGTTCCTTGTTATTGCAAAAGGTTGCTCCAAGCCATCCAACCCAAGCGATCTGTGTCGATTCTATGCGGGACCCATGATAATATCCTCTGCAATGTCCCCATTGTGTGGAGTAGTTACAGGGGTACTACAAAAGTACAACGTGTCAAAGAAAAGGAAAAAAAGAATTTTGCTGGATAGGGTGCCTCTATTTATACCTTTCACAGCTTTTGTCCACAGAACTAAAAGTCAGTTTTCAATTGGCTCTCCTTTCTTAACAGCAACGTTATAACGCTTGAATATGTCGACGACAGCTATCCATGTCCAGACAAGCCAGTTTATGTGATTCTAAACATGAGCCAGGTTCTCTCCCTGCTAGGAGCGCCATCTTTTCCTTGATCGCCATAGTCTGTGCGTGCGCTTCAGAGCGCATCATTTTTACGAAGAGCTTCTTGCGCTTTCGTGTTTTCAGTTTGTCTCCTTGTAAGAACTTGATTCACCTTCATTCACTTATCAAAGAATAAAAGCAATTCTGTATGTTGCTTTCTTTCGATAGTCTTCATCTGGAGCAACCTCATCCATGCCTCTTTTCTCTTCAGAATGCACTAATACTATGTCGACGATTCATTTGTGTTTTCTCGTTTGACCAACATCATACAAGGATTTGTACAACCTATCCGCGGGGAAATCTCATAGGAGACTTCAGGTTAAGATCCGAAACGACGACAAAGGGCTTTCGAATCCATTACCTGTTTACTTGATTATGTAAGCTTCGTTTGTATCAGAATGTAGCAGAATGACACACATGTGATATTTTATATTCATACTGTACTCACTGATTAGTGAGGATAATAATCATGCATAGATTTATCGATAGTACTTTAGCGGGTAATCCTATTGACGTGGAAAAAAGAAGGTTTCAGGTTTCCCCACAAGGAACAATATGCGGGCGTTTTCACCGACTTTGTACTAAAATCATTCTCGGGCTACACAAAGCTTTTTGCAGTTTGAAGAGTGTCTTGTGATCATCTCACCTCGGGAGAACTGCTTTTTGATGTGCCCTTTTTTCCCCCTTCTTCTCTTCTTCAAGCATACTGAGCGAGGGCAACACCACCGCCCCCCTTTAACGCGATGAATAACATACCTGCCTCAATAGCTGATTTCGAAACATATGCCCGGCAAACAATGAATCCGGGCGCCTTTGGCTTTTACGTCGGAGGAGCTGACTCGGAGATCACGTTGCGTCGCAACCTGGAAGCTTACAACAGGTGTGTACATAAGTACTCACCCCGCTACATAACTACAATCCTTTGTTAACCACAGCAACCTTCAACTACCCTTCTTTTCTTCTTTCAACAGTCTGCTGTTGAGACCCAAGGTGATGGTTGACGTTGAAAAAGTCAGTATTGCCACAACAATTCTGGGAGAAAAAATCACTTCGCCCATTTGCGTTGCGCCCACAGCGTACCATGCACTTGCGCATCATGACGGGGAAAAGGCTACAGCACGGGGTAAGTCCATAATCTTCCTCTATCCCCCCCAACGTGCTTTATTGACAGAACTTTTAACTTTTTTTTTTGGGTAACTTTTAAACTAGCTTGTGCAGCTGTCGGTACATGCTTCTGTCAATCTACCAACAGCAACTACACCATGGTAAGAAACACAGGAAGAAAAGCTAGCGACCACTGCCACATAGCCTTATCATCGTGTCATGTCTAGGATCAAGTAGCATCGAGTGTACCCAAAGAAGCACTCCGATGGTTCCAGATCTACGTGCAAGAAGAAGAGGACGTGACCAAACGGCTAATCAAGGATTGTGAAAAGGCCGGATTCAAGGCATTGGTGGTGACACTAGATCGACCTCGACTGGGAAAACGATTGCATGTTCTGAAAAGCGGCTTCACATTACCGAAGCACTTGTCAAGAGCCAACTTTTATGAAGATCAGGACAATGATGGATCCGATAGCTATTACCACGGCGAGATGTATCCCGGGATGACGTGGAAAGACATCAAGTTCATAAAGTCGATCACCAAGTTGCCAATTGTGGTAAAGGGCATTTTCCGTGAAGAGGACGCCAAGCTGGCTGCTGAGAATGACGTGGATGCTATCATTGTTTCGAATCATGGGGGACGACAGCTGGATTCATGTCCTGCCACAGTAAGTATTCCATCAGATTTATAAGGGCATGGCTATTACTACCCGCCAGCCGTAAAGCTTTTTATCATAACACGTCCGCTTAGATTGAGGTTTTGCCGGAAATTGTCGCAGCTTGCAAGGGAACGCGCGTTGAAGTGTATGTGGATGGAGGCATCCGTACAGGCACCGATGTTTTCAAAGCATTGGCCATTGGTGCACGCGCTGTGTTTATTGGTCGTCCAGCATTGTGGGGTTTGGCGTATCAGGTAATCTTCTTCCATGAGATACCTTTTGTTTTATCCTTGTAGCCAAAGTGATCTAACATCGATATCTAACGATACGTAGGGAGAAAACGGCGTGAAACAGGTTCTCGACATGTTAAATTATGAATTCCGCTTAACAATGACCTTGTCAGGTATGTATGCTGGTCATTTATCGTCAACTCGGCCAAGTACGAGTCATGGATTCATGATTTCGCCTCTGTGTTCTTCTAAAACTGTTTATTGTTTTAGGATGTGCCAATGTTCAACAAATTGACAAGAGTTACGTCGCCCCGGTAGAAAGGTATTCGTTTACCCGAACCCTTGCCAAATTGTAGATACTCAGTCCCATAAAGTCGCTGTAGGCTATAACCTTAGCTACTGTTATTCATTGCTCAAAGTGATTTCCTGCTGAACAACTTGAAATAAATAAAACACCTATTTTATAAATTGATCTTTTATCGGTTTATGCAACAAGCCAAGAAATCGAACCAATCAAGCGTTTTTGTGTACCTGAAATCGAAAGCCGTTGAAGAAGCTTGTCTTTGAATTCACATCCCGCTTTGAGGGCTGCAAGAAGAGTGTCGCAGTCACGATATGACGGTCCGGACCTCTCCCACAGCACACTGAGTGGAGAAGCGGTTGCTGAAAGTACAAGTTCATTCACCCACCTTCTCTCTCCCCCCCCTCCCTCCTTCACTCCATGTCTTCACCAAAGCAGCCGCCGTTACCAAACATACGGTAAAAAGCTTTTTCTTGCTTATCATTCTCCTCTTTTTACCTATTGTTGTGACACACCACAGTCGCGACATTGTTTGTTCTAAGGCCTAACGCTACTTTTTCTACGTTTCTGTTTCCTAGGCCACCGAATTCTGGTCCGCCAGCTTCGTCGCCGTCATTTGTCCAACAACTTCCACCGCCTCCAATTACAAGCAGCAGTGGATCAACACGACCACCGTCATCGCTTGCAAGCACAACCACGTCTCGTCCGCTTCCACCTCCTCCTGGCATGGGTGGCGACATGCCGCAGTATCACCACCCTCACCACCCTCCACCGCCGCTGCCGTCTTCGCACCATAGCAGCAGCAGTCCGTCCATGTCTTCACCAATGACCTCAGGACCATCGTACGCCATTGTCCCACAGCAGCAATCTATGCCTAGCCTGCCATCACCAAGCACATTCCCTGGATCGACGAGAAGTAATAGTAACAGCAACAATAATAGCAGTAGTAGTAGCACCGCTACTTCCAAACCGTCATTACCGCCTATTCCTTCGCGCGGCGGCGCGCCGTCCCTCCCCCCACCGCCATCGTCGTCGTCTTTCTCAGAGAGTGGTATTCCTGCTCATTCAATACCACTGCCATCAAGAGCACAAGCAGCAAGTCCACCTGGACCTCCTTCGCTTTTGACTCAACAACAACAACAGCAGCAGCCACAACCACCACCACCTCCTACAACCACTACTGCTGCTACTTCTTCTAGACAATCACAACAACAACAACAACAGCAGCAGCAGACATCCACTGCAAACAACAACACTAGCACCGGTAGCAATAACAGTTCTAGCAACAACACTAGCAACAGCAACGCCAATGCAGGATATCGACCATTGAACGTACGGGATGCGCTCACGTATCTTGACCAGGTCAAGGTTCAATTCTCAGCGCATCCGGATGTATACAACCAGTTTTTGGATATCATGAAGGACTTTAAAAGTCAAGCGTAAGTTTTTTTCTTTTCCTTATTTAAAATGAGAAATCCTCTCCCCCCACCCTTCCTTTCCTCTTCCCTCTACGTCCTTTTCCCTACGCTATACACAAGAGAAAAGAAAGAAAAAATATATCCGAAATCCTACAAATGGACTGACATGATTGTTTAGAATCGACACACCTGGTGTGATTGAACGCGTGTCAATCCTGTTTAACGGCCACCCAGATCTGATTTCTGGCTTCAATACTTTCTTGCCTCCTGGTTATCGTATCGAATGCTCCAGTGATCCTAATGAACCAGACATTATCAAGGTCACCACTCCTTCTGGTATAACGCACAAACGAACATCACGGCCTGTCATGACAGGACCAGGTGCAGCAGGAGGTCCGCCCGGACCGCCCAATGCTGCTGGCCCACCTGGTGGAGGTCTACCACCACCACCACCGCCGCCGCCGCCTCCTTCATCATCACAACGAGGTGGGCGAGAGGATATGATCCATGGGAGCAACATGGCTGGCGTGCCTCCCCAACCGCCTCCACCCTCTGCCGCTGGTTCTTATTACACAACTCCTTATGGTCATATGCCCCACCATCCTCCGCCACCACCTCCACCACCGACATCATCCTCGCTTCCACCTCCACAGTCGTTGCCGCCACCGATGTCGCATCCAATGCATCCGCCATCGCATGGCTCATATATCCCAGCACCAAGCAGCTCACGGCGACCGCCTCCACCACCGCCGCCTCATGAACAGCAGGAGCATTCACATATGAATGGAAGCGGGGGCACTCGAAGGGCCCCGGTTGAGTTTAACCATGCGATCAATTACGTGAACAAAATCAAGGTATTGTGCGCTCTTTCTCTGGAAATTGTTGTGTCTGTGCTTTCCAAGAGCGAGAACCATGCTAACTCATTCGGTTAAACATAGAACCGCTATGCCGGAGATCCCGAAACCTATAAACAATTCTTGGAAATATTGCAGACATATCAAAAAGAACGGAAGCCCATCCAAGAGGTACACTTTTTTATAAGTACTAGAGTGTTATGTGATGTCTCTGAGGGATAGGAATAGCGGGTTTGATATAGTCTGTGTGTATTTATTAGGTGTACCAGCATGTCCAGTATCTATTCAACGGTGCTCCGGATCTCCTAATCGAGTTCAAACAATTTCTGCCGGAGATTACTGGCCAGCCGGCGCCTGACTTTCTGGACGAACTCGAGCCTGCTTATATGGGTAAATTCCATTTATCATCTCACCTCTACGTATCACAAACATACTAAACGTTTGCCCAAATTACAGGCTCCAAGCGACTCTATGGCACACCGCCTCAAACTTCGGGTTATTTGCCACCGGGTAAAAAGGCAAAGCGTACGGGAGTGAGTACATTATTTGACAACTTTTTTTTATACAATGAAAAGAACTGGAAAAGGATAATAACTAAATGTCTCTTTCTCTTCCCTTTATTCTAAATAAAAAGCAGCCAAAGCGAACCAAGGGACAAAAGATGGGCATGGAAGAAGACATGATTGCCGGTTATCCTGCCTCTTCATACTTTGACCCCGCACGACCTACTATATCGCCCGAAGAAGTCGATCTATTCGAACAGATCCGAAAACATATTGGCAACAAGCCATCCTATGAAGAATTCCTAAAGACGCTCAACTTGTACACGCAACAGATCATTGATGCCGATGTGTTGATGAAACAAGTGGAAGGATTTTTGGGCAACGACCGTGATTTGTTTGATTGGTTCAAGACAGTGGTAGCCGTGGATCTGAAGGACCAAGTGATCGACCGGCCAGCTGCCATCATTCCCAAACCTGATTTGAACCACTGCAAAGCGACCGAAAACAGTCCTAGTTATCGCTTGGTGCCAAAAGAAGTAAGTTTTTTTTTCTCTTTCCATCTTCCTCTATGGCTTATTTTTGGATATGCACGATTATTGAATTTTCTGTAACTTTTCAACGTGCACACATACATAGTGGCAAAACCAACCATGCTCTGGTCGTGACCAACTGTGCTGGGAGGTCCTTAACGACGAGTATGTCTCCCATCCCATCTGGGCCAGTGAGGATAGCGGTTTCGTCGCTTCCAAAAAGAATCAATATGAAGAAGCCATGCATCGCTGTGAGGAAGAGAGGTATGTGATCATGTAAACGCCGTGAATAAAGGGAAACAGTGAAGCGTAATCCATGTTGCTAAATGCTCTTGCTTTCTGTATTATAATAGATACGACTATGATCTCAACATTGATGCCAACTTGAACACAATTGCTCTGCTCGAGCCCATTGCAAAAAAGCTCGAAATGATGACTCCTGAAGAGAAAGCAGCGTTCCGTTTGGGTCCTGGATTGGGTGGTCAATCTGTTACCATCTACGAGCGCATAGTGAAAAAGGTGTACGAAGAGGACCGCGGCAAGGAAGTGATCGATTTGCTGTACAAGCATCCTGCTCGAGTTGTGCCGGTCTTGTTGAAACGTTTGTCACAGAAGGATGAAGAATGGCGAAAGGCTCAGGTACAATAGTTTGCTGGAGAAAAGGCTGTTATTACGTGGCACGAAGCAAAGAAATGGAATGCTGACCCTTGGATGTGTTATTGATAGCATGAATGGAACAAGGCTTGGCGTGAGATGGATGCCAAAAACTTCTACCGCGCTCTGGATTACCAAGGCATGACCTTCAAGAGCAATGACCGCAAGGCGATAGCAGCCAAGGCCCTTGTTAACGAGATTGAGAATTTACACGACGAGGCGCGGGAGGGCGAAAAGGGAAACATCCGCGATCTATACCCACTCAGATTCACATTTGACGACAAGCAGGTCTTCAAGGACGTCACGCGACTCATCTTTTCCTTCATTGAGAAACAAAACGGATTCAGTAGCAGCGACCGCAGCAAAATCCGAACATTTGTCAACATCTTTATTCCTCTGTTTTTCCATGTCGATGACGTGGTTCCTGAAGGGTTTGCTGTCTTATCCGAAGATGAAGAAGACCTGACGGCGGACGAGGATGATGAAGGCCAATCGATCAATACCGAAGATTCTGATGTAGATGCGGATGGTTCAAGTCGATCACCACGGGACCGTAGAAGCCGATCACCGAGCGGAACTCCAGCTGCTGCTGCTGCTGTTGGAACCACAACTCGACGACGGAACGGTCGGAATCGGACCGATGATGCCGATCCGTCAGCCGATCTATTGCGCGACGTGTTGACCAAAAATAACAAAAGTACGCCCGCTGATGATAATGACAGCAGCTTCGACAAGTCGCCATCAGCCCTACGCGATCTATCAGCTACGCCTGCTCCAGAAGATGATACTGAAGGCGAAGAGCCTGAGTCTGCTGCTGCTGCTGCAACAGCAAACAATAACATTCGCGATGGTTCGTACGAAGATAAACCAATCAAGACCGAAGAACAGTCCTCAGCTGATGAGCGTGAAAGCAGTGCCGCTGTTGCTGCCACAGCCAATGCAGGAGAAGGACTGTCATCGTCACCTCAACCGATGGATGTGGATGATCAACCAAGTAATGCGGGTGATGCTACGACGGGAGGTTCTCAGGCTGTTGAAGACGACGATCGATCCACCAAGAGCAACAATAACAACAACAATTACAGCAATCATCCTGAAGGCAACCGTTTGTTTGCTGCTGCAGCCGCTGCTACCGCTCCTGGCCTTCATAAGCGAACGGTCTACAGCTTTTTCTGCAACACGCCGTTCTATAGCTTCTTCCGATTATACCAGATGACATATGAGCGCATGCGCAAGATGAAGGCCTTGGATGCACAGATGAAGGCCGATCTTGATAAGGGCAAAAAGGTCAACAAGGTTGCTACCGAGTTGGGTCTGTATACTAGCCGTTTTGAAGGTAGGATATCGATATCTGAACGAGCCAATGATTATTAATATGTAAACGGGTGAATTGATCCGGGCTCAAGTTTCAGGGGTAAGGGGGTTGAAGGCAATGACTAACAATCCTATCTTTCTCTTTTCAATCCTTAGATATCAATCTATCGAACGGCTATTACACCGCTTTGCTCGATTTGATCGATCGTTTTTTCGATGGTGAAATGGATCAAACTGCATTTGAGGAAAAGTCGCGTTACATCTTTGTCACTGACGCTCACGTCCTGTTTACCATTGACAAGTTGGTTCAATCCATTATCAAACAGGTAAAAGATTACATATAACCTTTTTTCCCTCAAAAGTGGCCATTCTTACTGAAAACCCTTTATGATGATATATTGTCAATAGATCCAGTCGCTGACCTTGGATGAAAAGTGCGTCGAACTGGTGGAACTCTTCCGAAGTGACCAGAATTTGGACTCCACCTGTCCCCGCATCTTGTCAGTATACAGACTACGTGCAGAGGAAACGGTGGGTTCTGATGAGAACCTGTACAAAGTAAACTTTGTAAGTTCAACAAAAAGCAGCATCTTGAATGATGATTTCGCGCTCTAATCGTTCGTTATGGACATACCATGATTCAAATACTGGGGGATCTGATTCTGATTGCTGTTGTTGTCTTTTATTTATTTGTTATTAGAACACTGAGACACACAAAATGTCGATTCAGCTTTTGGATAAAGATGACGATATGCTTGAACCTTCATCACAAGATTATTACGAGAACTATGTGGCAAGCTACATGGATTGGGCAAATTGTACGGATGGAATTGATACGTCCAAGATGCATCCTACATTTTTAAAACGGTATGTCTGAACTCTGTAGTTGTGTACGCTATGTGTGTAGATAGCCAGCTAATGGCGATTCTTTTCTTTAGCAATTGGAAGCCACATGATCGACACTTGAGCAAGATATTTGTCCGGTCTCGTTTACAGTACAAGATCTCTCAAGAAAACTACCACATGTACTACATCATTGGCTCAGAAGATGCCTTTATACGACCACCCATCTCTTCTTCTGCCACTAGCAGTGCTGACGACAAGAATGATGATGATGCTGCTGCTGCTGGTGACGATCAAGTAGCGGCAAAGAGCAAGATAGAACAAGAACGGACGAAAAAGTGGCATCACTGGTTGGAGTCACGATCCACTGGCTGGTCAAGGGATATTGAATCCGATGAAGCATACAATTCAATGGAAGCAGCTGCTCTCAAGCGGTTAACACAGTAAACATGAGATTTCATTTTGTTCTGTTCATCTTTTCTCTCTCTCTCTCTATAACACTTCCTATATTCCTGTCAAACCATCCAAGCACACGCACATAGTACACACAATTACACATATACACGCAACACATACACGCAACAACGGCAGAGCAATCAGCTAACCAAGCAAAACAAACAACTCAAAAACCTTCCCTTCGCATTTCTAATAGTATAGTTTAGCTCAAAATATAATAATACATGTCAAGTCAAAAAATGCTACCAAGTCTCTATTGTTTATAAAGTATCACCTGCATTAGATCAAGGATGTTTTATGGTGACTGGGTTGGTGCTACATGAACGAGAGGCTGAAGAAAAAACCATTGATGGCACGATGGACTTCCAAGTGCAATTTTTTTGTTCTGTGATCCGTTAGCACCGGAAAAACTAAGATCTGTGAACGAAGAGGGCCAAGATGACGTTTGCAAGTGCGCAGTCTTCTGTTAAAAACTCCTTATATAGACATGCGTTACACAAAGTATGCCACAGGCCGTCGTTTACCAGCCACAGAAAATGTTACACTTGATCTATCTTGTTTATAAATAGAAAAGGACTCTTGGGGATCTTCAAAGTTGCGAGTAGTCAAAAAAAAAACAGCATTGGCATAAGTATTTTATATGCACTTGCGCTTGCGAAAAACACTTCACAAAAAGGACAAAGCATTGTAACACAAAAGCTACAGCATATATTTCTGTACGCTGAATGCTGAGCATGTGCTACATTGTATATAAAGTCAGTCATTTGTATAAAATCACGCTTCTCCGTTTCTTTCGTCTATTTTGCTTTTACTTTCAAATGCCTGTAGATGCAGTCACTCTTGCTATCCATATCCCAGTGCTTGTAATTGCTTGCAGCACCATATTATACGCGCTCAGATCCAAATTCTTTGCTGGAGAGCATTGCGTACCTGGGATATGCGCCTCTTTCCTTTTATCTACATCATTGCTGGTAGCCACGTCCTGTTACGCGATTGCTACACCTCCAGGATATTTCAGCGAAAACAACGATTCTTTGCCGCATAACGTGGACCAGTTTCTGGGGTGTGTGTTTGCCATACTGATTTGGGTCCACATGTTCGATATTCTTTCACCATTACGACCTATACGAACGCGAAATAGCGATGATGCCGACGCAGAGAAAGGCTCACACGACGTTTATTTAAAGTACTACAGTATGCGGTACATCCGGTTTTATACGTATCCTTTTGCGGTAGTTTGCGTACTTGGTGGTATTATTACGTGGTTAAAAGGCCTTTTCTATGGCGCCATTATCGTACTTTGCTGTGCCATCTTTGTTCATTTTCTTGTCTTTCTCGTATGGGTGTTTCGTCGATACAAATACATACGTCCGCTCGGCTGGTCTTTCAACTTTTTCGTGGCTCTGGTGCTCTGCAACATCATTAACTCGATCCTCTCTTTCATATTGGCCCCAGTGACGGTTCAGCTGATCCTTTCAGCAATTTTAATCAAGTATGCTGGCGCTGTTGCGTTAGCATTGGTCGTTTGGGCGTATCCTAGATCCTGGTTTCCGAGTATGAAAGCTTCCACTCAAGCTACAGTACAACACCAAGGAACATCAGTCGGGCGAGCACAAGTAGCCACAAGAAACGTCCTTATCGCTACGCGAAACACAGAAAATTCTCAGCAACAAGGGCAACGGGAGCAACAGAACGAGGAACAGATGGTCAGAATACAAGTAGGAGCAAGAATATATATGGTTGATCGGCGACATGAACAGAATCGTCAGCAACAGCAACAAGAGTATCAGACAATAAACGAGGACAGAGAAAGAGGCAGAATCAGCATAAATCATAACTTGGAGAGCAGAAGAGCAGAAGTACTAGCAAGAAATCGCATGATCACAGCAGAACACAATAGACGGGAACGTCAGCTTCAGCTACTACGGGAACGTCAGCTTCAGCTACTACGGGAACGTCAGGCTGGCGAACAAGTAAATCGAGTGCAAGTAGGATCCAGAATTTACGAGATCCAAATACCGGCGAACAACAGAGACAGCTCCATAACCAGCAGCAACGAGAACCGTGAACGTCAACAACGGGGTAGTAGGCAACGCCAATCCTTATCCTCCTCATTTACTCCCATGGTAAGCAAAATCACTATTTATAAAGACGACTAGTCTCTACTGTAGTGTGCCGCTCAACTAATAATATCACTATTACAACAATCGTTTGTGCCCGACAAGCAGCTCTCTGACTATAGCAGCAACAATGATTTTGCCAACGGAGATGATCTACCAACATATTACCATGTTGACATCGATTTACCACCACCACCACCATATTCTAGGTTATAGAAACCATCACTCTAAATAATCTCATTTTTATGGTCGATCGGCTAGCTATTAGTATTTTTGTATGTACACCTGTAATATAGCTCACACTATATGTACGCTAATGAATGTATATATGTATATAGATGAAGGAAAATAAACTTATCTTTAAATTTGTGTAAATTGAAAGCATTGCTTACTTGTTGTCGATTATGTATGATAGAAGGAACGCATATCAAAAATAACAATATGCAGGTTTTTTCGTTAGATATTACTACTACTAGACAATGAATTGCAAAGTGTCAAATGATGTGGTGATTTACTCATAGGTAAAAGAGGCGAGCGGCCTGAGAGTGCGTCTGTGCTCAGGGTCATGTAGAGCGAACAGAGAGTACTCGAAATAATGTAACGCGGAATTTTGGATTGCAATGTTTCTGAGCCACTTGAATTTACGTTGCCTGACAGATAGCATTTACCCAGTTTTCCTTTCTCTACGTACATACAAACCTCTGTCTTTCCTCATACAAATGTGTCATCAAATAAGAGAGTCTAGATACTCATGGTTAAATTCATGTCTACAGATCACTCCAACATGCTAATACTTGCATGAAACGTTTTCGTCGCGCATGCCAAATGAAATCCATAGTCGTGTAGTGTAGTGTCTTTGGTCCTATATTATGTTTGCTTGTTACATACTTAGCGTGCAGGTGTCCGCTCTCTATACTGTACATAATCACAGTTCGTCTACGGGTTATGCTCCAAAATTTAAACTTTTAGATATTTAATTGTTGGTATAGTACAAATGTATATCATGATCTTGGTACTACAATTAACGGAACTGAATGCCTTGGTATAGCCACGTTCTGCTTAGAGAAGCTTTGGCGCTTGTGCAATAATAACAGCTCATTCGCAGAAACTCTTTGAGCAAATGAGATTTCTTTTACATAAGTTTACAATATGCAGCCATGAGTAATACAGCTGTGAGCATTACCAACAAGGTTATATACAGTAGGAAGCCATTATCGATACGATGGGTAGAATTCGAAATGGTGCTGACTTGTAGTAAAATCAGTAGTGTTCTTTGCTGTTCACAAAAGAGGCTTCAACATCGATTAGAAGCGAAGGTATGTGAAGCAGCTCTTGTTACCGATAATTTTAAGATAGACACCAATTGAATGCAACACAGGCAATCAAGACAAACAGAGTATTTATGTAAGGAAGAAGTTTTTTTCTCTCACTTAAGCAATCAAACCATATGATTGCACCACACATCTTTACATGTAGGTGCGCTGATTTAATGTTGCAGCATTCAAAAAGTTAGAGTTTGCTCCGTCTCTGAAAAGGAAGGTGTACATATCTGCTAAGAAATTCTCGGCATCCTTGACTCCTTGGCTCCTTGGCATTGGGCACGTTGAGGTTGTTCGTAAAAGGTAGGTTATTTCCAATAGCGACGTTATTGGGACTCGGGATATTTGTTGTTTAACTATGTTACACGGCCATGCAACCGATGTTTTTTTTGTTTGGCTGCTTTTCAAGGTAACGGATATAATTATACAGTAGCCATGTATAAAGCATTCCAAAGCACTACATCGTATTTATATGAGAAGAAATGAAGAGTTATAGTTTCAATTGGGTGTAAGAATAGATAGAGCAAAGCGGTATATCATATACACAGTATAAATGAGTCCGTTTACAAGTAAAGTGTTGAAGTCCCCGCATCTTATTGTGCCTTTTAAATGCCGGCATATTATATATGGAACCGTTGAATAGAAAGCTGCAAGTAACTACAGTATCACTATATATTGCATAGCTATACTGTCGATAACTGCTACTACTACTGCAACGATGTCTGTATGCTATATGTTAATAGATGAAATAGCATAGTAGTGGTAGTTTATATTTTTAATTGCTTTTCTAGTGTATTTCAGTACTTATTATAAAGCCAATTATGCGAACGTGCGAAACTGCTCAGCACCAGCTTAAAAGGGCGCTTAATTTCATATTCAAATCGAAAGTTCACGACCTCTTCTTATCTTCCTTGCTTTCTTTTATTTTCTTTCTCTACCTCCATAATCCATCACACAGTAATTGCAATTACTATGACGGATGCTGGAATCAACATCTCATTTATTTTTATTGCTTTAGCAACTATCGTATACGGGTTCTTCAACGGGTTTCACAAGAATTGCCCCACCAAATGGCTGTATACTGCTTTTCTCCTGTCCGAAGCGGCTTTGGTTGCATCTTGCACTATTATGATAGTTGTACCGGCACCATACGAAAGTGATGGCGGGTTTATCGCAGCTAATGTCCTTCAAGGCGCGTTTACTATAATGACTTGGATCCTCATGTTTGAAATTCTTGCAGTTGCACGACAAAAAGAATCAAGCATCGACGATAGGAACAATAACAAGTCCTACTTTGGGCTGGGCCCATACCCCGTCCGGTTATGGGTGTATGCCTACGGCGTTGGTGAAATAACAGCTAGTGTTATCTTGACAATAATCTTTGGTGGCGGTCTTGGCAGAGCTGTGCTTCGTGCCTCTACTGTCGTCTATTTGCTCGCCTTTTTCGTATGGACTCTCAAATGGCCACAAGATATCCGCGTTTTTGGCGTGCACTTTATAGCGTTCGCTATTTTTTTGATGCTGAGCGTCATTGGATCTGTTGTTCTGTTCGTGCTACAACTCGTAATGTATAGAAGTTGGAGCAACTTTATAGTCCTCGAGTCAGCAATTTCGGCAGGTGCGATCAAATTTAGCGGTTGTTTGGCCCTGCTTATCCTTGTTACGACGATTTCCCAATTGCACTTTCCACGGGAAGGTGCTATAGCCATCGGTGATGAAAGCCCATCGCAACAACGAGGCTCAGGCTACTCTCTTCTGCCATCCTCTTATATGGTACGTAGATACCAGTAAAATAAGAAATAAAAAGAATGTACATATAATAAGGTACTAACAACTATCCATTCTCATATCGGTGACGGCCAAAGAAGCAGCCCAATGATGAAGAAGAAAGCACAAAGTGAGCCAGCATGCTATCTAATTCTCTCCCCGTTTTCCCGGTGCGGCCCCCAGAAGGAAGAAAAATAAATAAACCGCATGTCCTATCGCTTCTTTCTTTCTTATTATGATATCTTGAGAACTTTTTCATGAAGCGATTCTACTACCAATTTGTATCTTAGGCTCAGTGATGCTTTGTCAAGTTCTGCTTAATGGTTTTGCTTTTATTTGTGGATCTATGATACATTATGATGTATGCATTAGAACTGAAACGGTTTTCGTCAGGTGTCAGTTCAGGAGGGTGTTTAAGTCTTTCAATCTTATTATGGGCAGCCTGATTTTCATGCAGTTTTGTTGTATTATCACTACTGTCTCTGTTTTCGTAAAATATGAGAGAGATTGCACGGAAATTCTGTATACTCAAACGCACATGTAATTAGTAATAGTGACAGCTAGATATGTAGTGTTACTACTGTATTGTCGCTTTGTTGGTCTTTTATGCTTCCTTAATTACTACTACTGCTCTTATATAATTTGTGTGCTTTTATATTTCACTTTTTTTCTATTCTTCCTACTGAAGGTTCTCTGTCTCTGTAAATAAGGCATAATCTAATTTGCACTTCTTTTTTGAGCTACTAAAAACTTTTAGAAATTGGACTTCGAAGTATACATACAATGTGGCGGAGGAGGATATAAGTCACTGATGATGCGGTCATAGCGATGATCAGGGTGCAGAAAACAGGAAATTGGAGTATCACACACTTCTCTTGTCGCTACATATGGAAAGGTTGTGTTACATGTTCGCGAAGTATACATGATTTTACTTCTCAAGAAGCAGAGTACGACAGCTAGCAAGCAAGCGGCCTATATGTTAATGATTATTCTCACGCGCACCAAAAATGAAAAATCCCGTTTGCTACTACAACCTTCATACGGTCAATAACCGACAGAAGGCACATTATCTGTATAGAAGGAACTCTACATCATACGCTGAATAGAGTGAAGTTTCTCATTACGCATTTGAATGTATGCTCATTTTCTAAACCGAAATTTCTGAAAATAGAGTGGCGCAGGATCTATAAATTCAATCGTGTTACTTTAATATAACACTAGCTTTTGTCTAACACTTTTGCTTGCTAAATATCTCTTGAGACCAGAAGAAATAGAAGATACAAAAGGGCTTTCTGAATGGCAAGTATAGCCTTATTTTTTTGATTTTCTTCTGCGTACGAAGAAATCGCCTTCGATGCTATTCTTTCGAGTAGCTTTTTGTTGTACCACAAGCGGCAATTTTCTGCAAAATTTTATAGCTGATTAGTGGTAGTCTCCTACCTTTATTTGACGAGGTCTACCTCATTGTATTTACTTAAATATTGGCGAGAAGCAAAAGTAGCACCTAAAGAAAAAGAGTGGCAGACGCAAATACACAAATGAGCATGCTACCACTAATGATATTGTCATGTAGTCAGCCTATAAAATGTGGTTCATGCGGATACCGAGACTAAACATTATGGATTAAATCAGTGGCACGAAAGTTACACTGAGATGAGCATCTCTCAGATATTCAACAGTTTGCTGAGCCCACATTAATACAGTATAATGATGAGCTTAAATATGATTTAAAGATCAAAGCAACACAGTTGTTTCTTCCTAGCCCTCTTTCTTTTATCTTCTTTTCTCTTCTTTTTCCACCATCCTTGTGCAGCACCATTATTCAGCAACATATTCACTATGATCGATCCTGGGGTCAATATACCACTTATTCTTCTCAGCATTGCAACGCTTATATGGCCTTTCTTCAACGGATTCTATCAGAAATGTCCCATGTGGGTGAAGATTGCTTTTCTTCTCGCTGAAGCTGCACTGCTGACGACAAGCATCATGATGGCGGCCGTACTACAAAAATACGAAACTGATGTCGGGTTCATTGTAGCCCACTTTTTCGAAGGCGCGTTTACCATTATGACATGGGTTCTCACGTTTGAGATCCTTGCAGTTGCGCGACGACAGTCCAGTAAAAACAGCAGCAACAATAAGAAGAGCTGCTTTGGGGCAAGCCGTATTCCCTTTCGATTTTGGACGTATGCCTATGGCGTGGGTACAATAATAGCCAGCATAGTTCTGACAGTCCTTTTTGGTGGGCCCCTTGGCAGAGCCGTGCTTCGCGTCTCTACTGTGGTGTATTTGCTCGTCTTTATCATGTGGATACTCCGATGGCCTCCAGATATCCTTGCCTTCAATGTATCCTTTATCATTTTTGCTGTGCTTCTAATTTTGGGCATCGTTGGTTCTGTCATTCTGTTTGTTGCGCAAATCAGTAGCAATGGACGCTGGAATGATTTCATTGACCTTGAGACACGCGTTTCAGCAATTACAATAAAGTACGCTCCTTGCTTGGCTCTGATTATACTTGTCACGGTATTTCCTTATTCTCGGTTTACACGTACGCAAGGTGCCCTAGCTGTGGAAGAAGTCAACAACAGCACATCGCAGCAACAAGAGCAGCAGCACTCTGAGCTATCGTCTCCAATGGTAAGTGATAATATGTGTCAAGAACGAAAAAGACTGTAGGAAATCAATTGAAGCATTTAATCGCTAACTAAAAAAATTTAACCTCGTTAAAAATGACGATGACGTTAGCTAGAAGACAATGGCAGCCATAATGTCCCAGGCTACTACGATGACGTTGAAGCCCCACCTCCACCTTATTCAAAGAGATAAACAGAAGGCCGCATGGTTTTTTAAAGATATGCAAAGATTACTTTAGTAGTACTGTATTATCGAGAGCAGCTTTTTTGTACATATCATTTGACTCTGCAACCCATTTAGATATCCACTAGGTATATTATCGCCTGTCTATAACTGTATTGTTGTATTTACACCCTCTTAGTAAACTCACCACCAGAAACGAACCGTTTGAAAACCACAATTGCTCTTTGTCGTGCCTTTGATTCAGCTGCTGAAAAAAGCATGGACCCTGAGTAATATGGTACCGTTAATATGTATTATGATTCATCGCCTGTAGTTGCACAGCGAGGGAGGTGGCGCAGGAAAGCATTATTTATATCTGAAATTCTTTGGTATCGGTTCAGAAAAAGCTGTAACACCAAAAACTTTGATTTCTGTTCCAGAAACAGTGTTGGTAGAATAATACGAAAAGGAGAAACTAGATTCGCTTGTAAGATCGAACTTACTTTTGAATGTTTTACGTACGACTGATCAAAAGAGCCACCATGTCGCCGCATCTGGTATGTATTTATAATTGCCGATACTACGATACGATGTATGCTCGCTGGCCTAACGTTGGCAATAGTTTGTCAGCCTTTTGTTCCAAGTGCCATTGTATTGTTCGTCAAGCCAAGCTATACTTTACGATCACGTTGCCAACAGACACAGGACGAAAAGTAAAACATAGACTATATTAATGTATCTTAAATCTTGGACGAAAGGCAGTCAAGAGCAGATAAATACATCATCAGTACTTTGTCCACACTGGAAGCAACAGCGACAGAGGTTGCGTACTTCGTGGGCCATCGAGCACGGTACTTCTTGCCACATCTTATAAGATGAACGATAACAGAAGCAAAGATGTCAGTATGTAAGCGGTCTTCAATTATTTTCTAGTAATATCGACATGTTTTTGATGTGTACTTACTACAAACACTTCAAGTTCTACTAGAAGCCTTTGTTTGTTGTTATGCAATATCAACACATCCGTGAGCTATTAATAATGAAGGCAAGACCGCCTCTCTTGCTTTTATTTAGAGCGTATTGCATACATAATACTTGAATTTGATCATGTACGAACTAGCGAAATATTACATAGTATCAAAGAACTATATACAAGTATCAAAGAGAAAAAACACAGTTTATTTACATGGGAAGAGTTGATGATCATCATTAAAACTTTCCTTCTTTTTCTTTTGTGTATATGATTAGGTGCTCTTGTGTGCTAACTTGAGAAATGACAGAAGGCTCTTGCAACAATGCTTTGCACTTCTCTTTTAAACGGATGATCCGCTACTGGCAAACCATTTGATGGATCTATCCTCGGACACGGAAACGAGTTTTGTGCCTTCAGGATTCCATGCCACACTCCATACTTCTTCACTATGAACTTCGTGGGTTTCCAAAACGGATCGCATACCCAAATCCCATATTTTAACCTTGCGATCTGCTGATGAGCTTGCGAGTTGCTGTTTGCTGATATCTGGGTTTGCATCGACACCCAAGACCCAACTGGTATGACCCGTGAGTACCGAGGCGAGTTGACCATGCTCTACATCGTACACATGAATACACTTGTCATCACTTCCACTGATCAATGTGCGGTTATCCGGAGCAAATGTCAAATCGCGAACAGCTCTGGCATGTCCTATATTTATCCAGTCCATCAAGCTCGTATTAGCAAAAGAATCCTAAACGTTTTCAATCCACTATACAAAGTCCCTTTCCTCATGTACCTGACAAAGTGTGCGCCAATTGATTTGTTTCGATATTAAATACATAAATCGATCCATCTTCTGCAGCACCTGCAACATACTTGCCATCTGGGCTCTATATAAGCATGTATACAAATGGATCAGCTACATTTATCAGTTATGAATATCAATCCAATGTGTTATACGTACATAAGTAGTGGTGGTAACAAACTTTTGTTTAGTTGCAAACGAAGAAACTTTGTCGCCAGATTCAACGCTGTACAAATTGATATCGCCGTTATGTGAGCCACATGCAATAAACTCGCCATCAGGACTAAACTTGGCTTTCCATGCCTCAACAGGTGTAGCGTTGATCGTCTTCAAAAGTGCACCGTCGTTTTCAAGATCCCAAATACAGAGTGTCGAATCGATGGAAGCAGATACAGCACCTATCATTTGCAATCATGTATAAGCATGGCAGACATACATACGTATCTATCCAAAGACTGCAAAACCTTGAGCACAGACATAGTATGATATTCATTACTTACGTGTACCAGTGCTGTTAGTATCGACTGAAACAACAGACAAGACGTGCCCGTCTAAATCGTACTTTAACTCGCCCGAAGATCCATCCCTGCGTTGTGCAATTGCAAAAATAAACGCGTCAGCCTCTTTACTTTCAGCGTACTTTTCTTCCCATGTAGAGACATACCAACATTTAACACTGCTGTCTGAAGCACCAGTGACGACGCAATTAGTGTTTTTGGACCACGCAACATCCCAAATGTCGTCCTGATGCGCTGCGTTTTTAAAATTAAAAGGGCAAAAAGCAAGTGTCAGCAAGATCTTTCCGGTTATATGAGTTTTATAAAGAGTATTTTTTTGTTTACCATCGTCAACAACAACTGTAGGAATATATGTTGTGGGCTGAAAAAAACGTATTGAGCAATCATTTCTAGCATGTGTTCCTGCTGCTTGTTGCAGAGACTCACCATGTTTAAATACAAAAGGCAAGAAAGTGTCAAGCGCGCAGCGAGGGCGAGGAACCGGGCTTTCATTTGCCGAATCAAGGCTACTACGCTGGGTTGGCGGCAAGCGACCTTTCCATACCAAAGATGTTATTCAAAAGCTCGTTTAGCTGCAGAAACATACAAGCGGGTGGAAGCTTCATGATGAGCTACTACTGCTGCTCTTTTATAACTTTCCTAAATAATTGCCTTTCTCTTTATGGTAAAATAATAGTAGTAATTTTAAGTCAAAGGTGCTATTACAGAACCTACTTCGTACGTAAACCAACAACCGGTAGATCGATCCTATAAATATCATTACGAGAAGCAGGTACAGCAACATCACCGCGATTCACATCACTTTTTGCAGGATACCGACTCCAATTATCAGCCGTAGTTGTGGTTTTTCATAGGTCGTCAGCGAGCTATTGTTGCTCTGAACCTAATGACACGTAGTGATGATATCGTCTGGATGAGCGGTCTGCGTATATACGGAGCAATTCACATGGAAATCAGTGTGAACTACTTCGCCTTTAGCAGCATTCTATTTATCTGGTTTCTAATATATGGTATGATACGAAATAGACATTGTTTCTTTATTCGTTGTGTGATGCAGAATGCTGCTTTTCACTTTACTATGCTCACGGAGAAGTTAACATATGAAAGTGAGATGGACTTCTTACAACTTGATAAAACCACTTAAGTTGTATGAGACCGTGTGTTGCAAGCGTCATGACATATGCATAATTTATTTCGTGAAGTTATGAAATGTATATATCAATAATAAGTATAAGCACACGCAACGAAATGTAGCTTTATACACCGTATGTGTGAGGAGGCGATTTTGTATAAAATGAAGACGCGTGAGTAAAATATGAATACTAAAAAGGGTAGAGGAAAGAAGATCGTGTATAGTAGCACATAATTATATTGACACAATACTGGTAGAATAACTCCTTACAAGACCGGTGCACTAAGTCTTATGACATCTAGTTGGTAACCTTGTATACATATTGGTAAGTATCGAGATCTGGATTTTGCTCGCCGATACAGCAAGACAAGAATTGCTTTTGTTCACGTGGAGTAAACTGTCAGTATCCCGGACGATACATTTTGGGATGTCTTCAAGGATATTATAACCAAATTGCTCGCGGCGTACTTGTATATCGCCAGCAGTGCTTCCTTCTGGACATTCGTAGAAGCATTTGTGGGAAATAGGGACTATAGGTAGACTTGCATTCAAAATTGTACGTGTCAAGATCGGAAGTATCTTCATCGAGGCAGCATGATAGAATGCGTTCTTGTCAACGCCTTCATTCTCGTCGGTTCAGTCACAGTCACAATGTACGATGGGATATCTTCGTTCGACCAACTGCGAGCAGCACTGTCCTGTGTTATAAACAGTGTCTCCAGGTAAAAACACTTGCTGTATTGTGCTTCATCATCGGTCGCAATGTCTCCACTTATAAATGTGAGCGCTGAAAGCGCTGCAGCACCAAAGGGTTTGGAAAATGCATAATGACTTACTGCGATCGAGTGATGATGAAGGTTGAAATCCGTACTTTTATATACATTGGGACTTTAATACTAAAGTCGCTATATTGTAGTTGGCTAGGAGGCGAGCTTAGGTACTGTAGCATAAGATGAATAAGTTTCTGATGCTTTGTTAGAAGGGTCGACTGTACCAGCACCGTAGCAAGTCCAGACAACGCATTGTCGTGGCCTCATTGAAGTGCGCATTCAGTTCCTACAGCAGATAGCATGGTTATGCCTAGATACAAGTAATACCACCATTACTTAGATTGAGGAAGTCTAGTGTAACAGGTTTTTCAAATTTAAAAAGTTTATCTGTTACTGTATAAGTGGGAGAGGTAAGCTTACCAGTATTTTTTATGTTTTTTAAATGTTTTTTGTGATGCTTTTTTGCTTTTTTTCCGTTTTTCTGGGTGATTTCTCGATGTACGGCACTGCAATAAAAAAGAAAAGAGGAAGAGAGCCTAAAAGAGTAAACGATTAGTTTATAACCAGGTACTCGTCAATGTAACTAAGACTGATAAAACAAGGTCAAGTACTTACTTTTTTTTACCATAAATAACCTAGCCAGTAAATTACCTTGAGGGGCGGGGTGGGTTCCTACTCCATCTCATCTCCTTCACCGGTCTTCTACTCCGTATCCACCGACTGCTCCTCAACGTCTTCCATTTCAACATCTTCGTTGAAATCAAGCAAGGTTGGAACATATTGTTCCTCCTTCTGCTGTTGCTGCAGTGGTACTGTTGGTACAACATCTTCCATTTCAATGTCTTCGTCGAGATAATGCTGTTGCTGTGGTGGTGGTGTTATGAGGGAGGAGAAGGAAGAAGGAGAGAGTAGCGGTGGCGAGACAGGCAACAGTTGTTGCTGTACCTGCTGTACTTTCTCCATCCGCAACTGCTTACGCTCACTTTCCTATTCTTTTTTCTTTGCTATCAAGGAGCGGATAAAAGTATGGAAAGTGAGTTACATCCTATCCTGGACAGTATCAAATTTTCTGTAAAGATATAACATTGTTCCTTCGTTCAACTGCACCACGAAGGCTTGTTCTCTCCTGTGAGTCGACTATGGGCAAATGATGAAATTTCATCAAAACGACAATTTTCTTCTTTTGAACGATACAATATACGCGAAGCGTAAATATCTGCAATCAAATCATGTTACAACGAATGGGGATGCTCATGATGCCTGCGTCATAACTCGGATGGGGGAAGCGGTATTCAATAAGGTCACAGCAAAAAGGATCATCTCTTCTACAATGTCGTAAAAAAAACCTGTAACATGGGTAATAATTTCCAATTCGTTGCGTTACCTCCATATAAGATATTTCCCTAACTTTACTTACGCCTCCCTCTCTCTCTGTAACAACACCTTCTATGCATCAATATTTCCGTTACCGCAAGGATGCAGCCGTAATTGCCTTAAGGCACTGGTCAATCCAGTCTTCTTCCAACACTATAAAACCGACAATTAACCTAAATGCCCAAATGTGTTGTGTTGCAAGCTCCAAAGTGTTACGAAGAAAGAGAACAATCCAAGGCAGCACGATGTTGAAAAGCGGCTTTGAGAGTTTGTGAAACGGATCGAAAGCTTGAGCTTAGTTTTGTGGAGTGAACATAATGGAGAAGGATGGTACAACACTGACATTGAATATGAGCAACATGAACATTCTTTGGAAGAAGAAGGTGCCGAGTTATATATAGATAGCAACCCTATTTGTAACCATCTTCCTCCAACTTAAAAAATATTGTCAAAATATAAATCTTTTTAGTCACTTCTTTTTTGTAAGTATTACTGAATGTTTGATGGACGTCGAGCAATGTGTACATTACTACCACGTACTATGAATCCGGATCTTTCTTGTACGCTGTGTAAAACCACCCCGAATTTGGGAAAAAAAGAATGCTCCAGAGGCGTCGTCGCACAAAATTTTCAGGGAATCGGGAAATGGCCTATTTGATTTCCGCAGTCGCCGTTCCGGGGCGTGTGCATGTTTCTGCAAGTGACAGCCATAATGCTGATGACGACGAAGCGGTGTGGTAAACAAAGTTTACTAACAGCTACGATACTCATAGCATATATTCAGCCCCCCTCTCTCACCGCTACTACCCTTCGCTCACAGCTCATTGTAAACAGCGTGTGTTTCCGTTGGTTTATTATTCCATATATCTTTCTTTAGGATAATTAACAGACTGGGTCCCTCATCTCACAGTGTGTCTATGCACATTACTTGAAATTGGATATATTGCAAACAAAAAGAAAAGCGGGGGGGAGGGGTTGGTCGTCGTGGGATGGGAGAGCCATCTGTTTGTTGTTTATCCGCTGAGTCTAGCCAAGGTACGAATGAGTTCAGCCAACCCTTTTGAATTACCTGCTTAAACCCGGCCCCCCACCCCTCCACCAACGGCTACAACTATCTACTACAACACTTGACTTATACACAAAACCACCCCCACCAGACCAGCAGAAAAATAAATAAATATTAACTCCACGGTCTTCAAGTAACCCCGACAAGAGCTTCTTCTTTTCTTTTTTATATTTTTGTTCACCCCGTTTGTCGGCATTCTGCAATTCTTTCCTCTCCACTACTACTACTACTACTACTACTACTACTACTACTTCAACACACTCACACCATTGCGAGCTCCACCTTGTAATTTTTTTGTCTCCTTTGGCAATCGGCTTTTTATTTTTGTGTGCTTGAACGTGTGTTTTCTTAAAAAGGTAAAAAGCGAGTTACAGATACAGGAAAAAAGAAACGCGGACGAGGGCGGCAAGGGCTGTGTTTTGCTCGTGTCTCGCGGTCTGTTGTTGTTATTTCGTACCTGGTAATATTTATACGGCTTGTATGTGTTTTGATAGAAAAAGAAGAGTACCCAACGCACCGACCTTGTAATATATATACAAACGTATCCTCTCTATATACCAAATTTCTATTTCACGAAAAACGACAAAAGGTAAACCCACACACACTCTCTCTCTTTCTCTAACAGAAAAGAAGGATGGGCTCTCGTTGCAGGTTAGGTGGGACAACCCAGCAAAACACATAACTCAACGTGGTAGTACATAGTTCTTACCACCGACAATAACAAGCTGACCATCCTACTCTAGTTAATCCAAACGCGGTATAAGCATGGCAAAGGTATAATAACAGTGTGTGTTATGCGGGGGCACAAATAGCGTGAATGGCTCACAGTATGTTCTCAAACGTAAACAGCAACACAACCAAAGTACTACTGCGCAGGCAGCCAAGTCGCGGAAAAAGGTAATGATGACGGATGATGGTAGCTCTTGGGAGGACGGGGGAATGCAATAGTGTGGGAAAAGAATATAATCATTAGGACTAATATTGAACATGTCTCTATATGTATGCGGGAACCTTTGATCGATAATACCTACCAACAACGACGATGATAGGAATCTCGAGCAGACGAGAACAACAGCAACAATACATGGCCAGATAACAGCACAAATGACTCTGGATTCCAATGGGAAGGACCATCGATATTCGACGACAACAAAAACAACAACAGCAACAACAACAACAACAACGGTGATCATGCGCCGGCGCATGAAGTGATACCACCTGATATGATTGATGGAAATAGCAGACACAACATGAATAACGACATTCATGGAAAGGACGACGGTACCAACAGCAACGACGTGTTGGCTGTCCCCATGTTACCGGGCGTCTCCATGGAACCCATTTATCGTCAGCACCGCAGTCTGTCCTTCTCAATGGGACAGGATCCTACATTTTTCGGCTACAATGATTACAGCGATGACGATGATAATATACCGAGTGACACCACAAAAGCATCCACACGGATGATGCCCAACAGCCACACGTACAAAAACTCGCTTGAAACAATGACAGAGGAGGAGGATGACGAGGTAGATGATGCGCAAAATGACAACGAGGATGACGAAATGGAGTTTAATCCTTGCCGGACGCGGTCAAAGTCGTCGGGAGCGGCCCTGAGCATGTTGTCGTCCTCCCAGCAGGGATATCTAGTGAATCGTTCTATGCGCCGTGGATCGGCCGGAAAACAACAGGATGAGGGACAGGTTCCATCCGATCAGCAGCGGCTTTGCAACGTTGCTGCATCTTCATCGTCAGGCTCACAGGGTCACATGAACAGGTATATAAAAAAAAAGAAAGAGGGACGGGGCTTAACTGTGTGTGCTCTCTTGGCCCTTTTGCATTTCATTTCCCGGAGTGATCATGTCTTTTGGTAGAGTGTAGAGATGGACGTAAGGACTAACTTGATAGCTACAAACGAACTATTAGTGCAACCACAGACCCTGTGTTACGACTAGCAGAGCAGATTGAAGCTATGCAACTTCAACAACAGCAATCCGGGTACAACACTATGCCCACCTCGTATCCCATGCCTATTCCTCCTCATCCAGAAATGTATTCCCATCCTCATCCTCCTGCGCCTCATCATCACCACCTTCATCACCCAACAGCAGCGGCAGCAGCAGCAGCAGCAGGAACCCCTTATTATCCTGATCAACACCACCACCATCATCATCATCATCATCCTCATCACCCCCAACCACAGCACAATGACACGTCTACCGCCACAACAACGACGGTCGATTCTCGCGTGTACCAAGAAGGAAAAGGTGTAGCGTTACACCAGCTACCCACAAAAACCCTGTTGTACATGATCGAGTTTAAGGCAGGTCGCACGGACTTTTTTTACGTCATGCCGAACACTCTGCAACCACCACCCCGTCTCGGCGATCTAGTCATTGTTGAAGCTGACCGTGGTAAAGATCTTGGCAAAGTTGCTTTGGAGAATCTAACCCATGAAGAAATTTTGAATTTGAAAAAACAACAACAACAACAACAACAACATGATTCCCCTTCTACTACCACCACCACCACGACAGAAGATAATAATGAACATAGTAGCCACCCATCCTCATCGCCCCGATCTTCAGCTGAGGCAGCAGCAACAGCAGCAGCAGCAGCAGCAGCAGCAGCATCATCATCACCCGTAGCATCTGCAACAACAGATATCAAACCGTCCGATATTCAAATCAAACGTATCTATCGACAAGCATTGCCGGATGAGATTTCTGTCTTGATGCTGAAAAGCCAAGACGAGCAGCGTGCGCTCTCAATGTGTCAACAAAAGACAAAGCAGCGCAACTTACCAATGGAAGTGGTGGATGCAGAATACCAGTGGTAAAGTGGTGGTTTTCAATCATTTAGCTGGAGTAATGATAAAAGACAGAGAGGGAGGTGTTTTGTTCATTAGAAAAAAAAAGAGAAATGTACACTTACAGGGAAAGAAAATGTAAACTATACAGGGATCGACGCAAGTTGACGTTTTATTTCATTGCGGAACGACGCATTGATTTTCGAGAATTAGTCCGCGAGTTGTTCAAGATTTACAAAACCCGGATTTGGATGTAAGTACCAGACGAGAGGGGGGTAATTTGAGAGATTGTCTAACATCGGGTACAAAATTTCTAGGTGTGCTGTGAATCCTGGTAGCAATGTAAACTGAGAGACAAAAAGAGGGTGCTAAAGGGGGGGGGGGAACTTACACTTGGAAAAAAGAGAGCTTTCTACATAATTGCACATAATCTACATATCACACGTATTGGTGTATAGGCCCACACACACTCACACTCATAGGAAATTCCATCCCCAATCCACGTTTTGTTTTTGTTCTCACCATACCTTTATTTTTTCTTTTTTGGCGCACACACACCAATAATTCTACCCAAAATACCGATGAACAATAATCGCATAATTTTTGCCCAAACATCAGCCTCCCCCGTGTCCCTTCCTCACCCCTCCACCTTGATTTATTGTACACAATAATTTTACATTGAAGCGTTTTAGCAACAAAATATTTTTCTCGGATATATCATCGATATTTCCATATTCGTACAGATCCGTCGTCAGAGCAACTTGCAAACTATCGCATACATGTAGAGAGACACGCGGGTGAATTCTCAGACCTACGGTTTCCCCAAAAACCCATCATTCTTGCTTACCTCTGAGGTGTTACTACACCATGACATGGACGTTGTTTCACCTTCATGACCATCAAACAACACGGGTCCCGATTGCGGCCGTTCCACATCCCAAGCATACACCGATTTGTTGGTTGATCCACACAGGAGATAGCGATCGTCTGCCGAAAGACTCATCTTGACATAGAATGTGTGTAGCTTTTGGTTCGAGTTGACAAAGCGTCGAGCTGGTTGTGTCAAATTATTCAGATAATGCATGTTGATCCTGAATTTAAAATGGATGATCTATCCTTAGTATAGATACCAGTATCAACGTTTCCTTTTTTTTTTTTCTGTACCTGTGATCCACTGACAAGCTGTATAATCGTGTGCCAGTGCTGTCTATTTTCATATCTGTGATGCCACGTACTCGTGCCAGCGAGTCGTCATACGCACCCCATTCGTCAATTGCGTGTGCATCACGTCCTGCTCGACAATCCCATATCTTGATTTTACTACATTTATCATCATAGACCCCCCCCCCCCCGGTGTGTCAATCATATCTGTAGGACATTTCCACCCGCTCCTTTTTGTCAAGATGTGTATTACCCATCATAACTGCCAGAAGATACAATCTTGGTTTCATGGTGTGGGACAAACAGTGCACACGTGACAGATCGGTCTGGCATCACGCGTGAATATCCTCCTGCTGCTGTTGCTGCTATTTTGCCTGACCTTGCCTTTCTTTGCGATTTGGGATCGTCATGTGCATAAGGTGTTGTTTTGATCGGGCCATAGACGGGTGCATCCTCGCCTATACCATCCTGTACATCTTTTGGAAAACCATCAGCAACACCGTAAGTTTTTCCCTTTTTTCCTCCACCATTCGATTGCTCAACAAAAAAAATAACGTTCGTACCTGGATCATTTTGTTGTAAGAGTCGATATCGCGTGTCCCAAATACAAAACGCGCCATCTTTACTGGCTGATATCATCAAATCTACAAAAAAAGGATGAATCAGCAATCTATTTTTCCCCATCCAACAAAAGGAAACAAAAAGAGAGCTTACGTGGGTTGCTTGGATGGAAATTGACAGATCGTATGCTATGCTTATGTCCTTTTAATGTTGCCACACATGTTTGGTGTTCAACGTCCCAAAGCCGTATTATTGCATCTCCCGAAGCCGTCAACTGAAATATACAAAAAAAGATATCCGAATTTTAACATCAATGTGCCCCTTCTTCTTCTTCTTGTTGTTGCCTGTCAATGCATGATAACGTACAAGGAGTTGATCGTCGTTGCTCCACTTGACATCGAGAACAGCATCAGTATGGGTATAAAATGCCTTGTGAAAACGTGCTAATATGTTCTCAAACTTGGGGTGAGTAACACACTTTCAAGTGGTAGAAGATGGGAAGGGGTAACACTCTATTTACCGCTTTCAACTGTATTATCCTTGGCGGTTTGAATTAATGCTACGCGTCGTTCTTCGTCACCCACTGCTAATATGGGTCGATCTAGATAGCATATCATCATTTAGATATTCGCCCCCCCTCTCCACTCTTTCTTTTCTCTTGGCAACACAACTTACAATGACTATAAGCACAAACAAACGGAGTGCATTTCTGTCCATTGGGATAGTAGAATCGATAAATATCTTTATCTTGACAAGTAAATCGCTCGAGTAACTGTCGTCCTGGAACTGTTATTTATATGTATAATGGACCACACAAACACACGATCCATGGTGTTGCAGATCCCCCAATCACCGAGAATTAGTAATTTTCGAAAAGACTTTCGAAATAAAAGAGAGTGTGTGGGTGTGGATATTACTATTGATGGGATGCCCGTTATAACGTCGACCGTGCATGGCACGCATTCGTAAAGCTTTGTGAACGCTCCATGTTCGTGGATCGGTATGGTTTCGATAGTGTTCCAGAGACACGGCCTCATCGTCACTGTATTTTCGTTTTGTCATTTTAGGGGATTCAAAGAGAGAGGGAGGGTATAATAAAAACGCTTTATAGTTATTGATTTTTCTGGGGGTACGAGGTAAAGGAAAAAGGGGAGGCAAGGCGTAACAAGGAGAAGACAATGAACAGAGAAAGCGCGAACGCGTCGCGTGCGCGTAAATTCAATTTTTACTTTTTTCTTTTTTTTTTCCCGCCGTGGCCCAACCACCGTTGAAAGAGCCTCCCCCCTCCTTCCCTGACTTGCCCATTTAATCAGTCCCCGTGATAACCATCCCTAACTTTATAAGTGTCGTCATTTGTGCAAATCGCATAATTTGGGGGGGGGGGCCACACAACAAGCATTAACGATTGAAGAAAAAAACAGGTTTGCTTTACCCTTTTTTTTATGCTCGCATTTTCAAGTACTAAATATCTAAACAATGGGAAGCATGATACATCACACGGACCACACATTCCCGACAGAATTATCCAGATGAATGCAACTGCAACTGCAACTGCTGCTGCTCTTTTCCCCGTGGAGCAACACAGCGTGTGTCTATTTACTCTAAGCATGTCAGTATCAGGTTCTTCTTGAGCAATGTAAAAGCATGCCTCGAGAAAAAAAAAAACTCCTTTTTAATAAGATAGGATAGGATGCATCACTTGCACAGGAAAAAAGGTTGGTTTTGGTTTTCATGCAAGAGGTTACGATTATTTCTGTGCCATCCACGACGTTTATGCATCAAAAAAGAAAAAGAACAACGATCGTTTCCTCCTTATATTTCGTGAGCTTAATATAAAAAGCAGTTTTGTTCGGGATGATTCCGCGTTGTTTTTTAATTAAACTATATTTCTAGCACGCAAAAAGGAGAAGAGAGAAAGAAAGAAGGATTACTATATGTTTTACCATGCGGCGACAAGAGTTATGTTTAGAACGAGAGAGAGAGAGAGAGAGAGAGAAAGCACGTGCTGATGCACGTAAACAGTTTTAATTACATTTACTCCGAAAGAATCCAAAAAGACGCGTCTATTCCCACTTTTCGCGTTTTTTTTTCTTTTCGGGTACAACAACCCTATTCATGTAACCTCCGCTGTTCCTTTTTTTCGCCCCAGGTCAAGTGACATACATACTGCTACTACTACTACTACTACTACTACAATGGTCTGCGCTGTCATTTGTCCATTACAGTCTTCTCAGAAAGAACCAAGTCTCGTCTTGCTCGAATTCCAAGGCCATTTCCAAAGTTCCGAGTCCCAAGTCCAAAGTCTCAAAATGGGTGACCTTACAATGACCAATGTAATAAAGTGCCATATGAACCCACTCGTTTTGAACGATAGACCTAACATACACCTTATCCCCTTTTTCCCCAACCCGTTACCCCCACACCCCCCACCCCTCGAATTCATCTAAAAAAAAAAAGGACAAAGCAACCGTTGTTGTAGGACACCATCGATTGGAAGGCAAAAAAGTCAAGTTGGCCAAACCATTTGCAGTGATACGGAAACGGCAGCAAGACGATCAGACAGCAATGGATACGACGACCGATGACACCCCAGTAGCAGCTGTCAAGTATGATACAGTGACGATCCTGCGGGAGAAATATGTGTTTTCTCTACGACCGGGTCTGGTGGTGCAAGAGAGTTTACGTGGTCTAACGCGTATTGGTGGGATAAATTAACAAGGTCCCCAAAACTCATATGTAGAAGAAATATAGATATACCCACCACCCCCCTCACCCTTCTTGGGGTCAAAAGCATAAGAAAAAGCTACATAGTGTCAATTCTAATTCCTTTTTAGCGTGCTATCATGCATGGCCGATCATATGCGGACGTAAAGTGTTTCTCGGGGGGGGGGTTGTCAGGAGACGACGCTATCTCGGATGAAGAAAAAAAGGTCTGGCTGAATCACCGGCACCAACGATGATGATGATGATGATGGAAAAGAAGGGTTGTGTCAACATTTAAAGGAGACACCCTCTTTTCTGTACTGGGGGGCCAGAGGGGTAGGTAGGCATAAACAAAAAACAAAGCAATATTGATAAATTCGTGGGGGTCTTGTTAGCGCCTTTTGGCTCAGGAGTAAGAGAGGGAGTCATAGAATGTGTGCTATGTCTGTCTGTGTGTGCATCTCGCATATGTCTCTACCTGAGACAACAACAACAACAACAATGAATAGCATGGAACTCTCTCCAGTTCGCATGAATTCTTTTGCTAAGTCTGCGCGTACCACACCACTGTATAAATTGTGGAAGGGAAGGGTTCGAGGAAAAGTAACCTTTCTCCTTCTTCTTCTTCTTCTTCTCTACCTTACAACAACAGCAACAACAACAACAACAACGACCAAAGGATCATGGACACTAGCCACCATCACAACCATGTCGGTTCCCCATCATACTGCCCTTATCCCAACTGGATGGATACTACACCGTATCCAAGTCCCTACCATCACAGCACCGGATATGACATGAGCCCCATGCTCGACCGAGTGGATACGCCGCCCTATTGCGACAGTGCTCCAAGCACCAGTGGTACTTTTACACCATCGGGCACTCATGCTGCTGCTCATGCTGCTGCTTCTGCTGCTGGTGGCGATATGTCCATCGACACCGTGTTTGCCGAAGGCCCTCCTTCTGTCTTTTCAGATCATCCACACACGCCTCCTCTTATGCCATCCTGCAACTCTCCTGCTGCAGCGGCGGTGATTGTGACATCAGCAGTAGCAGAACAACACCAACACCAGCAAACGTCTTGGTGTGAGCCAACACTACCACTACCACCGTCATGCGCTTATTCTTCGTCTTCTTCGTCCATGCCCCCAACTCCGCCTGATCCTACAGCGATGCCTGGTTTCTTTGCACCTGGATTAATGCCTCCTCCATTGCCATCCGTCTATCCATGCATGCCGCCTCCGACTACTACTACTCTTCTTCTCGGTCGTGCTCCTCCTCCTCCTCCTCCTTCTGCTACTGTCACTGCTCCTACTAGGGCATCATCAAGCCTCATCATCAAGCGCAAGTCAAAGCGAGCGGACAAGCCCAAGGACAAGAAGAAATGTGCCAACTGTGGAGCAACAAAGACGCCAACATGGCGACGTGGCCCAGTAACCCGATGGCTCTTGTGCAATGCCTGTGGCCTCTAGTAAGTTGCTAGCACTACCACTACCACTACTACCCGTTACCCTTCCCGGGGGGGGGGAAATGACGACACCAAAACGCTAATATCCAATTTGTCAATAGTGAAAAAGTAAGCCGAAAACGTCGGGTAGTGACAATACAGCCCGATGGTAAAACCAAAATTTCACGCGGCGCTTTGAACGGTCAGCAGCAAGAAGACCAAAAACAACAATGCTCTCGATGCGCAGTCCACACGGCCAAGCGCTGGCATGAGCGTACGCTTTTCAATGTCGTTGCTGCTGCTGATGAAAACACCCTTGACAATAACAGCAGCAGCAACAGCAACAAGAAACAACAGCAGCGAGCAGGACGTCAATCCAAAGAAATCTTGTGTAAGTCTTCAATCTACAATTTCTTATGTTTGCATAAATTTCCTGTCAATTCAACTGATAGATGATTTACTACCTTTATTTTCACTCAAATAGGTGATCGATGTGCACGGTCTACAACAGCAATGGTATCACTACCAATATCCATGTCAGCAGCATCATCCAATTAAACCAAATGTATATTAGTAGTAGTAGCAGTAGTAGTTAGTAATAGTAGTTCTACTTAAAAGCCGACCCAAAATATTCTGAACGCCGCATGATTTGTCTTCTTTCATCCAATAAAATGACATGCTGACAACATAACTGGAAGAAAAAAATTTGTTTCGGTCAATCAGTCAGTCAGTCAGTCAGTCAGTTCGATGCAGTGAGATAAGTAAAGCTTTTATTCTTTTTCTGTAAACGATACTGTGTCTTGGAGTGCATTGCCCGGTGTCCATAAAGACAAGCGCTTTTCATGAGTGTCTCTCCTTTCCTTACTTTAGTTACTGCTTCTAAAGTAGGGTAACACAGTTCGATCAAATAAAAAAAAAAAACGTTTAAAGCCAACTCCGCTCTGAGACAAAAGGATGGACAGCCATGGATGATGGAAAACCCTCAAGAGAGCACAGAGTGCATAGCAGACACCAGACAGCGCGAGAGAGCGAGAGAGAGAGTGTGTGTGTGCGTGTGTGTGTGGCAACTTTAGCTTCCGGGGTGTCTCCTCTCTCTCTCTCTCTCTCTCTCGCTCTTTTTTTTGTGTGCTGTCTGTCTGTCACTCACTCTGTTCTACTTTTTTTATTCTATCACTTTCAAACCACCCACTTCTTTCCCTCCTTCTCTCTCTCTCTCTCTCTGTCTCTATCACCGCACATACCCTTTCGCGCAAACCCGTCTCTTCCCCCCCACACACACACAGACACCCTTGTTTCTACGACCAGAGAGAGAGTTAGTCGACATTGCCGCTCCGACATACAGACTGCTACCATTCAACTTCTCTCATCAACACACACACACAGACACACTTCTTTTTTTTTTACAAAGCAAACACACCCAATGTCAGATAAAGCAGCATTGACCACATCGTCTGAACATGAGCAACAAGGCGGTGAAGCGTCAAAGGCTGTACCGCATACAACAAAGCAGCAGACCAACAAGCAAGGTCTACCTGTGCCTATTCACCCAGACGATGCCAAAGACAAGGTCTTTACCGCCATTCTCAAAGCGCTTTTGAAAATGGGCAACAAACCGAGCTCGCCCAAAGAACTCGCCAATGTCATTGTCAAATATAAATACGCCACGTTAGGGTAAAAGAAAGAAAGAAAAAAAGAACAAGGCGGTTATAGTAGTACAGAGGTTTTGATTGATTTGGATTTGTTTGATTGAATCTTTGTAATAGAGGCGCGACACCGTTTGCCACGGTCTCTTCACGTATATCACAACACTTTAAAAGAGCTGCGGAACACAATCCTCCTCGTCCACCACTGCTTGCAAAGCATTTCGACGAACACCATTCACGAAAAATCAACTACTCGCTGGCTACTGAGCCTCCATCCTCACCACAACAACAACCACCCTCTTCTTCTTCTTCTCCTTCTGGTCACGAACCTCCCTCTCCGCCATTATCACAACCAACAACAACAACAGCAGCAGCAGCAGCAGCAGCAGCAGAAATAGCAACAGCACAGCCTCAACAACAACATCCACTGCGCCAATCAAAACGACAACGACGACAACTCGCGCAGCAACAGTTGTCAGAATTATCTTCTGAAGATGATACAACTTTGCGTCTACAACAGCCATCATCCGAATCCACGTCCAATGCTGCTGCTGGTGGTGGTGGTGAGAGTCGCTCCTCACGCCGTCGAACACGTCGTGAACGAGAAAAAGAGGACCGACGATGGAAGAAACGTGTAAAACAAGAAAAAGAAAAGGCTGCTGCGGCTGCTGCTGCTGCTGCTGCCACTGTAGCACCAGTAGAGTCAGATTCAGAGGAAGAAGGTTTTGTCGGTGGCGAACAAGACGCTGACGATGCATCAGATGAACTCGAAGAAGAAGAAGAAGACGAGGAGGATGAGGAGGACGAAGATGAGGACGAAGAACGACATATCAAGCGGATACGAAGGCATCATCATCATCAGCATTATACTCAGCATCATCATTTACCACTTTCTCCCGTTACCGCGACTTCCTCTTCCTCTTCTAGCTTTTCATCTTATTCTCCGCCATCTTCAATCAACGGGGCTGCTGCCAAACAAAAGCATCTGCATGAACCGATTGTTACAGCTGCAGCTACTACATCAACAAAAACAGCAGCAGCAGCAGCAACAACAACAACAGCAACACCGCCCGTGTCATCTCCGCTACCGCCATCACCACAAGCCGGTGCAATGGATGCTTCTGAAGAAGAAGAAGACGAAAGTGAGGCCGAATACTCTGACTATCATGAGGAAATGCTTAAAGGCGAAGAAGCATTGGCTGATGTCGAAACACGCCGGAGATCCTCACTGAGCGTGACGCGACGACCGAGTATAGCTCAAGCTATGGCTGTACCTACCGAACAGCACACACATCAGCATCAGCAATTGCTTCAACAACAGCAGCAACGATTAGCAGCAGCAGCAGTGATCAATAATAGTAATAGTAGTAACAATCACAACAACCAGTCAGCAGCAACAGCAGTAGCAGTAGCCAATGGCGCAGCAGAATCACCGCGACTCACTGCCAGACGACAGTCATTTTCGTTAATGGGCGACGACATGTGGAACGTGAACAGTCATACCAATTACGAACAACAAGACTTTGATGCTCCGGTATTCCTTGATTCATCCACTGCACATCAACTTCCATTCAACATTGCCACTCCCGAATCCGTCTCTGTTGCAGAACTGGAAGCCTACTTTGGCGGCGATAACAATGGCGCATCGTCATCTTCACCCTCTTCGTCTCCACCCTCTCAACAACAACAACAACCGCCTTCCTCGTCCTCCTCAGACCCAAACAACAACAGCCACGGATATATCCCATCAGCAGCTCGTACAACATCGCGGAAAAGCTTTTCAGCCATGATGGGATGCAAAGAAACATCGTTATTGCAACGAGCACTTCTTGCAAGCACGGCACGGGGAATGGCCGAAGCGGCTGCTGCGGTCGCTTCCTCCTCAGAGGCAGGTGATCTCGAAGAAGTCGATGAGCAAGAGATTGTCACACGGCCCCGGCGAAAGTCGTGGCCCGATGAAAGCACAACCTCGGGTGCTAATCTGTTGGCGGACGAGGACGGAGAAGGAGGCGAGGAAGATAGCATGAACGACCAGCAGCAGCAGCAACAACAGCCATCGTTACCTGCAAATGACAAAGAGGAGCCTGCTTTGGAAAAAGATGAAAAGGAGGCATCACCGTCAACTTTACAACAAGGCGTGGTCGACGACAATGAAGAAGGAGAAGAAACAACTTCTCGACAACGAGAAAAACAGCAGCAGCAGCAAAAATATTCAATCATCAAAAAGACTTTGGGTCCACTCGAATGTTATCAGCTCGATTCGCCTGACGATATACCCGATACCAAGGTGCTGCGATTCATTGCTTCTACGGATGGCGCGACAGAGCATGTGGCGTTACGCACGCGTCATGCAGCTGATAGCGCAAAAGACAGACGCAACAGTCAGCATTTTTATCTCGATGAGGGGTACGTGAATGCCACACAGTTGCGCAAGGCCGCACGGCCGGTGTTGGGCAAAGGTTCGTTTGATGCTGCCGCAGAAGCCGAGGACGGTCGTGTGGTGGTGACACTGACGAAAGGTCCACTTGAATGTCGAGGAGCATGGTAAGTTATCTTTTGTCTTTTTCTTTTTTTTTTAAAAAAAATTGGAAACTAAATGTCCTGATTGTGTGTATATAAGGGTACCATTGAGTCGTGCTCGCGAGCTGGTAGAAGAATTTGAGATAGAGAGCTCACCGGGATTGTCCAAGCTGTTGACTGATGATCCGCTGGATGATGAAGACGGAGGCGACGAAGACGGAGTCAGTGGTAGTGATGGTGATGGCAACCATTCAAAGCAAGGTGACGATCACGCGCTTGGTATGCCATTTTTAGGATAGTCTCTTTCATTTCGGGCTTATCATTGACCTTTCTCTTTCATTCTTGTAATCAGATAATGGAAAGGGTGTAGCACAATTACAACAAGAAGAGGTGCACCCACCGTCACTGGCTACGATGGCGACAACAACAACAACAACAACAACAGCCCCTCTAACGCCGAAACAAACACAAGCTGCACTGAGCGCAAGTGCTGTTGAAGTGGATGACGATGAATCCTTTGTCAAGTTTGAAGACGACGAGGAAACACCACCGCCACCTAACAGCAAAAAGACGACCGAGTCAGTTGGCATCAACACACTCCTTACGCCCACACTGTCGATTCTGCAACATCCACAACAGCAGCAACAATTGCAACAGCAGTTACAGCAGCAAGCAGCAAAGATGGCGACTGGTAGCGACAAACCCGCTGGTTCTTCCGCCGATGTGCCATCACCGTTGGATCTTTTGAAAGCACTGAGCATACCCAATTTAAATATTGCAGCACTGCAGCAATTGACAGCCGCCATTCCGGGCCTGGCACATTTATCATCCACATTCGATCTAGCAAAAACACTTGCAGCATACTTGCAATCGCTCAACAAGCCATCATCATCATCCTCGTCTTCGTCTTCTTCATCCACACCCTCGTCATCGTCCTCTTCTTCCACCACACCGTCACCCAACTTTGCATCCGATTTCAAAGCAGCATTGGCCCGATTCCCGGCTTTGGAAACTCTATTGCTGCGAAAAGATCCTTCCACAACATCATCACCCACATCCACTACTGCTAACAACAACAACAACAACAACAATCCAACACCATCCATCATCACGTCTACACCAACACCGACACCGACATCAACGACGACTTCTACTTTTGTAAATACTCTTATTACAGACCCACATCATCAACAGATTGTTCATACGACGATGCCGACCAACCCACCCATGTACATAACCATTGTCGACAACATTCCCGTGTGTGTGGCGGTGCTGGCGCCGACCGACAGCGTACTCCCGGAATGTCGCATCATGCGTCGACTGGACTCGGGCTACATTAATGGCACCAAACTGTTGACGGCCGGTGGCATCGACACTGAAAGCGAGCGAAGCATGATTCTCAGTTTCGAGATGGAACGACGACGTATGCCGAGGAAAAAGAGTGAGTTGTATGGTACTTGGATCCCATTGCGCCGTGCACAAGAGTTGGCGGTCACTTGTTCAATTCAACATCGTCTTGGTCCGTTCTTGAGTGATTCGATCGAGTCTTATTTCCCGTCTCCTTTGCCGATCAATGTGCCCATCATGATGACGCCTCGTCGAACGACAGTAGCACCCCCAGCGGGAACGGCAATCACATCTCCGTTTCCACCTACCAAGGATAGTCGATTGGCGTCTCTCACGTTGCAGGCTCTGCGGGCAAACAGTCATCATGGTGCTTCTCCGAATACTGCTACTCCTGATGGCAGTCATAGTGGTGGTTCAGATGATACAACAACAGCTACTGCAGATAATGGTCATGACGATGACGACAGCAACAACAACAACAACAACAAGAACGGTAAAGTGTTGTTGCCACGTTCACTATCACCACCCAGTCAGACAACATCAGCCGCGCAACTCCATCAGTTCTTGCTCAGTAACAATCCACGCAAATTTGTCGAGTTTGCACAAAAAGCGCCACTGTTGGGTACATTTGAAGACGACGACGATGATGATGTAGAAGACAAGCGCACCATCTCTGTTATTGATCGTTCCGCCAAACCTGTCCCTGTCATCACCACCCTCGGAGCAAAAACGAGCAACAATAAACGCAAGCGGAAACAGTCTCTGAAGGAAACCAAGAAAAAGAAGAAACAAGAGCAAGAGGACGACGAGTCAAGCGATGTTGATATTGTCAACAGTAGTGACTCGGATGACCGTTGTCAAGAAGAGGAAGAGGACGTTGACATTGATGTCGATGAAGACGATGATGACGAAGATGCGGACACAGACACGGATACCGATGTGGAAGAAGTACGGTTGCGTATGAAACGGATGCGCGATGCTGCCATCGATGCCATGGAGAGTGGCAGTTCGATTGATTTGGAAGAACTGTTGCGACGCGCCAGTAGTCCGATCATGGAGAACCCACGTCGAGCAGCAGCGGCAGCGGCAGCAGCGGCAGCAGCGCAACATGCAACGACAGGCAATCGACTCAGTACTACGACCACCACTGGCTTTTCATCGTCACCTTTAGCTGGAGGGTCATCATCATCATCGATGCGGCGTCATGGCAAAGCAACTGCACGACGACGACCTCAGGGTCCTGGCGGTCGTAGCATAGGTGGCAAGATCGCACCATCGGCACTCAAAAAATCCGCCTCGTGGAGCGGCAGCCTGACATCACCGTTACGTGTCGTGGTGCCTACCAAAAAATTACACAACAAAAAGCATAGCACACGGCCAAGCAAGTTGCGACAACATACCGCGGCAGACGAGTTGTTGGCGAATCGTGTGGTAGAACATACCCCTGCAATCACTACATCATCATCATCATCATCATCGACGACGACGACGGCAACAACAAGTCATGCTGACACGGTTACTACTGCTACTACTACAACACCTGCTAATACCATTAATACTACCACTACGGTTACTCCTACTAGTACTGCCTCGACAGCAGCATCACCATCACCCCCAGCTCCGTCGCAAGCACCAGATGCAGCTCCATCATCAGCATCACCAAAAACCTCTGGAACCGATGTTCTTGCAACGATCCAAGAAGACGATGAAGACGAGGAGATCGATATTGGTGGCAGCGAGGAAGATGATGATTTGCGATAAACAGTAGCAGCAGCAGCAGTAGTAGTAGTAGTAATTATCTTTGTACATGTGTGTATGTAACGTACTAGTCATGTTTAGTTTGAAACAAGTCTGAGTACCAATGAAAAGTGTATGTTTTGCAGAAACATTAAGAACAAAATAAAGAAAAAATATAAAGAACACATGTCCTTCTGTTACTGGAAATAAAAAAAGCCAAACGGAATGCCTCTCTTATGCTTTATTGTTTTTTGTTTTCTACAGAAACGATGTAACCGTTTCAAATCAGATTGTATACATAAACATCATCATCATCATCATCATCAGCATGATGGTATGTGCCCTTTTTTTCTCTAACTATTTAAAAAAGGCGTATAGTGTGTACCTTCTTTCTCCCCCTTTCCTACCCTGCCTTTTTTTTCTGTTACATAACAGAAAAAAAAAAAAAAATTCACCCTGCGAGCCATGACCTATCTTTTATGTGTCATCACTGCGTTGATGGTTGTTGTTGTCATGACAACAGCCGTCCCGTTGCCAGGAAGTCCAGGCACGCGTGCTATTCAAGATACATTCAATGCGAACGGGATCTGGAACCGAACCTACGGCCCCACCGAACCTCAACAAATCCACATGGCATGGATCTCAGATGGCAAAGGTTGTCGTATTCAATTTGCCACCTACGACGAAATCGATGATGCCATGTTGCAATATTGGCCTGAAGATGACGATAAAGATTTGACTACCACAATCGTGAAGCGCGTTGATGTATAACCCTATTAATTCTCCTTCTTATTTGATTTGTAAAAGCATGATGTACTAACCACTACTGTATGGTGTGTTAGGGATGGGCATTTGTGGATGGTGGTAAAGCACACCACACGATGCATCTGCATAATCTTGAATCAAAACTTTTGAAAAAGGATACTTTGTACATGTACCAAGTGGGGTCGGTCAAGGGCAGCGCAACGTTGTGGTCGGACGTTTACAAGTTTCATACGCCATCTTCGGGTGACACATTTGAATTTGTCGCGACTGGTGACATGGTATATATTGATTGCATATAAACAGCTAACAATAACAGTCGTGATAGTAAAAGGACGTGGCGTGTAACCATAAACACATATACACTGGGCGCATCTCCCCCCCAACCCAACCCACCCCGCGCCCCGTTTTGTTTATATATCATATTCAGGGCACATCTAATGCAGTTTCCATGCCAAATTTGCTACGAGTAGCAAATCAACATCGCTATGACTTTATTGCGTTTGCTGGAGGTAACAACTTTCTGGGTTTTCTGTCAAAAATAAACAAAAGCAGTATATAGGGTATTAAAAATAAACATCATCAGATCAAGCCTATGACATGGCTGACTTTAACGGAACCAAGGGCGACGAATACATGAACTTTGTGCAAGACATTTACGCCACGATCCCGGTCATGGCCGCGCCAGGCAACCACGAGAACACGTACAATTTTTCACACTACAAGAACCGATTCAGCATCAATCCCTATGCTGAATCTGGGTTCGATGACCCGACCATGTACTCGCTCGATTACAAGTCGTTGCACCTCGTCTCCTTTTCATCCGAAGTGTTTTTTGACGAAGGATCGCCCGAGCAGATCCAAACCGCGTTGCAATGGTTGGATCAAGATTTGGCCAAGGCAAACGCCAACCGTCACATCAGGCCCTGGATCATGGTATTTGCCCATCGCCCATTGTATTGTTCGCCCTCTGAATCCGAAGACTGTACCGACAAGGCGGACATTATGCGCAATGGGCTCAAAGAGACTGACTTTGGTGGTCTGGAGGCTTTGTTTTTAAAGCATCGCGTAGATATCTATATCTGGTAAAGTTTTTTTTTTTTTGTTTTATCAGATCGTTTACTACTACCCCGCTTTTCATGTTTTAAAAAAATAATCCGCCGCACCAACACTCATTGTGTGTGTGTTTATATTTTTATTTAGTGGTCATCGCCATAATTATGAACGAACATATCCTCTTGCACACAACAAGCGAATGGCCACGTCATACTATCAACCACCTTCCTTTTTCCAGCTTATTGTGGGTAACGCTGGAAACTTCCAAGGCACAGACTCGTTTGAGAATGCCAGTGTGCCGATCGCCGACTGGTCCGCGCTGCGCTATGAAGGCTATGGATTCTCAACAATCAAGGTGTCTCCTACAAAACTACAGATCTCACATCATCAAAGCTTGCCCAAGGATGGTGCTTTGGGCCGCATGGTGGACCGTGTTATTGTACGCAAGCCAAGATATACCAACGGTCGTCGTTTACGATGCAGTAGTAATGCTGCAGCATCCACTAATTATGCTTTCGATAACGAAGAAGACGAAACCACTGCTGCTTATTCCAGCGGAAGATCTTCCATATCTTGTTCTATGCATCATCACCGTCATCAGATTATACCATAATCTTGTAAAAAAAAAAAATGGCTGTGTGTGTGTCAAAAAGGAAAACCATGTGTTACCCCCTACCCACCATCCCCAGCTCCTCTGTCACCCAATTTTTGTTTTTGTTTGTATGTAAATTTCCTCTGTAATTCTTACAGAGGTTCGGGGGGGGAAAGACACAAATGTCATACGCACTATGTACTATTTTTTTTTTTTACAAATTCAGAATCCATGATTCATTACTAGTGAAGCACCGTTGTAAATCTTGATCAGTGACTCGTTCACCTCCACCTTCGGATTGTGTAGCAAGTGGCACTGTTTCATCTAGCACATCGTCTCTTCCTTCTTGTTCCATTCGGATCTTTCTTTTATGTCTCGCACTATATATGGCATGGATTCGTTCCTCGATTGTCTCTTGAATGATATACCAGTAAACGTTTGTCTAAATGTATCTTTCTGTTTAGCAAACATACTTAATTCATGGATAAAGAAAGAAAAAAGGTGTCGACAGAACGTGGGGAAGAAACACACGTTCATCGTCGTGTTATGACTTACTTCTTTCATTTGTCCAATACGATGAACACGACTGATAGCTTGTCGTTCAAGAGCTTCATTCAAGACTGGTTCAACAATAAAAACAGTTTCGGCACAAATCAATGTCAAGCCACTATGTTGAAAACGTTTTGAAAGGTAGAGTCCATGTAAACACAAAAGTTAGAGTGTTGTTCAACGAGAATGAACGGATGGGAGAGAGAAAAAAAATGCCATAAATAAATATACCTGGACTGACTACGTGAATGTAGCAGGATAACATGGATACTAGGATCTTCAATGAAATTTTTGATGCGATCGTCGCGTACCGTATTATCCACTTGTACAAAATTGATACCATTCTTTTTCAGCCCATCAGCCAAAAGATTGAGCACATCTTTCCACTGAGAAAATACGACGGATTTGCCATTGGTTGTGTTAATGATGTGTTTGATGTGTCGTATGATGCTATCCAATTTGGCGCCTAGAACAAGAATAAGATAGACCATAAGTATCTTTTTTCGACTCTGTCTCTCTACAACAACATGTCTACTCATTAACCAGACATACAACTTCTTACCTAAACCTTCTTCGATTGCACATTGACTAATTTTTGCTAGAAGCTCGTTTGATATTTCACGGTCCACATCCAAGTTTCCTTTATTCTGTTCATCTTCAGTTGAATCAGTTGATTTGCCTTCATTCGAAGTATCCCAAGCTACACAAAAATAATCACATATTTATATATACGTTAGTAAGGGGTTTGGTTTTAGCAAACTTTGACATATACGTTTTAGCCGTCATGGTTACCTATAGCATAGCACTCGGATAACTTCACCGGTGAATTACATTGAGGACACCGATGATGCAAACGGAACCATGTTGTAGCACACTCTTGACAGAACTAGATAATTAAATAGTTTGTTAGAGCATACAAATCCATCTAGTTTGCTACGTACGACTGCTTTTCTATTAGATGATACTCTTACCATATGGCCGCTACATAGCATAACCAGGGAGGGAGAAAGCGCTTTGAGTATCGATAGAACCAGAACTCCATGAGCACAATCCATATTTATGTATACTGCTTACCAATAAGTCATCAATCCTTTGGAAAAATCAGATTGACAGATCAAACAGTTGCGCTCTTTTTTGTCCTCGTGGTTCTTCTCCTTGACAAGATTTTCCAAATATCGACAACGCGCCGAGTGTTCCTTAATCTTTTTCTCGTGATGTCCTTCTTCATAGAATAACCGTTGTGCTTCGATGGCCGGGTGAGGACTTTCCCACGCCCGAACATGATCAGACAAATCTTGCAAACTGCGATAGTATTCGATTCGATGGTTGTAAAGTTGAGTGAAGCGTCGATATTCACTGATGATGGGAATACCTTGATCCATTAGAGTCCGTTCAACAGCAGTATGTATATTTCTTCTTTGTAGTTACGCAATGACTTACATTTCTAAACGCTCTTGAAGCTCTCTTTGTTTAGCAGCGGCTTTATAGAGACGGTTGTATTCGTCCCGCAGTAAGCTCTTTTCCACCTCATTTATATGGGGCCGCGAGAGATATCCTTTTAATTCAGTCACAACCGTTCGCAAAGTATCTTGTGTATGTGCTTTGGGCATATATTCTTGACGGATTCTACTGAGCTCTGCCTTGAGAACTACAATCTCCTATGAATTTCTTTAGAACATCAAGCAAAGCAAGCACATTACATGAATAGTGTGAAAACATTATTACTTACATTGGCTTCTGTACTGCTCGCAAGGTCATTGAATAGCTCGGCTGATTGCAGTCCAGTTGCCCAGACACCTTAGTTTGGTGGACAATAGCAATAGTCAGATTCGATGTTCATCTTCAATACATATGCCTCTAGCAAAAAAAAAAATTGTAGTTACCGTTCACCCAAAAGTTTCGATCACGGAGCATTGCTTGATACGCATCCTGGTATAGATCAAGTTTCTACACAATTTTTAAGCACTTTTAGCTTTACATAACAAAGCCAGTCAGCCTTAGAGATATACATACCTCCTGAGTCATTAAAGATGTCTCATACTCGTCACCTGGTTAAAAAAGACAGCAAGTGTTAATAGCTTGAAATTGCTTTATCTTTTTATCAAAGAATGGCAAATACACAGACCTGTAACATCTCTATTTTCTCCCTCTCCTCCTCCTTGATCAACCAAATTTGAACAAAGCAATTCAGACAAGGCTGTACGCCACTTGTTGATATACTCCAGTTGCGAGTCCAGGGTATCACATAGAGTATTGATTCGATCCAGCCGATCAAAGGACATGATCAACGTTTCTTCCTGATGGCCTTGACCAATCATCATGTTAAAAGGAACTGCAATTCTAGGTATTTCACGCTTGGACATGGTGACCTAATAACGGCGACCATGGGAATTATAAAGAAAGGAGACAATTTGATCAAGAGTATAAGACGGTTACATAGAGTGCATAATGATAATTTATTTCTATCACTTACCCGGTCTTCAGCACGGCTGAGGATTTGACGTCGTACGTCTGCTGCCTTATCATAATACGTTGATTCCTCTTTTCCTTTCTCGAGTTCATGGTAGATACCAGCGACGAAAAAGTAAAATCGATGCAAATAAGATAGCCATTTCATATGTCGCTGCATCAATCCCTCTACTGTCGTGCTGGTTTTCGTTGTGATGGTAGATCGATGTGTTGCTACAGCATCGTCTTGTTGAATGGGTGCTGTTTTTTCATTTTCCTTTTCTTCTTGTTCTTGTCGTGACTTTGCTTCAGATATTCTATTGTTGACCATATCAAGCATTTCCAACGCTCGTGATACAGCTCCAAGGTATATGTCAAGCGCCTCTTGCCACTTTTTCTGGATTTCAGACATACCACCTCGTCGCAGCTGGGAATTTACAAGAGTCGAAGATGTGTTGTCGACGTCGTCTCTTGCTTGTGCGAGCAGTGCATTTAATACTACTCGTAAATGAATAGTAAAGGTACGAATTTCGTTTAGAATACCTCATTAAGAAAGAGACTTTTGTGATGTTCAGCTTATTATCTCCTTCTCTTATTTACCTTCATCAAGTGTACGAACGGTTTGAGTAATCATTCTTTTCTTTGAGGCTCCTACAGCAGGATGATCACATGCTTGACGTAGCGCCAGTAGCTAGTACGTAAAATTAATGATTCTTCTTCTTCCTCTTGATAAAGTGTGTACTTCAATTTCTGCTTACCCATGATCGTAATTTTGCATAAGTTCGCTGAAACTCTGCTGCAGACGTTTCAAAATTAGTCGCAGCGTCGTCATCAGAAGTAGTAGGCGTCCAATTGACCGCATCAAGGTGTCGTAAATTAGTACTTCTCGCACACTGTTCCCAAAGACTCTGATAATAATGCTGTTCGATAGCAGAAAATGTCAATTTGACAATATGTCGGTGCTGTGAAGGTATATAGATCTGGTCAATCAAGGCTGCCTTGATGTTTCTTCGTAGGATTGTTTTACTGAATTGCCAGAACAATCCTTTAACCCAGTTTGGAGCATTTGGTGCACACAGCTCTTTAAAGCCTTTTGGTTTCTGGATACTTGGTGTAAAACCAAGGAACAAAAGTAATCCAACCAGGTCATCGTAGTTGGTTTTCATGGGTGTGCCAGTCACTCCCCAGGAATACCATCGTGGAATAATCCGTGCCATTTGGCCCACCATAGCCGTTGTGGACTCTACCATTTGTGCCTTTAGAATCGTGAAGGGTTATTAAATGATATGTACGATCTCTTTGCATTTAGTCTGATATGTTGCTATGAGAGATAATGCTGATTGATATTTTTTACCTCATCCAACATGACTCGGAACCACAAAATCTCTACGAGTGGACTTCGTTTGGGAGGATACTTCGCAGCTATATAGATGTTTAAGAAAATGTCAAAACTCCAACATTGTCAGAATGATTGCGTCATCGTACACAGGTAGTTTATCGTCTTTGCACATACCATGTCTTCGTGCACGATCAGGAATTGCTCGGGCGTGATGTATTTCTTCTTTCAAGACCTAGAAAATTAATGGGTTTAGATAAAATCCATGAATGGGTAAAAAATCAGCCTTTGATGAAAACATGACATACATTGTAGTCAGTCAATACTACATCATATTGAGCCAGCTCATTTGCAGTGACCGTTTGTCTATCGCCAGAAGCTTTGATGCCCTTATACGTTTTTACACGAAGTGAGGGTGCATGCTTGTTAATTTCAGATTCCCATTGACGGATAATGGCTGATGGAGTAATAATCAATGTGGCGCCCGATGTGATCAGTCCCTCGACACTGTCATCCTTTGGATGTTTTGGATCAAATCGATTGTGTTTGTGCAGGAGAATAAGCGCGATAGCACTGGAAATTCACAAAAGATTGATATGATTTAATGATTGATCGCGTGATAATAATAGTCGCGCAGGAAGTTCTATGATACATACCATACTGTTTTGCCTAGACCCATTTCATCAGCCAGTACACCACCACTTCTGGTCAATGATTTGGCAAACGCAAAAGCAGGCGTTGGTTCGGCAAGTAGTTCGCGTGAAAGTCGATTGACAAAAACTGTTTGACCAGAATGAAGGGTAACCTCTTCCCATAAAAATGGCAATATTTCATGCGCATTGTTTTCCTCAAGCGTACGGATCTGACCATTGACAGCTTTGTGCCCTTCACGTTCGACCTAAACAAATACGAGTGACCGGGACACAATAAAAGATAGTCAGCCACACATGAGCATTTTCCCAAACTTTTCTCTCCTCCTGGGATAAAAAAACCCAACAAAAACGAACCATCCACTGCAAATTCTGGGTTTGGAAAGGTGCCAGTTTAGCAAGCAGTGCTTCTGGTTGATACGCAGGAAGAAACTCGTTGCAAATTTGCGGCTGTAAATGGCGGAAGAAATCGTCTACGGTTGTGCTGGTAGGCGCAGCAATTTTGGACGGATAAAGGAGGTCAAAGAGATTGAAAAATGCCTTGCTGCCTAGCACTCGGCTGTCAAGTTCCGCATACACGCTCATACGCGCTTCGACATGCATGCCGTTGACATGGATACGAACCGACGTATGCACTACTTGAGAATGACAAGCACGCGCAAGCTCCAGAAACACGTTGTTGTTGTTGTTGTTGTTGTTGTTGTTGTTGTTGTTGTTGTTGTTGTTGTTGTTGTTGCTGTCGCTATTATTACCATTGGCCGTTGGCTGTGCCGCATATACCAACACTTCATTATCCGCAATGGCAGTAGCTCGTTGGTCATTGTCACCGTCGTCGCCGTTCAATGAGGCAAACGTCAGCTGGGCTTTAATGAAACGCTCATCGGCAATGGTGAAGGGTTCGACCGACCAAAGTGTGTTCAGTTGATTTTCAAAAACGCTCAAGGGTCCACAATCATTGAGCAAATCGGACCAGGCTGAACCGATCTGGATTGGAAAGGTAATGTCAAGTAGATCGATTCGTGGTGCCACTTTGCGTCGTTTGGTTTGCGGCGTCTGTCGTTCAGTGACATTGTCGATCGTCGAATCTTCTGTTCGATTTTCAAACAATAGTTGAACTAATGCTTCACGTGCAACGGTACCATCGATCTGCATTGGAACAAGCGCTGTAAAAAACCAAAGGTTAGAAAGAAGGTTTTGCTTTTGCTGCGGCTGTATGATTAAACAATCAGGATCGGGTTAAAACATTCATGCGAACCGATTGGCTAGCAAGTGACACACACTAAACAATTCACAGGAACTAAAAACGTATACTGACAACAATTCCTCATGAGGTGTGTTTTACTGAAAAGCTACTTTGTTCTGCTAATTTTATTGCTTTCGATACAAAAGCACAACGCGTGCATGTTATCTTGACAGATTTTTTTGTTGACGACTTGTATAGTAGCCGTAGTACTATCACCTGCGCTCTATATTATACTTTCAAGTATAGTGACAATTCGAGAGGAAGTCATCGAAGATTTATTGAATGATGATATGCATGCACAGGAAACAACGTCTTCATAACAGCTTGTAGAAAGGTCAAAAACATGACTGATTGACTGTATAATAGAACAAATGTTTACACAATATGCATCAAAGTATGGTTTTCCACCTTCATACCTTCATTATGAATTGATTCGTCGAACATCCCACCCAGATTATCACGCCCGTCATTTCTGTATCAACTTTACGTCGTACGTCTTTATTCCTTTGAACTCCACATCCCAACAATGGTCGCCAGATTTATTGATAAAAAGTAGAAATGTACGTGTTGTTATTTGATTTGACTTCTTTTGTATCGCTATGGTCGCCATGCGATTAAGTTGCAATATCATATAGAGTTGTGGAGCTGTTCTTTCTACTTTATGTCAGAATGCATACATCTAATTGACAATACCGGTGAACATCTTCGCGTGTGCTTTCGCGTTATTCCTCGGCTCGTTTATATCAAAGTATAAACATAGAAAAGAACAGTATAATGACGCGAGTATATAAGTGCATTGTAGCCTTTAAACTTCACTACCAGCAACTAAACATCCCATATCATCATCATACTTATACGTAAAACCATCGGTGCTGCAGTTCTCCTGGCGCGAGGAGGTGATAGAAGAGAATGATGCTATTAATTGGTTACCTTTGATTTGTACCCATGGGGAATAGCATGGGTTATTTGCATAGATATTATCCAAAAAGAGGGACTTGAAGCTTTATAGGAAAGTATAACCTTTGATCATCCGAAAAGCTGGAATGAGGCAAAAAAGGACAAAAGTGGACAGGGGTTCAATTTACCAAAAGTACCATCGCACGTTTATTTTTTATTTTTGGGACAATAACAAAGTAAGAACATGATGTTTTTTAGAGAGCGGGAAAAAAAGGATGAAGAAATGGTTTGGTTGAAAGGAAAAGAGAAAAAAAGAAATATATACGAGTGGAATGTACACATTAAGGAAGCGCAATGATATTCAAGCCAAACAAGCGATGGAGATATTTGGAAAAAAGGGCTTTACAGAGTTGTTGTTGTTGTTGTGTGATAATGACAGATTCTTTTTCTTTTTGCTGGATGCTGTAAGAGGTAGGAAGATAGAGAAGGGGTGTGACGGTACAGGTATTTAGTCGACTTCCTCCATCTTGGAGGTCTCGACGACTTCCTCGACGGGTGCAGACGAGGCGGGCTCATCAGCAACTTCATCCTCATCGATCGACAGACCCAAGGCAACCATGCGATGGATGCGGGAAGCGAAGGTGCTGGGCTCGTCCAAGGAGAAACCAGAGGTCAATAAGGCGGTCTCGAACAACAAGGTGGTCAAGTCCTTGACGGTGCGGTCACCGGCATCAGCAGCAATCTTGTCCTTCAAGTTCTTGATGATGGCGTGGCTGGGGTTCAATTCCAAGGTCTTCTTGGAGGCCATGTAGGACGACATGCTGTTGTCGCGGAGGGCCTGGGCCTTCATGATACGCTCCATGTTGGCAGACCAACCGAACTGGCCGGTGGTGAGAACACAGGGAGAATCGGTGAGCTTGTTGGAGACAACGACCTTCTCGACGCGCTCGCCCAAGATGTCCTTGACCGACTTGCAGAGATCCTCGTGTGCCTTTTCTTCGGCCTCACGGGCAGCCTTCTCTTCTTCATCTTCTTCGATCTCAACACCTTCCTTGGTGATACAGACGAGCTTCTTGTCGTCGTATTCCTTGAGCTGGGTGGTCGAGTATTCGTCAATGGGGTCGGTCATCAACAAGACTTCAATGCCCTTCTTCTTGAAACCTTCCAAGAAGGGAGAGTTCTCAATGGCAGCGCGGGACTCGCCGGTGATGTAGTAGATGTTCTTCTGCTTCTCGGGCATGCGGGTGACGTAGTCCTTGAGCGAGGTCAACTCGTCGCCAGACTTGGTCGAGTTGTAGCGGAGCAAGTCGGCCAACTTTTGGCGGTTCTGGGTGTCTTCGTGGATACCGAGCTTGAGGTTCTTGGAGAACGACTCGTAGAACTTGTCAAAGTTCTCCTTGTCTTCGGCGATCTCGGCGAACATTTCCAAGCACTTCTTGACCAAGTTCTTGCGGATGACCTTCAAGATCTTGTTCTGCTGGAGCATTTCACGCGAAATGTTCAAGGGCAAGTCCTCAGAGTCGACAACACCCTTGACAAAGTTGAGCCATTCGGGGATCAGTTCGTCACAGTCGTCCATGATGAAGACACGGCGGACGTAGAGCTTGATGTTGTTGCGCTTCTTCTTGGTTTCGAACAAGTCGAAGGGAGCACGCTTGGGAATGAACAGGATGGCGCGGAACTCGAGCTGACCTTCAACGGAGAAGTGCTTGACCGACAAGTGGTCTTCCCAGTCGTTGGTCAAGGCCTTGTAGAACTGAGCATATTCTTCGCTCTTGACATCATCAGGGTTGCGGGTCCACAAGGGCTTGGTCTTGTTCAACTCTTCAGTGTCGGTGGTCTTTTCCTTGATGGTCTTCTTCTTCTTTTCGTCCTTCTTGTCTTCCTCGTCTTCGACTTCTTCGATCTTGGGCTTTTCTTCACCCTCCTTGACTTCTTCGCCCTCTTCGTCATCGCTGACCTCCTTCTCGACTTCCTTCTCGACGACGAGCTGGATGGGGTACGAGATGAATTCAGAGTGCTTCTTGACGATGTCCTTGATCTTGCGCTCCTCAAGGTATTCGAGCTATTTTGTCAAAAAAAAAACAGAATACAGCGTAAGCTTCTGATACAAAAATCTTTGTCCTTCTCTTTGATTCCATCACCCTTCCCCCCCCCCGGTACGCGTGCGTACACAGGATATAGAACCTTACCTGGTCTTCCTTCAAGAAGAGACGCATCTCAGTACCACGGCCGAGCGAGGGGTTGACCTCATCACGGGTGATGGTGAACGAGCCACCAGCAGAGGACTCCCAGATGTACTGCTCGTCATCGTTGTGCTTGGTGATGACCTGGACCTTGTCGGCAACCAAGTAGGCAGAGTAGAAACCGACACCGAACTGACCAATCATGGAGATATCAGCACCGGAGGAAAGGGCTTCCATGAAGGTCTTGGTACCAGACTTGGCGATGGTACCCAAGTTGTTGACCAAATCGGCCTTGGTCATACCAATACCAGAGTCACGGATGGACAAAATGTTGTTCTCGCGGTCAGGGATGATGCGAACGAACAATTCCTTCTCAGCCTCAAGCACGGAGGAATCGGTCAACGACTGGTAACGGATCTTGTCAATAGCATCCGAGGAGTTGGAGATCAACTCACGCAAGAAGATTTCCTATGGCAAAAAAAAAAAAGTCAGTATTGACAAATCCTGTCCGCTCCTGTTCTCCTCCCTGGCAATCAACCCTTCTACTTGTCGCTTCCTTTCACACGCAGCAGTTCCCCGAACAGCATCAATAACAACAACAACAACACTTGTTGACGCGTCACCTATAATAACGCTCCCCACTCCCCCACTTTCTCTGGATGATATTATACCTTGTTAGAGTAGAAGGTGTTGATGATCAAGCTCATCAACTGAGAGATCTCAGCTTGGAAAGAGAAGGTTTCGGTTTCAGCGCTCATGGTTGAAGAAGAGGTTGTTGGAAGAAGAAAAAAAAAAAGGGGAGAAGCAGAAAGTAAACCAAAGAATACGTTGCTTTTATGGCAGCGGCACAACAAAAAAAACATTTTTAAATCCAGCTACTTTACAATACAGATATACAAGTCACCTCTTTCCAGCAGGTTCCATCGGCTTTCCTTCACCCACCCCTCGCGAATCAAGAACGACCAAAATCAAATAACCAATCAACAGCCCGGGTTTTACTTTTTTCAATATATCCTCAACGACTTCTAGAAGAAACCACTAGCTTCTTGACCAACGCTACTACCACTACCATCCATAAGCATAAAGTCGCTATAGTACGTGTAGTTTGATCCGATTGGTCCTTCTCCTGCTGGCGGCAGTGTGTCGTGGCTGAGCACGGACGCTCTTGCTGGCCCGTACGAAGGAGTGCAGTAGGTGCTCATACTACCATCATCCCCACCGAGCATTGGATCACTGCTGTTGTTGCTGGGGTTCCACAACCAGGCGTTGGGATAAAGCGCTGGCAAGGGAGGTATGGTCCATTGATACGACGGCTCAACTGGCTGTTGGCGATGATGGTACTGGTGTTGCTGCTGCTGATGATGATGGTACTCCTGCGATTGTAAAAGCGGCGAGTGCGACAGATGCAACTGACAGGATGGATACGACAACGAAGCTGGGCTACTTGTATCCGAAGACTGTTCATCCTCAGATGAATCAGGGACAGCAACACGCCGCTTGATGTTATAGGCACGCTTTCGTATGGGAGCATACTTGTAGTCAGGATATCTTGAAAGAACGATTGATTGTGAGCACTTGCAACGACCGATCTCCCTTCCTCTCTTGGTATGAGATCGCATACTCCGAATTGAATCTACTTACTTTTGCGAATGCTCCTCTTTCGTCTTTTCCGCCTGCGCACGGTACTTTTCCTTGATGTACTCGGGCTCGTCACGCCACCAGTTCGCCACAAGTTTGGAAATATCCCGATGATTAGCCCCTGGCAATAAGTCGGCGATCGTTTTTTGTTTCTCCAATCGATAGGCCATGAAGCAGTTCACAGGACGCGGAATACGTCCGGTGTCCTTTTTCTTCTGGGCTGGACGAGGCGGTCTAGCACGAACGCGCAGTCTACGGCGCGTCTCGGTAATCGCGGCAAGAGTGGCCAAATCCTGCTGCTGAGCAGGCGTAAGCGTTTCGTGGAGAGGCATTGGTGATGCTGGTGCGGAAGACAACGTTGAGACGGACGAGGATGATGAGGGCGTGGGTGATGACATTATTGTTATTACTGTTGCTGATATTATTAGGTGGTGTTGTACTGCGACTGGTATGTTGGATGTAAGATATAGAATGCGAGGATGTTATGTACAGATAATGAACCTGGGTTGGATAAGTATGAATCGAATGTCTATGCAACGCGATATTGGGATATTGGGATATTGTATATAAGGAATAAGTATATGGATGTTAATAAAGATAAAGGATTGGAATGGAAATGTCTATAAGATAGATGATAAACGAGAGGAACGGGTTGGGATGGAGGCAAAAACGCTGAAAGCTCGTTTGATCCTTTTATATAAAAAATGAGAACAACTGACCTCTTTGTTGATCCATAATTGCGCCTGCGAGTTATCCTTAGCGTCGTCGATATCGTTGTCGCCGTTGTCGCTATATGAGAGACAGGGTACGTAATTAAATGAATTATATAAATAATACATTGCTAGCCCCCTTCATTGTTTTCATAGTGATAGATGGTTAAGCGCACATGGCATAACCTTTTTTTCATTTTCCCGCCACCAAGTAGCAGATCCGTTCCGCAACAGCTTTTTCCCAGCAGAAAATTAAAAAAGAAATTCGCAAAGGAAGTGATCCTCGGAGGGGGGGGGGGCGTGGATGCAGAAGAGAGAAAGAAACTATTTCTGAACTTTGACAAGCATGCATTTATGCATTAATATGAGCACATTGTACTTTTTCTTTTATAAAAATAACTAGGAAACGATAGGAAAAGAGAGGAAGAGAAACAATGAATGTTAAAAGTAGATACACGCTTTGCATCCCCTCCCCCCTTTTTTTTCGCTTTTGGTTATGCGTGAGGTAAAATAATCCCGTTCATTTTATTTCTTTTTTTAGGCCTTGACAGCATACTTGCGAAGGGGGAAGTGGTTCAACTTCTTCTGCTGCTTCTCGGTCTTGAGCTTGCGTTCAAAAGGAGTCAATGCACGACGCATGGCACGGGTCTTCTTGACGCGAAGGTCGATGGGGATGTACTTCTTCTTTTGGTAGAAGAGACGGAGCTGTTCGCGCTGGGTCTGGTTGATGACGGTCAACGTACGGGCAATGTTCTTGCGGGCCAATCCACTACACATATTAAAAGCCATGTTAACATCCTCTTTTTATATATGTGCACGCATAACCTTGCTTTTTCATGTGTATATCCAACGAGGAGATATAAAGAGACAAATGAATTCTTACATTTGGTGAAGCTTGGAAGCAGAACCGCCAGCGACCTTTTGAACACGCAGGGAAGCGAGTTCCTGCTTTTGCTCGTCAAGAGTCTTCAAGAGCTCGGCCTTGTTCTTGTTGCGAAGTTCGTATGCTTTGACGGCAGCCTAATTTGTCATTGATACAACAATAAAGAATGAGCATTAATCTCCTTCGAATTGACTGCAAATCTCGTGCATAATTTTCGGAGGCCTCCACATCCATTCAAACAGCCATCCCTCCCAATCTCAAAATGTCGAATGTCGTCGTGAGGAAGGAAAAAAAGGGTCGTATATTCATCGTTTATCGTATGTGTCGATAGATTGAGTGGGACAGAACGAAGACATCTGTAGATAGACGGATGGATGGCTATTTCGAACGGATGGATGGATCATATACGCACCATTGGATTGGATTAAGGCAAGAAGAGGACAGACTGCTACAAGGAGTTCTGTCTGAAGTTTAATTTTGACAAGTCGCTAATTTAATGCACGCATAAACTGTGTAGAAAGATCAAATACATTTACATGCCGTATATCTTTCTCAAAGTGATTAATTGAACATAGTGCAGATCTTAATCTAGAATTTTATAATCGATCATCCAATAATATATCCATCTCAACAATTACACGAGCAACCACTACGATTTAGTGAAGAAGATGGTGACAGCGAGAACAGGAATTATTAGCTGTCACAATCATTACATATCCTCGTGCCGTTATACTTTGTTATAACAGTATCCGTATTATTTTCATAACTGACAACGCACGTCCATGTGGACGATCATTCAAGGCATTAACAGGTCTTGCCGCGTGCATAGCATTTGGGAAACGATACGATCCATTATACTAGTAATATTGATCAAGCTTGCTGAACGTTACTGCAATGCTTTTGACCCTGTTCGCTTTCCTGGAGCTCTGGAAGCCCCACAATTAAAGAGCTGAAGGTCTCTATTATCAAAATGATGCTGATGATGGGCGGAGAAGCGATAGGGCAACAGTAGATGCTTATAATTGCCATCTTGTAATGGTGTAAATGGCGACGATGTTGAAGAGAGTGAAGCAGAACTTGTACAGCTCAGTACTACTGGAGATCGGTTGTCACCATCATTTTAATATTCTTTACCAAGTAAAAGAAATTTCAGCTTTGATCTGTTACCATAATTGAATAAAATTATAGCTGTACGTATCAATCATATAGCCATTGCTGCTCGTGAGTAGCTTGCTGTTGATCTGACAAACAATTCAAAGGAAGAGCCACCACCACCAACTTAATCTCCGAGAATGAGCTTTGCTATGTGCTGAAGACAGATGCGCTGTCGCCGTAACGACCCTGTTTCGCGTCATATTCTCTACGACATATGCATTGATATGCATATAAGATGTGCCCACTGGCACTATCTATATGCAGGCTTACGTTTTGTATTGCATCTTGTTTATAAACGCGCTTTTTTTTAGAACAATAGCTATCGGTTTAAGTGTTACCTAATTTACACTGTAGGTACCAATAATCATGTACATAGCAAAAACTCTCTCACTAGCTAAAGCAAAACTTCTATTTCTAAAGTTCTCCAGCTTTCCGTGAATTCAATTTTGGTTGGTGACGAGTACGCGTATGCCTTCATCGCCCACTCTTGGTATATCTTGTAGTTTTATGTCATTTACCAATCCAAAAGACCCAAAAATTTGTCTGAGTGCTACGAGGCCGATCATCAACAGACGGTTGCCAACAATATGGGAAGTGATAAATAGTTCAGTGAATACCCGAGGATGATACAATGGTCAAATGTTGAAAATCAACGTGTCGTAACGTTTCTATTTTCGTCATTATTGCAAATATAGCGTCATTTACTCCCGGATCACGGTCTTTAGCGAAGGCGTAGATGAGGATGACGAAGGCGACAGTAGGTTTCTCAAAGATTGTGCATACTATGATTGCAAGTAGTAGCACATAATTATTTAATCGCTGTAAGCGAGAGGAGGCTGTTGCTACGAGAAAACGATTGCAGTGCATGCAGTTGTTTATCACGCCAAGAGCCAAAACTTTGCGTACTAAGGTTTTACTACTTAGTCGAACCTATGGGAATAATGGGTAACGCTGCTCAAAGCAATTCTCCTATTCGGCAATTAACAAGTTTCAACACTCCCATCGTTTCAAGTATACGCAAATAGTAATGCTATTGAATCAACCCTTTTTTTCTGTGAATTTTCTTTTGTTGCTGGCGATACATGAACATTATTTTTGGATATGGCCTTTTGGAATATTTAGTCAGTAATTCATTCATTTTATTTAATTTAATTTAAATGAATCCTTTTCCCAGTTGATTGATCAACGATGTCTTAGTGTTCGGATTGTTTTTCCCCTGGTACGTATTATTCTATGCTTATAAAAGTATTTATTCCATCATATAATAATATTGCATCTTTATATTTTGACAGACACTTTTCAATCTATTTCACAAAAAAAGAACCTGCATTGTCAAATGCGACACAATTCTCGATAAAAGATTTAAAAGCTTTCCCGCATTCCAGGGACCTTGAAAGGATGTGGCTTTAAGCTGTCGCGAGCAATTCAGGTGGACTTGTTGACTATCCGTGCCATGACAAATTCCTCCACCTGGCGGTGGTAGCAAAAATCTTTGTTTGCTGTTGCCTTGTGCTTGGTAGTCGTCGAATTGATCTTGCCTTCTCGTATGGTTCTTTTGCTGATGCGTGTTGTGTTGAATAGGTAAATAAAAGGTCGAATGTTTATATTTTAATAGATACAATGAAGGGAGGATGGTAGTGATAGTTTGTTAGGGGTTTTTGGTGGTTTATAGTAAATAAGCGCATCAAATTTCTAACACCTAACATTGATGACCGATCTAAAGCTAATACTTTTATTGTATACGCAATAGAGCAAGAAATCAATATATCCTATCATCCTACAGACCAAAGACTTTGTAATGAAGCCTCATACGAATCTGACAAGATTGAATGCCAGAGATAGCCATCATAATAACTCTGTTTGACGCGTTCTCTTCTTGTACACCGCTATTGCAGTCATTGTATTCCCCTCCCACCTTTTTTATTATTTATCTGTATAAAGATTAACAATCACTCTGGATGAGAGGACTGTAACTGGAAAAGTGTATCGATGACTTCTTCAGCAAGTAACAATTGTATTGAAATGACGTAGCTGTATAAAGTAATCATTCTCTATTAATAAGGACTACAGCACTTGTGTGACAAGATAGCCTACACTCAGACCAAGTTGTATAGAAGATCGTCCATGGCTCACGCGAAGCAATATATATATTGTTGAACTCTATTACATGAATAAAAGATCACTTTGTTATGGATGATGTTGTCATATTCCTTACGTGGATATCATTATTTACGAATCCTACGTAATGTTAAAATCACTTTATGTCTAAGATGCATAACACACAGCATACAGTAATCTTTCGAGATCATGGCCATGTCAACGAAACCAATTACGTATAATTCGCCTCGAAGAACCATTAGATTATCTGAATATATTACAACACTCCTGACAGTAAATATCAATCCGTAGCTCTTGTTTTCAATCGTGTATTATATTTCTTCCCTCTCTCCTTTTCTCTTTGACCATAGGAGTAATCTAACACACTACGCAAAGCATGTTAAAACATGAAGCGCCGCACTACTGTATATCAAATGAACTTTTAAACGCATAGATACTATATACTTATTTTAAATCTTGGGAATACACTGTGAATAGACTATAGAGTATTTTGGCATATATACGATGTAATATTATCAACAAGTATATAGCAGTATATAATGATAATAAAGGTTGTTATGACAGGGAAGGAGAATATATGCAGTAAGATGGAATAGGCATCGAGTGGGTTATCGTAGAGATCAATGTTATTTGGATGATTTATCTCGCGTAGGTGTAAAAAAAACATCTGGGTCTGAGGTTGCTGAGGTGCTTATGTGTGAGGTGCCATTTGTTTGTGCACGGTCTTCTCTCCTTCTTCTTCACAACGGGACCCGGATCAAATTTCGTAATCTGAGGTGCTCATTCTAATTGTTTAACATATAATTAGTCTCTGTCATCCCTTGAGACAGTGCCACAGTAACCAAAAATGCCCTCACCTTCCAGTAAACCAGTAATCCGAGTGTTTTGTGAAAATCCTCTATATCATCCAATGTTGTTGGGAGGTACACGTTGCCAATAGGACAAGAAACAAAACATCCATCATATCGTCTGATCGAGATAATTTTTCCTTCCGCCCCTAAAAAAGATAATTAATTGAGGACTCAAGACCTTTTATTATAGCAAAAAAAAGTATAAATTTGTTTATTTACCTGTCCATTCCATGGATAAAATGGAGATATCATCCTTGGCTTCTTCTTTTGCATCAAACGGTAATCGGAGCATTTGGAGGAGGACGCAGGCATTCACCCGAAGGTTTTTGTTAATTGTTTGTCTTGCAAGCCATCATCTGCCCCAGCCGATCTCCGTTCAGAGGCAGAAAGCTCAAATTCGTCATGTTCAACAATTACATCAATTTTACAGCTCATGGTACTTGACACCTTCTCCTTATCGCCAAAGGTATGTTCATTTGACTGGCGAACAACTTTTGTGGCTATGCTACACTTTTCACCCCTTGAAAAAAAAAGTAATTTAATGCGGATTTCAAATTTAGATTGGCTGTACAATATTAAAATGTAGGTATATGTCGTTGAGAGACAGAGAGAAAACTAATACATAGACGCCACTATCAATGACGCTAAACGCACATCCGCTTTCCTCTATGATGGCCATCTTGATGTTCCTGGTGTGTGCACATGCATTATGAGACCTTACAGACTGCGTGCAACCCGGTCGAGCATCGATGTTTTAATGCGAGCTGCTCTGTGCTATTTAAACAAGAAAAGAGAGACTTGATTTATATTGCTTCCCGATCAAAACCACTCTCTTCCGTCTCTTCTCCTCGTCCACATAAAGCACTTCGTTTCTCACTCCCACTTCTCTTTTAGGGAACGAACGTCACCAACAAAGGTAACGACAAGCACTAGCAGACGCGTAACGAAGGTGACCTGTAGATAAGCAATGTACCAACAACACCACCAGAACGATGGCCGTAGCGTCAACAGCAGCAGCCGCAACAGCGACAAGAATGAAGAGTTCTTTTTGGACGATCATCCTAGAGACAATGCAGATGCACCGCCAGAGTACAAAAACGCAGGGACATAGACAGCGAGAGTCTGCTAATCTCCTGGATGTCACACGCGCCTGTACTTTCAAACGCGCGGAAGAATACAAAGCGTAGTGGGGCTTCTGTAAGCATTGTTCCGATTGCCACTTGGAATCACGGATCGCCGGTATAGCTTTCCAAAAGACAATGCCCCCGTCATGCGCCCTTATCGATAGCCTAGACCTTGTGTAACCTCAGTGTCGAGTAAAAGAAAAGCGCGTCAATTAAGTAGACACTTGATGAGAGCCTTGTAGAAAGACGAGACTAGTGTGTACGTGTAGCCTGGAGAGTGCACATTGCAAAGGGGAATGTCAGTGAGGTTGCATTCCGAATGCCTCGGGAGACGACAGACCCATAGTTTGGCGTGTCCAGAGTGTGCTTGTCGGTGTAACATGGCATCACCTGGGCTGGCAAGTGACGCTGTCAATTTTCTTTTTTTCCTTTTTTGGATCAGCTGCCCAAGCGAACAGATAAGATATAAAAGCACTGCATGGAAATAATTTCTGCTACTTTGCTCCTCCCTCTCTCTCTCTCTCTCTCTCTCTTTCTTTTCTTTAAAATCATGAAAATTGTGACCAAGATTTCGAATGCAAAAAAGTACCCGTGCACAGTGTCGACGAGCATAACGATGAACCGGGATGGCCGCGTCCAAAAGTTTGTCGTCTCAGCCAGGACTACCCGTAGCAGCAGTGGCAGAAGCAGTGGCAGCAGCAGTGACAGTGGCAGTGGCAGCAGCAGTAGCAGTAGCAGCAGTAGCAGCAGTAGCAGTAGTAGCAGTGACAGTGGCAGTGGCAGCAGCAGTAGCAGTAGCAGCAGTAGCAGCAGTAGCAGCAGTGGCAGTGGCAGTGGCAGTGGCAGTGGCAGTGGCAGCGGTATGTAGTAGTAGCAGTATGTAGATTAATAAAAGCATATTTTTTTTTAAAAAAAAGGCAGTATTGCGCTGTATAAAATCAAAAGATACGTCGCCGTATTTCTGCTGTTACGTACCCGTGTGTGTGTTTTTGAGTGTGTTTTTCAGTAACTTAAGTCATCAGGCATGCGAATGGGCCCACGAGAACTATGGGGACTCAGGCACAGGATATGATTATTAGACGCTAAAGTCGCTTCCCAACTGTTGTGACGTGCTGACTAAAGCATTCATTGGTGGTGAAGACCGTTGGAGTGTCCGATGGATACAAGGGATTATCGCGTATATTCGTTGGTTTGGCCTCGTCGCGGCCAGTAGTAGATGCATTACTCGAGAAATCATTCCGAATGTCATGGCTAAGATGCACAAGGCTTGTTGCCGTGCTTTCCACATTGGATTTACATCTTACGACGCTCAGGATAAATCAAAAAATGAACGAGGAGACGCGTTTAATACCACTACTACGTATGGAATGCCACCAACTGCAAAATTCAACGCTCAGTAGTAGAGTGGTATAAGGATACCGGGATTCCTCGGGCGGGAAAATGCTACGACACCATTCATTATACCAAAATGTCTCCGCAGCCGACAACAGCAGCAACAGCAATTGGTTGTCAGTAAAGCAAACTCATAAGCCTTACCAAAGAAGGGGTTTCATGGAGCGCGAAAAGCGAGGACATCTTTGTTAAGGACATTGGCTGGTACAGTACAGCTACTCGACCGCCTACGATAAAGACCAGATGTTGTAGGTCTGACGCACGTTCATGGGTAGCCTTACGACGGAAATTCATGTTCGCTTTCTGAAATCTTTAAATGCTCTGGAAAGCTTTCCAAGGCTTTCGAAGGCTTCAAAAAACATCAGGTTACGATCTTAAACATAGGACGTAATACGAGTCACAGTAGACATAAAACTTTTTTGCCGTCCGTGCTACTGCCTACATATGTGCTGCCAATCATCCTGTATACCCTGACTGCTATCTTCACATTTCAAACAAAAGCTAAAGTCATGCTTGCTAATTACATATTTCGAGTAGTGGATGTAAGGAACAACTCATGCCGACAAGAGCAATGTCAGGTGACGACGCGCTCTATAATTTCTTTTAAACGTCACATTGCTCCTACTCTCCTTTCTACTCCTTCTGTTCATCGACAACCTGGTTGTTGCGGCTGTGCCCCTTGGCCGTCACTGCCACTTCTTTCTTTGAATCGGCCGCTGTGGCATATTTTGACTTACTTGGAGTGAACTTGTAGCGATTTCCATGGTATCTGAATTGGTGCCCTGGAAAAACTTTCCGAAGCACCGTTCATGCATGAAATCATAAGAGATTTTTGGTGTTACTCACACTTTCGGAAATGTTCCCACTCGACTCTTGCCCCTCATGCATATGGTACACCGATAAGAGGCAAGCTTCAGTGAACAGAAAAGAACGAAACTCATCGTGATCGCCAAGTAGCGAGATGGGACGAGTGTGTGCATGGAGCCTGGAGCGTCTACAATGTGCAGGTGTTATCGGTGTGAAGCATGGCCCTTGAGAGATTGTCGCGATCCTTGTGCAACATCGGATGGTCAAACAGGTCAAACTGTGACGCCTACAAAAGAACTGGACTCGACTGCGCATTTCCCTTTCTCTTTCTTCTTCCTCACTGTCGAAAGATCTTTTCCACCTTTTCCACTTCATTGAACGATACCAATAAAAACCACTTTTCAGCTTCTTTATTGAAGGGTTGCCTTCTGCTACTTGATCCGAGTGGGTGTACGTGCAGAATCAGTATTCGTTATTGTTTTCGGCGTACATTTGCGATTTTCATTAGGATCTTTGTGGCGCAGTGCACGAGTCGCTATTGCAGCGAGCCCTATCCGTGAGCGCACTACAAGCCGTAAAGTTCTTTACCGCTGTGCACTCACAAAGTAAGTATACACGTAATTCCCCCCTTGACAAACTACTCTCACCCATCTTCTTCTATTTGTAGTGATTTGTTATTGGGAGGTGTAGGTGAGCGCACTACAAGCCGTAAAGTTCTTTACCGCTGTGCACTCACAAAGTAAGTATACACGTAATTCCCCCCTTGACAAACTACTCTCACCCATCTTCTTCTATTTGTAGTGATTTGTTATTGGGAGGTGTAGGTTCCTTTGGAACTGAGGCTTGTGGAGACCAAGGGAGAGCAACCTCTCCTTTGAGGAACGAAGGATTCATATACAAGCCGGTCATTTGCAAGCAACGATAAAAAACGTGTCTTCTTCTGTCTTTGTGTACAATAAATTTTATTGATTTCGTTTCTACTCTCTTGAAGAAGTGTTTGTAACTATCCTGAGCATGGGCTGATCAATTGACTATTTATAATAAATGCTTTTCGAGGAGCAGCTTGCTGCAGAAAACGAGACCAGCCTCTCTATGAATGAAAATTATGAATTGTGCATTTACCGGTGTGGTTCCGTGAACAGAGCGATCCATTCAGTGATTATACAACCAGAAGTGCGATCTCTGGCGTGCCGGTGGAGATTCTTTTTAAAAATTTGCTGACCACAGTGCATCCAACTTTATTCTGTTTCAATGTAAAAGAGCTTTAAAAAGGCGCCATCCATCATCATCATGGATACGCCAGAGTTCGGACGTGTCGGTGCTGCTATCTGCTTTGATTACAACTTTCCGTGGTATATCCGTCAAGCGAGTACGTGATACGAAGTTTACCACCCTATGCTTTGTTTTGGATCTATTTATGCTATACTGTTATACACATGTAGTTAGGAGATTCCACTTGTGAATATGGCCCATTATCATAATGGAGGATGAAGTGTAGGTCTATCTGCTCAGCCTCTGTTAGGCGTATGTGCGAAATACGCGACACATAATCAATTGGCTTTCGACCTTTATAATTACTTGCGAAACGGTGGTGTAAAAACTCGGCTAGTACTTATTCCTGAAACTAAGCACTTCAGAAAGCTTATTTATCGCCTAAAACCAACACCTGATTGGAAACATTATTTGTCGAGATATTACTTAAAAACTTTCAAATCTATTAATCGTACACGGCTAGATAGTTATGAATATATATGGTAAGGCTTATACCCTTTACTGGATAGAAGAAAACAGGATTCAATGTGGAAGCAATTTAATAACGATCATCATTTCGTTGACAGATTGTACACCTGTTTTGCACATAGTAACTTTCGTTGCAAACAACTTTAACATTTAGAAGCGTACAGTATATCACATTGAGGCCAATTTTACTGCGCATATTTTCTGCAAGATTTAACGTAAGCTTTTACTTTCGCGTATATTCGTCGTGAATGAATTGGCTCGTTATCAACGTCCTCTATTATTTCATAAACTTAAGGGACAATTACTTCTGTGGAGAGATATTTCTTAATTCTATCCTTTGTGTAATATGCTTATCCGGTAATGGCTATCTTAGGGCACATTTTGATCCAGAAATTGGTCGATACGTAGCGGCCTGGCCATCGTCGTAGCCCATTGAGGATAGAACATGGTCACTTGGCTTTGGCCTTGTTTTTTCGAGTTTTCAACTTTTATTGTTTCTATGTGGCCTTCCAGCAATTAAAATATACAACTGTTCACTCTTGGATTTTCTTTCGTATATCTTGAGTATATATACTTTGATTTGTTAATATTCTAAAGCTTATAGACTTGGCTAAATAGCGCATGTGCGTAATCTTTTGACTGCAATCACTGAGCGACTTCTACTTTAAGCACCTTCTTGGGATCAGCTACCCTTCACTGACACATAGCCCGTTCAATGTCGTCCTTAGTTCCTTTTAGATTGTTTGACTATATGCACGACCGCAAGCAAAATAAACTAGCTCCTATGATAATATCAAATTTCAGCCGACAAGAGCAGAAAAGAGATGTGCACTATAGCTTAAATCGACAAAGTTGGCAGCAATGAAGATTTCAAGATGCTGGGATTGGAAGTACACTTGATTCAAGTTCGTCAATAAAATGATAAGGGCTTTCCCAAACCCCAATTTTGGCAGTTTGGTCTATACAGTACATATTTGTACAAATACTACATGAAAAAGCATATTTTTTTGTGTTCTCTGGGACAACAACACAAATGCCGCACATCAAGTATACTCACATACCATTATACGATAAAGAATTCTTTCTTTTTTTTATTTCTCTTTCACACTTAGATATTCCTTTTTTTGGCTCTCCAACTTATATATAATAAAGTCTTCTTCTAAGTATATATAATACAAGTTAACTATGTCAATAAGCTGGGACACCGTAACATCGGCCATAGTCACATTTGTAGGTAGAGTGTCTGTTGGTTTTTTCATCACCCAAATCGCACACGTCTATTTATGGGACGGCAAGAACGAGAATGGTACATCCAAATCACCATGGGCACCGAGCCCTTCCAATTTGCCGTTCTACTGGAAAGGATATAAAGCTTTCCGTTTTCATAGCTGTCTCGCCCTGACGGATTGGTCGAAAAAATTACAGACTAGCATATATACTGTTAAATTGATCCCAAAGCGTGTGATTGTGTTGAGCCATGCTGACGTGGTGCGCAAGGCCTTGGTGGAGTTGGAACAGTCTAATTGGACCCGTTCTATCACAATAGATGCGATCGAAACAGTGATGGGTGATCAAGGTATTATTACATCTCTATTTTTACTTTCTTTCTTTTTTTTTGGAAAACGACCGTGTAGAATGTGAGAGAGAAAGAGAGGTGTACTCGTGGATATTAATGACTAAAAGGCAAAACGGTGTTTACGGCTCAATTTTCGGCGAATTGGGGACGCCTTCGACGAGCCATCAACAGAGTCATGCGTGATGTGGTTGTGGAAGTCAAGGGCTCGAGCACACTAGTGCAAGAAGAAGGCTAGTTCAATCCGAAATTGTTACGGTAAAGAATCAACCGAATGGCCATGGAGGCAGTAATTGAGGTGGTCATGGGCAAGCAGAATGGGTGAACGCATTGAGAGAGGAGATTAGATGATTTGGGGTTGTTGAATAATTAAAAAGGCGTTACAGATGAATGTCTAGTGGAGATGCTCTTTGTAATTCTCTCATACCTTCCTTTCTCCCTCTATGTGAGTGTCTATCTGTGCGCGAAGATCGGCATACTCTCAATGCAACGGCATGACATGGAAACTGGAGAAGTGGCGTTCCATCCTAGGATCAAGAACATCTTTGAATAGAATATAGTAGTTGTACCGCTATTTAGCGTTGCATCTAAAAAGAAGAGAGAGCATATGAGTATTGTGATGATAGAGCTTTAATAAAGATAATAAGGGACAAGATTAAGTATCTTTGAGATGATGTTTTATTCCAACAAAAGATAAAGCTCTTTTATATTCTAGCTATTAAGACGGCGATATCAATTCATCCGACTGATGGATAAACTATGTGATAGAGGATGGATCAAGGACGTATCAGAACTTCTCCTGAAGTCGTTATGTCAATCGGGCACATCTTTGAAACCGGCGTTAGCTGATGTAATGGCCGAGGTACCTGTTGATAGGTTCATTGTCCTGTTCACGTAAGGTGAATCATCCGAGTAAGAGATTTTATTCAATAGTGTTTAGCCGGAATGCCGTAGTGTTCATACGTGTGTGCTATAATGTTTAACCGAATATCTTATTGTTGATATCTTAAGCAGTGTATTAATGTGGTTTACCACAAGTATTGCAAATGTCGAGGATCTTAAATAAAGAGTTTGACCTATATGTGCATTTATTAGAGTCATCAGTTTCCCGAGCGAGGGTCGAAAAACATCATGATTGACGTGAACGAATGCAGGCAAGGAGTGATGACGTCCACGTAGTTGTAGAATACAGAGGTACTTGGTGTTTTACAGTATAGAAAATCACCCCACCAAGGGGCTCAGTAAAAGGATCAACCTGGAATTACATATGACGCTTAGCATGAATGTAACTCTCGTGGGAAACATTATCATAGATCCAACAGCTCATGGCTAGCAATGCAACCCTATGTGTGGCAGTAATATATGCGGGCCTGGCCTTGGTAGCTAATATAGTATTTTAATGCGGATTTCAAATTTAAATTGGCTGTACAATATTAAAATGTAGGTATATGTCGTTGAGAGACAGAGAGAAAACTAATACATAGACGCCACTATCAATGACGCTAAACGCACATCCGCTTTCCTCTATGATGGCCATCTTGATGTTCCTGGTGTGTGCACATGCATTATGAGACCTTACAGACTGCGTGCAACCCGGTCGAGCATCGATGTTTTAATGCGAGCTGCTCTGTGCTATTTAAACAAGAAAAGAGAGACTTGATTTATATTGCTTCCCGATCAAAACCACTCTCTTCCGTCTCTTCTCCTCGTCCACATAAAGCACTTCGTTTCTCACTCCCACTTCTCTTTTAGGGAACGAACGTCACCAACAAAGGTAACGACAAGCACTAGCAGACGCGTAACGAAGGTGACCTGTAGATAAGCAATGTACCAACAACACCACCAGAACGATGGCCGTAGCGTCAACAGCAGCAGCCGCAACAGCGACAAGAATGAAGAGTTCTTTTTGGACGATCATCCTAGAGACAATGCAGATGCACCGCCAGAGTACAAAAACGCAGGGACATAGACAGCGAGAGTCTGCTAATCTCCTGGATGTCACACGCGCCTGTACTTTCAAACGCGCGGAAGAATACAAAGCGTAGTGGGGCTTCTGTAAGCATTGTTCCGATTGCCACTTGGAATCACGGATCGCCGGTATAGCTTTCCAAAAGACAATGCCCCCGTCATGCGCCCTTATCGATAGCCTAGACCTTGTGTAACCTCAGTGTCGAGTAAAAGAAAAGCGCGTCAATTAAGTAGACACTTGATGAGAGCCTTGTAGAAAGACGAGACTAGTGTGTACGTGTAGCCTGGAGAGTGCACATTGCAAAGGGGAATGTCAGTGAGGTTGCATTCCGAATGCCTCGGGAGACGACAGACCCATAGTTTGGCGTGTCCAGAGTGTGCTTGTCGGTGTAACATGGCATCACCTGGGCTGGCAAGTGACGCTGTCAATTTTCTTTTTTTCCTTTTTTGGATCAGCTGCCCAAGCGAACAGATAAGATATAAAAGCACTGCATGGAAATAATTTCTGCTACTTTGCTCCTCCCTCTCTCTCTCTCTCTCTCTCTCTTTCTTTTCTTTAAAATCATGAAAATTGTGACCAAGATTTCGAATGCAAAAAAGTACCCGTGCACAGTGTCGACGAGCATAACGATGAACCGGGATGGCCGCGTCCAAAAGTTTGTCGTCTCAGCCAGGACTACCCGTAGCAGCAGTGGCAGAAGCAGTGGCAGCAGCAGTGACAGTGGCAGTGGCAGCAGCAGTAGCAGTAGCAGCAGTAGCAGCAGTAGCAGTAGTAGCAGTGACAGTGGCAGTGGCAGCAGCAGTAGCAGTAGCAGCAGTAGCAGCAGTAGCAGCAGTGGCAGTGGCAGTGGCAGTGGCAGTGGCAGTGGCAGCGGTATGTAGTAGTAGCAGTATGTAGATTAATAAAAGCATATTTTTTTTTAAAAAAAAGGCAGTATTGCGCTGTATAAAATCAAAAGATACGTCGCCGTATTTCTGCTGTTACGTACCCGTGTGTGTGTTTTTGAGTGTGTTTTTCAGTAACTTAAGTCATCAGGCATGCGAATGGGCCCACGAGAACTATGGGGACTCAGGCACAGGATATGATTATTAGACGCTAAAGTCGCTTCCCAACTGTTGTGACGTGCTGACTAAAGCATTCATTGGTGGTGAAGACCGTTGGAGTGTCCGATGGATACAAGGGATTATCGCGTATATTCGTTGGTTTGGCCTCGTCGCGGCCAGTAGTAGATGCATTACTCGAGAAATCATTCCGAATGTCATGGCTAAGATGCACAAGGCTTGTTGCCGTGCTTTCCACATTGGATTTACATCTTACGACGCTCAGGATAAATCAAAAAATGAACGAGGAGACGCGTTTAATACCACTACTACGTATGGAATGCCACCAACTGCAAAATTCAACGCTCAGTAGTAGAGTGGTATAAGGATACCGGGATTCCTCGGGCGGGAAAATGCTACGACACCATTCATTATACCAAAATGTCTCCGCAGCCGACAACAGCAGCAACAGCAATTGGTTGTCAGTAAAGCAAACTCATAAGCCTTACCAAAGAAGGGGTTTCATGGAGCGCGAAAAGCGAGGACATCTTTGTTAAGGACATTGGCTGGTACAGTACAGCTACTCGACCGCCTACGATAAAGACCAGATGTTGTAGGTCTGACGCACGTTCATGGGTAGCCTTACGACGGAAATTCATGTTCGCTTTCTGAAATCTTTAAATGCTCTGGAAAGCTTTCCAAGGCTTTCGAAGGCTTCAAAAAACATCAGGTTACGATCTTAAACATAGGACGTAATACGAGTCACAGTAGACATAAAACTTTTTTGCCGTCCGTGCTACTGCCTACATATGTGCTGCCAATCATCCTGTATACCCTGACTGCTATCTTCACATTTCAAACAAAAGCTAAAGTCATGCTTGCTAATTACATATTTCGAGTAGTGGATGTAAGGAACAACTCATGCCGACAAGAGCAATGTCAGGTGACGACGCGCTCTATAATTTCTTTTAAACGTCACATTGCTCCTACTCTCCTTTCTACTCCTTCTGTTCATCGACAACCTGGTTGTTGCGGCTGTGCCCCTTGGCCGTCACTGCCACTTCTTTCTTTGAATCGGCCGCTGTGGCATATTTTGACTTACTTGGAGTGAACTTGTAGCGATTTCCATGGTATCTGAATTGGTGCCCTGGAAAAACTTTCCGAAGCACCGTTCATGCATGAAATCATAAGAGATTTTTGGTGTTACTCACACTTTCGGAAATGTTCCCACTCGACTCTTGCCCCTCATGCATATGGTACACCGATAAGAGGCAAGCTTCAGTGAACAGAAAAGAACGAAACTCATCGTGATCGCCAAGTAGCGAGATGGGACGAGTGTGTGCATGGAGCCTGGAGCGTCTACAATGTGCAGGTGTTATCGGTGTGAAGCATGGCCCTTGAGAGATTGTCATCCATTGTTCGCGATCCTTGTGCAACATCGGATGGTCAAACAGGTCAAACTGTGACGCCTACAAAAGAACTGGACTCGACTGCGCATTTCCCTTTCTCTTTCTTCTTCCTCACTGTCGAAAGATCTTTTCCACCTTTTCCACTTCATTGAACGATACCAATAAAAACCACTTTTCAGCTTCTTTATTGAAGGGTTGCCTTCTGCTACTTGATCCGAGTGGGTGTACGTGCAGAATCAGTATTCGTTATTGTTTTCGGCGTACATTTGCGATTTTCATTAGGATCTTTGTGGCGCAGTGCACGAGTCGCTATTGCAGCGAGCCCTATCCGTGAGCGCACTACAAGCCGTAAAGTTCTTTACCGCTGTGCACTCACAAAGTAAGTATACACGTAATTCCCCCCTTGACAAACTACTCTCACCCATCTTCTTCTATTTGTAGTGATTTGTTATTGGGAGGTGTAGGTGAGCGCACTACAAGCCGTAAAGTTCTTTACCGCTGTGCACTCACAAAGTAAGTATACACGTAATTCCCCCCTTGACAAACTACTCTCACCCATCTTCTTCTATTTGTAGTGATTTGTTATTGGGAGGTGTAGGTTCCTTTGGAACTGAGGCTTGTGGAGACCAAGGGAGAGCAACCTCTCCTTTGAGGAACGAAGGATTCATATACAAGCCGGTCATTTGCAAGCAACGATAAAAAACGTGTCTTCTTCTGTCTTTGTGTACAATAAATTTTATTGATTTCGTTTCTACTCTCTTGAAGAAGTGTTTGTAACTATCCTGAGCATGGGCTGATCAATTGACTATTTATAATAAATGCTTTTCGAGGAGCAGCTTGCTGCAGAAAACGAGACCAGCCTCTCTATGAATGAAAATTATGAATTGTGCATTTACCGGTGTGGTTCCGTGAACAGAGCGATCCATTCAGTGATTATACAACCAGAAGTGCGATCTCTGGCGTGCCGGTGGAGATTCTTTTGGAGATATTAGTTTTATAAGTAGCTTTTTGACGCCATGATTCCTTCCCAATTTATATTTGATAACAAACATTCTGATACTCAAGTCGGTATCATGGAGCAATATATCATGTATTGATACTAAGCAATGTGTCCAATCAACTTGAGTAGCTCCTTTTTCTTAGCCCCATTTGCTCACATTTGGAGCACTGTATAACATCTACAAATAATAAAAACAATCAATGAATTAATGTGAGGTAGTATATATGAAAAATGTAATTAGCTAATAATTCATGCCAACTTACATATTTATGAGAATGTCAATAACCTGAAGATTGATGTTATCTTTGTTGCATTTTAGTTCTTCTGACGAGGTATTATTGGCCTATAATAGAAATAAAATATTAGAAATAAAATATCCATATGAGAAAATAGAAAATATCAATTTAATAATAAAATATTTCTTTATATTTATATTATAAAAGAAAGTAAAACATTTGTATTTAATGTCTATGAACTATCTTCTGAATCAGCCAAACAAATTAACTTATTAATCTCAAACGACATTTGATTTGTCTCTATAAATAAGATGCCTAAAACAAAGTAGCCTAGCCACTGAAGGCCTCCCGTACAACATCTTATCTCTCCTCTTCCACTATGACGACTTTTCGATTTCATCACCAACGTCTACAACGCCGCCTACATCATGCCATATTTTCTCGGTCTTGGTCAGAAACGTGTTTGTGCCTCCTCCCGAAGCAAGGGGATTTGACCTCCTTGTCAAATTGGAGACTTACAGTATCTAAACACGGATGTCAAAATACTCACCAGGCTTCTCAATGCATAAGTTGTGGAAGTCAGTCAACGAATCATCAACGAATATCAAACTGGGTCTCTACATGGTCGCTATATAGGTAACAATGGGCTTGCAGCCAGACTAACAATTGAACATGCACAACACAATCGCTCTCCCGGGATAGCACTGGCTCTGGACATGGCCAAGGCGTACGACCGGGTCTGCCAACCATATCTTGAAAATCTCGTCATCAATATTAATGGAGCCATCTCAGAACTAATACAACAAACCCGTGGTGTGCGTCAAGGCGACCCCATCTCACCGGTTCTCTTCAAATTATCCCTCTAACCACTAATAGTAAGCGTTTCACAGCACCCTCAGATAACAGGCTATCAGATCCCATCTCAGCAGGTGGCAGGTCCCACCCAACAGCTTACTCTAAAAGTCCTCACATAGCGGATGATTGCTCGCTACATACTCCTACACTATTGTCAAGATCTACAGCACATAGTGAGCCTACTTTATATTTACTCAGCGGCCTCTAATGCTAAGATCAACACCGAAAAAACACACGCCCTATCGCTCTCCGGCCAGCATTCGCCGCAATGGCAACAACATCTAGCTGGATACATTTTTTTCTCCTGGTATGCCAACAGCATGTCCATGCATTTATATGTCTCGGCTTTCCCCTTTATCACAACCCACGGCAGCGCGATCAATACTGGTAAGATCGTCAGCAAAATTAATACTGGGTGTTAGCTACATTTATTACGATCCCTGTCTATACGAGGACGAGCTACCATTTTGAATGTATTGTTACTATCAGAACTCTGGTATGTCGTACGAGCTTGCCCTGCACCTGCGCACATATTGGATAAAATCCGCTCGAAATGCCAACCTTTCTTGACTAGTAGGATGTGACCAAAGGTTTCATTCCAACTCGAAACGTAAACATGGTGGTCTTTCGATACTCCACCCAGCAGCACAACAATATGCCCTCCAATTGAGATGGTGTCAGCCTATATTCACTCTAGATCATTCCCACCACTCCTTCGCACACAAGTGGTTACTAGCTGTCGTCCAAGATATGGGCTGTCACGGCGACCCAGCCATGGGGGTTACTCTCTCGGGCTCTCCGACCAACGGGGATAACTAAGAAGGTTTCCACGCTTCGAAGAGTATGTGACACAATTGATTTCTTATCCTTTCATCCCTCTACCAAAACATAATTATCGACTGCTACCGTTCTGCAAATGCATATATTGGACATTATGGAGCCTAGCTGCAGACCCATCACCGCATTTCTTGATGACATAATCGGCACTGTCCAGCGTCGTCCAATACGGGTACAGGACGTTTTTGATATCAACCCCAACCAACAATGTCTGTGTTGAAAAAAAACACCCACAAATTAAGCAAACATCGTTATCTGACGTCGAAACTCATGCGTCACTTGGATCAGGGTATGCTCCAGTATCAACCATTCATCATCCGGTCATGCGTATCGTCACAATATTTTCCGGCTGAAATTGACCCACAGCTCGATGTGTTTAACATCTCTATGTACTGCAGCGATGAAAGCTAGAATCATCAATGAGCTGAATGGTAATAACTATGACGAATTCTAAAAACATTATAGTATAGTAGTATAGTAGAAGTTTATTTTGTTTTTAAAATTACAATGTTACTACTTACTACATGTATATGTATAACAGAAAACCACATATACAATATACAAGAAAAAACGAATTTCTTACTTTACCTGCTGTATGTTCCGTGTAATTTGGCTCACCATAGAGAAAACTCTTGTTCTGCCTGTCTTCTGAAGTAGGCTTTATTTCGGATAAATTATAACCAATGGTTGCGCAAGCACAAAGGGCGGCACCAGGGGTAGCATATTATGATTAAATATACCACCTTGCTCAATGCAGTGCATTCCACAAAAAAAAAGAAGCATCACATTCTCAGAATGCGTGGACATGAGCGTGTGGTTTTCAGCAGTAATTTTCTCTTCTTGTACAGTATAACTAGAATGTGTCACTACTGTCTGCAAGAAAAAAAAACTTTTTATTGTTCCACTATGTACCATGCAGTTATGTTACTTACTACAATATGTACGTGTGATGGTAACACAAAACGTCTACAGTTACTGCTTGAGCAGATAGAGAAATGCTATCGCATCCCTTTTACATGTGCGCAGCTATTTTCAGCGTTACACCTTGCTACTTGTGTCCACTTACACGAGCCAACGTCGACTGCATGCAAGAAGCAATGAAAAAAAGATGGAATTTTTTTTTGGAACGTTCAGGTTGTTCAACTTCTTTTCAATTTATATCTTTGGTTGATACCGCGTACTGTTATCTGACTATACGAATGCCCGCAACAAGCACCGTACTTGGGATTAATGTCACATTAATTGCTCTCGCTTGCGGAGCAACAATAGGCGCAGCTATTATGTGGTTCAAATCCGATTCGCATCAAAGAGTATACCCAAACATCATCATTACAGCACTCGTCATAATCATTGCGTCGGTTCTCCCGATTGCCGCACATTACAGTACTACAGCAATTGGATACGATCTTGAAGCATCAGCAACTTATCTCGACGACGCATTACCGCTGTTCACATGGTGGATTATGATTGATCTTCTCGGCCAAGTATCCTATCGACGCCTGCGAGACGAAAATGAAACCGGTTTGTTTGGCGCACAAATGACGCTTCAAAGAGGTCGATGGTATCTACTCGGCATTGTATTAATTACAACCGCTTGCGTCATCTTGGGAGTGCTTGTCGACGTTTATCCTGGCTTGACCCTTTTGAACTTTGCCGTCTTGGTATACTTTGGGTTCTTTTTACTATGGCTGTACGATCGCGGTACACAAGACATCCGACCCTTGTACGGTCGTCCTTTTTGGGCATTCGCGGTCCTGTTGGCTTGTAACACGCTCGGATCGTTCTTGTTGGCTGTCTTTTCCCTAGCGTACTTTGGTGGTCGCGAACTTGCCCAGACCATTGTCACAGTTGGGCTGATCAAATTTTGTGCAGTGTTTATTTTGATATTGGTCCTGGTGGCGTTCCCACGGTTTTGGTTGCCACATGTTAAAGGAACCGAGGTCCAGTACCAATTCAAACTCTCGTCAACCGCGCCTTCGTATAATGACAGCAACATTGGGGAAGTCAACAACAACAACTACAACAATAATAATAATAATAGTGAGATTGGAAACACTCAGCAACAGGACCAGAAGCAGAAGCAACCGGTTTAGACGCTACAGCAGCAATACCAGCCTCCACGACAGCACTTTTCTCCAGCCACAACAAGTCTCCAAACATTCGTGGGTACCCGATTGATAGTAAGTTGTAACGGACATGTTATAATGGATTGAAACGAGATACTAATCAGCTTTCTAACAAACGGCAGATGATATCATCTCCTCCGTGTAAAAAAAGCGGTGCCATCCTCAAATATATCTACTAATAGGCCTACTCTATCATCCATCTGTACATTTCACTTTTTCAAAAATCTGCTAAAATTTGGAATGAGTATTATGTTTAGTTTTTATTATTGATCGTTATTGAAATCATTCATAGAGAGAGGGTGCCCGCTATATTTAAATGGAGGATGGAAACGGAGGAGAGCTTTGAATGCACTGATAAAGTTCGCTTACGGGTTGGCTAATCCTTTTAAGGAAAGTGTTATTGTCCTTATTGAACAAGAAGCAGAACCGTTGTGGCGCATGCATCTACAGCAGGATATCAAAGCGATAGATATGTGGTACACTGTGATCGGATGGGTGGAGGAGCTCCATTGGAAAGTGAGTCCATCTACAACGTGATATGTGTTGGATTAATGGGAAATCTAACGCCAAAGATAGACCCTTTCACTGAGTGTATAGTATGATAGTAATGAGTAATCCGTAGGCAGGATATTCTAGTGTATGGAATGCTATGCCGAATGAGGACAGCAAAAAAGGTTAAACAATCAACCGATTGGTTCGATGACGATAACATCCTTGGTCTGAGTTAAAATGATTGGGAGAGTTGGAACCACGGCACAGCTGCAGACAAAAAAGAAAAAAGGCCCGCTCAACTTGTGTGAAGTGATCATTATCAAGCGATCTCTTCTTTGATACAATTCACAACATTTGTCATTGAGTGCTAGTAACAGTGGAAATATTCACCATTGTTTCCTCACTCGCGCTTCACACCTGATTTCTTTGTTCATCCACAACAAATTTCCATTTTTCTAAATTTAACCTGCACCCCCGACAACAAAAGCCGATCGCTCAAACCACAAATACACACTCCTTGTTGCCTCTTTGTATAATTCAGTAAAATCCCCTCCCCCCCCCTCCGCGTATACAAAGGAATCGGAAGAAGAAAAATATAGAAGCAACTTTAATATAACGGGAAAAAAGGGGTGCGACTTTTTTCGGTCAAGCCACTTTTTTTTTTAAAGAAGCATAAAAAAGAACGATCATGAATAGCTCCGCACCTGGCACACCTCGTTCGACGCATAGCCCGACGCGCGAACTGACGCCGTCATCATTAACTAACGGAGGAGGTAGCGGCAACGGCGGCGGGAGCAACGGTACTAACGGTTTATCTGTAAAAAGCTCCACCAAACCTTTTCGAACCACGGGCGAGTCCTTGGGGTCTTTAGTAGGTGCTTCGCTGTCCGTGGTCGGCGATAGCATCTATATCTTTGGCGGCTTTGACCAGTACACCGACGACGTCTTTAACGCCCTCTACAAACTCTCGTTGAAAACCCATCAATGGTCTCGCGTCATCTACACCAAAGGCCGACTGCCTGCAAAGCGCAACGACCATACGACGACGCTGTGGAAAAACCGAAACAAGCTGGTTGTGTTTGGTGGTAACGGCGAAGAGGATGGAAGATTTTTTGATGACGTTGCAGTGCTCGACCTGGATTCGTTGACATGGTGGCAGCCTGAAACATACGGCATCCGACCTGATGGACGCATGCGCCACTCGGCGACCATTTATGACGACAAGCTCTATATCGCCGGTGGATTATCGGCAACCGAGGGCACCTTTGCCGACACCTTGCTCGTGCTGGATCTCAATACTTGGGAATGGCAAGCTCCTATACCCTTTGTCCGTCGCTCGCAACATATCAGTTTCATGTACAACAAACGGCTTTACCTGTTTGGTGGATTTGAAGAAGACATGAGCCGATCCAACCATTTATCCTTCATCGACGTTGACCGACACGGCGTCACCCATCTCGAAATCGACTCTCCCTCTGCGCCATCCTTGACGGGCCAACGGTTTTCCCAGATCTGTGGCGATCAGCTGGTTGTGGCTGTTACCCACTCGCAGTCAACAGTGGCTGGTGATATCCCTGCTACAGGATTGTGGAGTTTGGATCTGACGTCGATGCAGTGGCAGCATCGAGACATGGGCTCCGTCTTTGAAGGCTACAACTGGCTAAGTTTTGCCATGGCCGAACACGACACGTCGTTTTACCTATGCGGCAACGATATTGACGAAGAACCCGACGATTACTATGCGTACTTGCTTCGCGTCGATTTGAAAGAGTATGGGATCATGCCAGTGCCGCCTCCTCAGCTCGGCACAGATCTGGTCGGACTGCTGATCCAACAATCCCAAAGCGCGGATTTTTCTATACGATCATCCAAAGACGAAGACGGCGGGCGATACATCCGGGCACATCGACTGGTCCTACTGGCACGTTGGCCACATTTCGCACATTTACTGAGTTCGGGCATGGCAGAATCCATATCCGACACGCTCACACTCCCCGAACCATTCTTTGTCTTGGAGGCGTTTGTTCGGTTCCTATACACAGACACATTGGATGACTTTTTACCCGCAGAGCTGATCGCCGACCTGTTGGTAATGGCCAATCTGTACCTACTTCCTCGACTCTTGGCCCTGTGCGTTCGACGGCTGCACAGCGATATGGATACGGAAAGCGTCAGCAAGATATTTCATTGTGCTGGAATGGCTGGTCAGCGAGGATTACAGCAAAACGCGCTGCATTTCATGTTTGAACGGTTTGGTTCGGTGGTGCGGACACAAGCATTCCGAAGCTTACCCCATGATGTCCTGTGCCAAATATGGGATGAAACACCAGTGAATGCCATTTTGGTTGGTGGTTACGGTGGTGGAAGTATTGCCATGGATTCGCGCAATGGAAGCCATCATAGAAACTCGGATGACGAGCGCGACGACGACGACGACGACGATGATGATGATGATGCTCGGCCGGACAGTCCAATGGAAGCTTGAAAAACACATATTTTGAACAAGCATCATTATACTTCGAGATCCATTCTCCCTACCTGATGTTTGCTCATACATAGGGCCACAAACATACGTACATGCGACCTCCATCCACCAGCTAACCAAACGGCAGCTACACCTTCTCTGCAAATTCCGCCTTTGGTACTTCTTCCATTTAATACATCATATCCACCGACCAACTCATCCAAAAGTGCCAGAAACTCTACCCAACTGTCAAAATCTCAAAACAAAAAAAGCATCCCTCCACTTTTCTCTTTTCCTACTTCTTTTTGTATTGTACATTTGATTTGCTCTCTTCCTTTCTCTATATATCTCTCCTCTTTATATATTGCCCGCCTCTTTCTTTTTTTTCCAACACAGTATTATATGATGTCCCACCAGGCTTCTTTGCTCTTTTTACTAGTCATCAAATTTATCATTGGTGCCACCAACTCAAATGACGTATCATAGTTCGGCAAGACAGTCTTAAGTTACTCAATACATATTTTAAATTGCTGTCTCTTACACATAAACAGTTTACTATCATTGCCCTGCTCCTCATATCATATATGTAAAAATGATTTATCATACAATGCAGGAGATATTTTAGTAACTGGGCTTTGTGTGCACTTTCTTTGTTCTTCCCCTATACTCGAGTGGACAGCATCTGCATTTATAAAGATACCATCCGCGAGATATCAAGCGGGCACAATTGTTTCCAGATACGCTTTTATATAGACGCGACATATAAGACTATTTAAATTGACTTTGATTGCAGCATCAAGCACGGCAGCTTGGTCGGTATATTCCCTCCTGACAGTGCCTCTTCTGATAATAAACTTGGAAAATCGAGTAAATGTTGTGTTACCTATTCTACTATTGGTTGCGAGATATTAAAAAGAGAAATGATTGCCGCCACCTACTCGTCAAGAATTTTGTTATTGTGTTTTCTCTCAGCTCCTATTCCGGCTGTTGGCAAGCGGCAAAACATTTGTCCTTTACGAAACTGGTAAACAACTTCTCACTTTTTCTCGCTTTCTTCCCCGACAAGCTTCGCGTATATTCATGATACCAACAACGTTGCTTAAGCGAGGATCCACACAATTACTGCCATCAGCTGGATCTTGTTTTCGGCCATCATCATGCCAACGACTGCAGCATCAGCAACAAGGGATACGTGTATACTCTCGACTACGCGGCAGCACACGTAAACGACCGGACCCCATTGTCTTTTCTGTTTCTCCTAACCGTACAGCTGGAAATGGCTTTGATCCACCTGTTCGATACCTGGGACCAGCTCTCTTTGGCCTTACAGCTTCAACTGCTGCATTCATAGTCGCAGCAGTCATTTACGATCGAAATCAAGTTACTTTCTGGCAGCGACTACGACAACGATCGTCCTGGTTTGGCAACAACGAGGAACTAACACTGGGTGAGTTCATTCAAGCCAAGCAAGCATGGATGCGCGAACGACGACAAGAAATGCTTGAGAAAGCACGACAACGACTTGAACAACTAGACATGTTACCACGAGACGTTGTGCGGGCATATTTGATCGTCGTTGACAAGTTGACCTCATTAACCGAGGCAGAAAAAACGCTGTGGACACTGATCGGTATCAATGTAGCTGTGTTTGGCTGCTGGCAATCCTTTCGCATGCTACCGTTCATGACCAAGTGGTTTACACATAACCCAGCAAATCGAAACTCGTTAACCTCCTCCATCACAATGGTGACAAGCTGCTTTTCACACCAAGAGGTGTTCCATTTGATGCTCAACATGATGGGTCTTTATTCGTTTGGTATGGTCATTCATCAACATCTCGGACGGGAACAGTTTGTTGCATCCTATCTAGCAACAGGTATCGGTGCCAATGTTGCCAGCCATGTCCTGGGTCTCGCCACGCGTCGTTTCCGTCCGGTGATGCCCAGCCTTGGTGCAAGTGGCGCTATCTATGGCTTGCTCGCTGGTACAGCTTATCTCTACCCCAATTCAAGCGTTTCACTGATATTCTTGCCGTTTATACCGATCAAGATGGGCTATGCGCTGCCAGCCATGGTGGGCTTTGACTTTGCTGGTATTTTGTTGGGATGGCGGAGGTTTGATCATTACGCACATTTGGCGGGTGCCGGTATAGGCTTGTACTATATGCATTACGGTCCTCACAACATTTGGCAACCGCTCGTACAAAAGGTCCATGAACTTCGTAGAAACAACGATAGTAAATCTAACTAGATACAAGATTAAGCTTAAATATAAATCGATAGAGCAACCCCTCTCCTTCATGATCATTGTATATAAATATACATTCTTTTTGTCATTTTCTTTGTAAAAATATAAAAAATTTGAAATAATAGAAATTTCGATCGGTTTATAGTACTGTTGACCCGTGTACATCAATCAACTTTTTCAAGCAAAAAGAAAGCCGGAACCGACAGTGTGAAGACGACCATGATAGTCTCTGAAGCGAGTGTTGAACAGATAGCTACGAGCGCCGACAGAGCCGGAGCCAAAACAACCATTCAAGCTATCGGGCCTCATTGGGTAAAGAGCTTTTTGTACGCCAACCAGGCGGGGTAGCGGATCTTCTCGCTCGCTTTATTCAACTTGTGGTAGCATTGGAAGCAAGAGCATCTCTTTTTTGAAATCTTGAGCATAGCTTCCACATACCATTAATCAAGCTCACAGCACATTTTACATGTGTTTACTAGTGCTAAAACTAGTCGCTACGACTGTGATGTGGCATAGTACAAACATTAACCGATCTCCGTGTCATAAATATCATTATGATGCCGATGACTTCCACCTTGCTGGGTTGAAATAAATAGATTATGCTTGTGGCAAGTAAGTGTTTGGAAGCTCAATCTGATGCTATAGACGCTGAATAAGGATAAACCCTATGGTGGGTCTAGTCGGTTGCCATGGAAACAGCGCTTATCAATATGCCAAATTAGCAACATTTATCATCAATAATGATAGGGCCTTTTCTTCATATGTTTTTAGGACTTATTGATATGTCTTCAATATGGAACTATGAACTAAAGTACCAGTACCTGTACGTAGTAAGGAAAAAAAGTTTGTCCTCACACCCCCGCTGTCAGTTTAATCAAAAAGATCGCGAGGTCACACAAACTCCTTTCCATTTGTGTGATATCCTGCCAAGCAACTCCGCCAGACTTTGTGTGTGCCTCGACGAATCCCAACGTTTTCCTCTACTTTGCATATACGGGAAAATGTCAGCTTCATCACGGTCGAGAGGTGGTGCCCGACTATTCGACCTTTCTTCCGATGTCAAGAAACTCTTGACGATTGACACATTTAAGGTATACAATTGTTACTGCTAAATTACTACTGAGTGCTATTGTAAAGCAAAAAGTGACTAGACTGAAAACTTGTGTCGGATGGTGGATGAAAAAAACTATTTATGCTAACAATTAATTACATTTGAAAATAAAGGGAAATGTGTCAACCGATGACTTTATGGAAAAAATATCGAGCGACTTAGTGAGCCAGTTGAAAGATCAAGCTGGTGCAGGTTCGTACACATCTTATCTTAAAAAGAACTCAACAAAAAAGTGTCAAAACTGAAGACTTGCCTTTCCTCTAGCTGCATTCGATCCAAAACCGTTCGTTCGAACCTTTGAGAATGTGCTTGAAGAACTAGTACAGCTTCGGACACGAGTACAGGAGCAGTGCGACGAACTAGAAAATTCAACACAAATTGTTGAGCATCAATATAAACAAGATATTGCGGATATGCAAAGCGCGTTCGAGGTAAAAAGTCAGATTACCAGCGAAGAGAGTGAAAAGAGAGGAATTGTACCGTTAACATATTGCTTTCCACGGTGAAAACAAAATATAGGATGTTTATCGCTCATACGATAGTTTAGAAAGTCATATCGGTGACGTTGGAAACACAGCAATTCGGATTGGTGAACAGCTCGAGACAATCGATAAACAACGGTCAAGAGCATCCGAAAGTCGCGACATTATCGAATACTTTATGGAGTTCCAAGAAGGCAATTCCGAACGATTAAGTCTGCTATGTGAAGGTGGCGATGAGGGTCAGCTTAAGGTAATGTTGGCTGGGGGATGTCAACAACACAATTAGCATCCATAAGTCTTGATAAACTAATTGGTGAGTAAGGGGGTATATAGGCTGCAATCATCTGCCGACGTCTCAATGCTGTTGCCAAGGAGGTGGATAATGATGTGAAGGTAATACTCTAAGAATCAAACCTCGTGTGATTAGCTACTGACTCTAAAAGATTCAAGTGAATATGAGAATCTGACAGCTTTTAACTTTGTTCATAACTTTTTATTATTTTTAAGGCTCGTATAGGCATCGAGAAGTTTTGTGAAAGCTTTGAAAAGGAGATGCTCGAAGATTTTGATCGGGCATACAAAGAAGGCGATCCGCGTGTCATGGCAGTAAGTTGGCTTTGTTTGTGTTTGTTTGTCTGTCTGTCTCGGACATCAGGCAACAACAACGACAATGCGAATATCCGTTTACATAGCTAACCTGTCTTTTATCTTTTCTTTATAATCCGGGACTCAGCATCGGGCAAAGGTTTTATTCGAGTTCAATGGTGGCGCTTCTTGCGTGCAGACCTATGTCAATCAGCACGAATTTTTCATATCCAATAAAAAGATTGAGGAAATGGAGGAACTACGGAGATCCGAAGAGTAAGTCTTAGCGCAAACACATCAACATAAACAATAACTATTATTTAGCAGCATGTGATGAATTGAGAAGACCTAATTCTATTTATTTTTGTGCTATATAGTAATTTCGATCTGTCAAATCCGAATATCCCACCTCCCGAGGTTGATACAAGTTTAGTGAAACTATACGATGATATCCGTATTACCGTGCGTAAAGAGGCAAACATCATTTCAGCCGTGTTCCCTCAGCCTGCCACAGTCATGCAAGTTTTTCTCCAACGCATTTTTGCTCAATCTGTAAGTTTTTATGCTTTTGTTTACTCATCGACCTCTCTGTGTACCAGAATGACGTCTTTTCCTTCATTTGATGAATGGCCACAGTAAATAGCCTCAAGTTACAACGCGGCACTAGTAGTATTACCTTTATTGCAATGTACTGATGGATATGTTTATTGTTTGTTGCCATCATCCATCTGTATCCGTATAGATCCTAAACCACGTCGAACTACTACTCTCACGAGCAGAACGCTATTCCCATCTGGCGTATTTGAGAACATTGGCATCCACTCATGCAGAGACCAAACGTCTGATAGATAACCTCAAGTTTTACTGCGACAAGGAAGCAAAGTTGACAGATGCTGCTGATGCAAGCGGGCTACTTACATCGGCATCGCCTGAGGAAGCGCTGGATCGCTGTATGGGCGACTTGTTTGTGCCCTATACCGAAGCCGATCGCTACTTGACACGCGAAAAACAGGCACTGAACGAGCTGTTTGGTCGAATTATCGCAGAGTTCTTAAACTACATGGTAAAGTTAAGAAACTTTCCGGGGGGAGAAGGACTGTGCATGCACACGCACGCTCGTTCGTTTTATAAGGAAAAAGAATATTAACTGGTCCCATGACCATCGACGTTCTCAAAATATCCATCATACAGCAAGAACGCAAAAAGAACTCTGCGCGAAACCAATCTGTGTTAACACGTACGCTCAACCAAATATCAGCATCCACTTCAGGTGCAATGTTATATCCAACTTCACCATCCACGCCTTCGGACCAACCAGCGGCGGCAACGTCGACCAATCCGTTCGAGCGCGGTTTTGACGGAGGATCACCGGGCTTTACCGAAAACGGGGGACGAAATGCCGCCGCTGGTGGTGCTGGTAATGGAGGCATGATGGGCGGTGTGGCTGCTGCTGACAGCGGCAATCTGATTACGGTCGATGACGATGGGTTTAAACTACTTTCACGCGATGCTATCATGCGGATGCTAAACATTCACGCGGAAGCCATCGTGCGTTGTATGGAGCTTTCAGATACACAAGATTTGTATGCTAGCTTTGTTACTCAAAATTAAAGTAGACGAGAGAGAGAGGGACAGGAGCTAAGCTAATCCTTTTTTAGGCCGACATCCATCTTATTCCTATACAGCGTGTTACTCGATTTTATTGGCACGAAATACCTTGATATTGCTTTGGATGAGTATGTAATAGTGATAGTAATAATTGCGCTAGCTTGTGGCACCATCTATTATACATTGGAGGGGCAAAAAAGGCTAATTTATACTCCAACGGTAGTGTCATTGAAGAACTCGGAAGCAAGGCGGAACCCGATACAAGCTGTTTTGCAGTAGTTTCCACGACTACTAAAGTGATGCAATTAATGCAAAAGCATTTCCAAACTGCAGTGGTATGTCAGAATATGATGGGAGAGAGAGAAAACTAGCTTCTATATGAATGACATAATTCTATATTGCCATGTAGCTTCCACTCGTGGTGGGAACACCATCTGTCCATCGAAATGTACTTGGAAGCAAAAACAAATTCATGGCAGCTTTAGAAAACAAGGCCAATGATGTGCTACGAAAGGAACTGGAAAGCATAACATCATGGCTTAAGGAACTTTTATCGCTTCAAAAACGAAATGATTTCAGGCCCAAGGACGAAGATGTAATAATGATGAGCATGGGAACACAGGTAAGGCTATAAAGCATTTAGTGAGTTAGTAAGCTAGAATACTTTTTACTCGTGAATATAACACTTATTGACATTATTCTCTCTTATTACCAGCCTTGTGTTCAAACTGTTGACTTCATAACGCGTATCTACCGCGCCGCATGTAAATCACTACAAGGCAAAAACCTCGAAACGTTCTTGTTCAATATCGGTCAAAAGCTCCATCTGTAAGTTTAAGTATTCATATATACTCTCGAGCATTTTAAGCAAAAGAGATCATGCCACACACTCGTGTAAAAAAAAAGAGAGCTAGTCTTAAATATGACTGTCTTATCCACGCGGATTAGAATGCTGCTTGATCATTTCAAGAAATTTTACGTCACACCGACGGGAGGTCTTTTGGTGTCCAAGTAAGTTCTAGTTCTACTTTCCTTTCCAAAACGGGTAAAAAAAGAAAAAAGAGCGAGTCGACGGGAAAAAAGTAATATAAATTACATTAGCATGTACATATTACGAGGCTCGCTCGCACAATACTCAAATCTACTTTCTAATAAATGACGATGGTTAAAATTAGAGATATCTCCAAGTATGAAGAAGTCATCCAGATGTTCAAGATACCCGCCCTCAACGACTTGTTTGAGATGCTACGACAACTTGGCAATATCTTTTTAGTGAAGCCCGAGATTCTCCGCTCGATTCTTTCGGAGGGGTATCTAGCCCGCCTAGATCCCAGCATGCTCTATCCGTACCTGGAAAAGCGTGTGGACTTTAAGAGTGCCAAGCTGGATCGCATTCTGGGTGTTGTCGACGAAAATGCTGCTACGGCTGCACCAGCAGACAGCAAGGCACAACGACGATCGCTCTTTGTCAATGAAAACACAGTGCTCAAGGAAATGCGCAAAAACTACAACCGCGACTTTTTGAACCAGGAATTCATTGCAGCTTTTAAAAGCTAAATAGCAAAGGCCTTATTAATCGCACCAACCAACTATAATGGAATAGATGCTACGCTAGTTACCATCTTTTTTTATTTTTTCTGTGCATAACCGGTGCTGCACATGCACACCTATCCCTCCCCCTATTTCTTACTCTTTCTTTCTTTTTTGCATATAACAAAAAGCCTCCTTTATTTTTTCTACCAATTTCAAAGCATCTCTTAACGCCACTTAGTGTGTGTGCCAAGGTTATCAACCCCTGGATATATATATGTGCGTATTGCCTGTGAAAAAGATCCCCGAGTCAGCATGGAAAATTCCAGCGGAGTAATTTGATATTGGGTTTAGAGTTACACGGCGATCCCTCTCGTTTTCTGTCATACATTGTCCAATTTCGATTACAGCACACGACCTGCCAAAAGCTGTTAGGCACTCATGTACTCTCTGCATCTCGTTCTCTCTCTTGCTCTATGCATGCCCGTGCAAGTGTTTTTAAGAAGTACATGTATAGCAGTAGTATATATGCATCTCCATGACAACCCGGTAAAGAAAAAGAAATTAACGAGACCATGGCAACTGATCGGCCGTTACCAAGCAAACAATAAGATGAAACCAAATTTGTCTCGGTCCCCAAATTTGTTGTGTTTTCCAGCAAAAGGAAGACTAAAAGATAGAGAAGAAAATCAACCGACGACCACAAAACGTAAAAATAAAGAGAGTGACGAAATTCAAAAATAACAAAAAAGAGATCGACACGAGACCACTGAGAATCAACTCACAGTACAGAGAGAGCCGTTTTGATCTACTAAATAAGTCAAGCACCAAAAGAAACGGAGAGAGAAAAAATAGCAAGATCCAATTTACCAACAAATCCAACCGTTCTAATCATTTGCTCTCCAACACCCTCTTTTTTCCCTTTCTTCTTCTTCTTTCATCTCCCATTTGCTACACCTTCATTGCACAATCGCAATGGGCGCGGCCGCCACAACTTCCACTCGTTCAAAGGTAATACAGGTTATTACCGGCTTTACACTCTCCCTTGTCCTCCTATCTGCCGTTGGTCGCTATGTCCTAGGTAAGGCAAAAATAGCATTTATTAAAGAAGAGAAAATCCTATTACCCGGTTTTTGCAAAAGCAAACAAAGAGTTCCTATAAAAAAACCTGTTGTCTAACAAACACACTTTCTACGCATTACACCACGTCAACCGTATATTTATAACTACTACCACATTAACGCAACAACAGAACCCCGCGACCGAACTCGATGCCACGGTATGCTAAACGATGGCTGGTGGCTCGAAGAGAATTATACCAAATGGCAGCCATCTGGCTGTATGCCACACACATACGCACCACAAGAGATTTCCAACTGCCTGAACCACTCGCGAGTGCTGTATATTGGCGACTCGATCATGCGAGAGCAGTTCTACTCGATGACCAAGTTTGTGCAGGGCATCGAAACCAAGGGCCCCTTGCACATTGACCGGAAATACCACTCGAAAGAACTGGATATGTCGTATGAATTTTGGTGGGATCCCTACATCAACTCGACCCGTACCTGGGAAATGCTGAACGCTACCGACCCGATAAACCGGCCGAGCTTGCTGGTTATTGGCAGTGGTGTGTGGTACATGCGTCATCTGAAGGAACACTACTTTGATGAATGGCGGGTTGTCGTCGATCGAGTCATGACCGCCGTTCAGGCATCCAATCAAGTGGCCGACGCCGTCATGCTTTCGCCTGTCGAAATCCCACAGTTTGATCTCCTCAATGATGTGCGTCGTGAAACAATGACCATGGACAAAATCACCAAAATGAACAACTATCTCAAGGCCAAGGAACCTACGTTGTCGCCTCAAACACCTTTTGTCATTCCTTTTGCTTGGAACGAGATTTGTTCGAGTACGGTCAATATCACCGATGATGGTCTTCACTATAAGCCCGGTGTCACTGCGGTCCAGGCCTCTTTGGCTCTCAACTACCGCTGCAATGATCTGCTTCCGAAGCATTTCCCCATGGAGAATACGTGTTGCACACATTATCCGGTTCCCGCTTGGTATCAAAACACGATCCTACTGTTCTTTTTGCTCTGGGTGCCTATTGGCTTCTATGTGCTTAGCAATGGTAAGTTATCTTTTGTGGGCTCTCTGAGGGGTGTTGTTTGGCATACAGCGTGACTCCTCTCTAGGCTAGAATAGAAAGAGTGGGGCAAGTGCAAGTGATGTGGGCAGTGTGCGGATGATGAATTGCAATAGACGCTAAAAAGTCCAATCATTTCAGGATCGCATCTGAAATTCATGCGCCGATTCTACCCATCCGAAACTCCGGTGCTTGCTTCCCTGTTTATATTCGGTTTGGGTGTAGTGTACATGTACTTTGGCGATCGCACCCATTTGTTTGGCAAGGTGATGAAATCGTTCAACGCCGACCAGTTTACATGGCTGATGATTGCCACCTTACTCGGCGGCCTTGTCTCATTGCGTTCCAAGAAGGAAGGCGACCAAGGCTTCCTGAACCGTGCCCAGACCGACGAATGGAAGGGATGGATGCAGATCATCATTTTGGTGTATCATTTCTTGGGTGCATCGCAAACGGCTGGTATCTACAATGTGATGCGTGTCCTCGTTGCTGCCTACCTGTTCCAGACAGGCTATGGCCATTTCTTTTTCTTTTACAAGAAGAGTGATTTTGGCCTTGTCCGTGTCCTGAACGTGATGGTCCGCCTCAACCTGTTGACGTTTGTCTTGATGTATGTAATGGACACCAACTATCTCAGCTACTACTTTACGCCGCTCGTGACATTCTGGTTTGGCGTGATCTGGGTTACAATGTACATTGGTCATGGGGCCAACAAGATTGTCTGGTTTGTGCTGCTCAAGATTGCCATCATGGGCGTTCTTACTGGCGTGTTTATCCATTTGCCTGGCGTTCTGGAGGGTACATTTGATGTGCTCGAGTTTTTGTTCAACATCCACTGGGATGCGGTCGACTGGCGTTTCCGACTGGCACTGGATGCTTGGATTGTCTATGGCGGCATGATCTTTGCGCTGGCCACGATCAAGTTTTCGGAACACAAGCTCCACGAGCACCGATTGTGGCCGATCTTTAAGATCGTCGCAGTGATCATTTCGTTCCTGGCCATGGTCTGGTATTTCAACTTTGAATTGTCGCAGCCCAACAAGAAGGCCTACACTGCGTACCAACCCTACATTTCATGGATCCCTATCTTGGCATTTGTCACGCTGCGCAACGCAACCGTACGACTGCGAAACACGACCTCGAGATTTTACGAATTTATCGGCAAATGCTCGTTGGAAACATTTATCGGCCAATTCCACATGTGGCTGGCTGCAGATACCAAGGGTCTGTTGATTGTGTTGACGGATCCTACGTGGGCTCAAGGACTCGGCTGGTGGTTCAATTTGGCAGTGTCCAGCTGTCTGTTCTTGTTTGTTTGCTATTATCTTAACCAAACGACAGGTGACATTACAAAATGGATCGTCACGTCGTCTTCATCCAACAAGAACGAAAGTGCACCTGTGCGCTTACCGCAGCAGGAACACCAGCAACATCCTAACGACGAACAGGATGTACCGCTCCTCCCGACATCCTCGGCGAGCAGTAACCAGGAAATCAGCAACGATGACGGCAAACCGGAACAGACGTCACTCATCGGTCACCATGACGACGAAGAGGCATGGGGAGCAGCGTCGGGCACGGGTCAACAATCGCGATGGCGACGATGGATCGGTTGTGTTTGCGGCGACCTTCGACTCAAAACAGTCGTGTTCCTCGCATGTATGGGCATCATCAACCGGTTCTGTTAATTTTACTTTTGTTCTAGAATTCTTCATATATAGTCTTTTTTTTATTATCATTTTCTCTTTTACTTTTTAAATACGTTCCCGAACATCCTAACCTCGCGCTGCCATTATCTCCCTACTATCAAACTACTTGAAAAACGCGCATACACACAACCACACATATCTGTCTCTCTATCCCGCACATCAACATTCTACTTTATTCACACGCACGCACGCACATACGTACGCTTGACATACACACAACAGCACCACCCCCATTACCACACACACCAACCTACTTTGAGTGCACGTAACCCACTCTTCCTTGTGACATCAACCCACAGCCTTCTCTCTCTCTCCCAGCTCGCTATTTCCTTTTTCTTTCTTTCTTTGACACACCAATTCGCATGCAACACAGAGTTAGTAAACAATAAACAAAATTCGCTTTGGCATTTCACGGAGCACGGACCCGGGCTGTTGTTTTTTTATCTTTGCTTTTGGCGGCGCCCATTTGCGTTCGTGTTTGCTTTTTGTTCTGGAAGACGCAAAGGCTTTTTAGGTTCGTGCTCATAGCAATTTTCAGGACAATGTGTGTAGCACAACGCGTGGAGCGGTGATAACAAACTTGTTCTTCTCTTTATTTAGTCCGTAATCAACACCCCCCCCCCGACAAATAACTCCTCCGGAACCGGTTCGGCAAGACGCAAAGCGAATTGGGGGTTGAAGGTTGTTGAGTTGCGGTGGGGTTGTAAATAAAAATGTATACGCATAACACCCGGATCGATCTTCGCCCTTCCTCATTAAAAAATCGAACAGCTAGTCTTTTGTTGGGTTGATTCATTCCATCTATCCAGCCTTTGAACTTTCAAGCGTCCCACCTAGCACACAACACACACTACTACTATTACAGCAACAAAAAAAACGCACAAATAGTATTAATGCTCGTCAAGTGAAACTTCAAGAAGGCCGTTACACCATGAAAGGCAATCTTAACCTCTGACACTTGCTAAATATACACTTTTCCTTTATTCGACTAAATGGCGCTTTTTGTTGTTGTAGTAGTAGTAGCGCGTGTGCCATTTCGGCTGTCAAAGAAGAATTGTTCTTTCCTTCGCTCTACCCTCCCTAACCCCCAACTCCCACCCTTTATATTATACATCGACAACCTCCCCTCCCTCTTTTCAAAGACTGTTGAGCAACAACTGAACCTTCATTCTCTCCCCCACCGCCAACCACACCGGGAACCCATGACCGGAACCGAATGGACAAGTGAGATTAGCAGCCATTAGCGCCTGCTGCAACCTTGAATAAGTCAATCAATCAAACTAGCTCTTAAATAACTTCGCTTCCCATTTCATCCCCAGTATGTCGGGAACACACAACCAACCCATCAACCTTCTTTTTAGCCCGGCACATTGTTGACACACAACGCACGCACAGTGAGAGATAGCGAGAGAGAGAGAGAGAGAGAGGATGGATGGGGGACATGAACCTTATTGTGACATTCCGTAATACAATCGGATCGGTCAACTCTAATATAAAAGAGCTTTCTATCTCCTCGCCTTTTCTCTCTTCTTTTTTGTCTTGGTCTTGTGCTGAATCTTACTCTTCTGGAACACACACAACATAGCTGGCCTCACTTTCTCCCAACTCGAGAACACACATCACACACCCAACGCGTCGTCAGTAATCTCCGTTTCGAAAGCATCAGCATGTATCCAAGAATCCCGCCGCTAGATTTAAAAGGTGGTCAGTGGTATGTCTTACTCTACCTCTTTTCGCGTATGTGTACATGATTACCAAGTACTAATCCTTACATTTTTAGCACCTGGTGTGGCAAATACGGACATCAGCACAAAGTGTGTCCTTATCTCAAGTGATTTCCCCGTCTCTTTCTCTTTTTGTTGGCCGGCTAACAAACTACAGCAATGCTATTATTACAACCACAACCATGATGCTTAATCGCTCATGCTTTGTGCTCTACCAATTCCGCCCTCTCTCGCTCTTCTGTCTCGGGGAGAATGAAGGTCTAACTTGCTTTTGTTTTATATTTTGCTCTTCTCTTTCAATCTCTTTCGTTTTCTCATGTATAACTGCTTGGCACTATATCCACTACCTTACCTCATCCATCATTTCTTTTTCTTTTGCAGCTGCAACCGCCTTTCTCGCTCTCGCTCTCTTCCCTCATGCTTTCTTTTCCTTGTATATACGCATCATCCATTCATCATTCTTCTCGCTCTATCTCTCCAAAAAGTACGTTTCTTTTCGTTTCATCATGCTTTTCCTTTTTCTTTTATACGGCTCTTTCTCTCTATCTCTCTACATATAAACCCATTGTATAAAACCACGAACAAAAAGCAAAAATTACATACTACTTCACTATGATATATACACAAAAATCCATCCATTTCCTAAAAGTTGTCAACCCCTCACATTTCTTTTATCTGTATTATGTACTGTTAAAAAAACGCAACTTAAAGAATTATATATATAATAAAAAAAGCTTCTTCTTTGTACTATCACTACTAAAGCATGGTCATATAGCTCTAAACAAATAGGATTGCTCTAAATGGCTAAGCTCGCAAATTATCACTAAACACCCAAGTGTACATCAGCAGCAAGCAAGTGAGCACACACACAAACACTTTATTTGATACCACGGGGTCAGATCGACGAACAAAGATGACGGATGCGTGCAAAAGAGAGTTTTTTTTTCATTGGGGGGTTCGGTCGTATAATAGAAAGGCGATATGTGGTTGGGGGTTTGGAGAGAGAGAGAGAGGGAGGGAGGAGTGCCAATTTAAGTATGCACCGAGACGCCCACAACAACAACAACAACTGTTTGTATTGTGTACAATTGGCGAAGATGCACCATAACAAGTTCATCTCGAGCCCTGTGATCCGTCTCTCATGCATTCCGTCTTTTGTTGTTTTAAAAAAGAGAAAAAGCCGATTGCGCGGACCAGAAATATGGCACAAACTTTGGCCTGTTGACGTTGCACCATAGCTGTTACAGTAGTCAATGTGATACTCGGACAAGATGATCATGAACATGTCCTCTTTTTTTTTTTTTGCTCGTTCGTTTGTGTTGCACATGGTGCTGATGTTGTTGTTTTACGTGTGTATGACGTGTCAAAACGCGCGTTTGTCATACTTTGATGTAACGAGTACAAGCTTTTTTGGTCTTTTCAAAAACTGTATACCCCTTCTTATTACTAGTGCATCCTGGTAGTAGTGTAGACAACAGCCACAGAAGGCCCCGTGAACAACCTTGTTTTCTTATGCTTTCGCTCGGGCGTACTACACATTGATTGGATATGTATACTGGGCATCATTATCATCCCCTTGTATGAAGCGGGAATATTGCATACACAGAGTTATGTAGAAGGGTGAAAGGCAAGTGTGTGTTTTTGCTGCTACTGTGTGGATTAGCAGCTGGTATGTACATAAGTATGGTGCCGTATACAGTACATAGCATAGCATATTAGTAGTCTTTTTAATTCAAGTGGATACATACGTAGTGTCGCCCCTCCCTTTCTTTTTACTGCACTTATTGACGCGCCGATAATAGTGGGATGGATAGACAGAGCGTCTGTAGATCTTTAATAATGAGTAGGACGAGCTTGGCGCCTGTTGCTGCTGTTAGGTAAAAAAATAGTTTGCACGACCTTCGGGCGCTTTTCGATCTAAGATCCAGTTTGTATAAAGCATAATAGTAGTAAATAGTGCTTCACCGTATTATTATATTTTGTGCTGTCATCACGACAGCAGCAAAAATTGCTTCGCGGAGGGCATACACATGCATCGGCGTGAGTTCTTTATCACACCACATCCACTTTATGTAGAAACAGAACGACACTACTGATGGATGCGTGCATATAAAAAAACAGCATCATGTTCTTTTTTCTCCCTGCTGCCGTATATATGTACTATGTATATCCATCGCTATTATGCGTAGCCTCTTTCTCCCTTCTTTAATGACATCGTCGACTTCGTGCAGCTCAACTTGACATGTCACTCAGCCACCGTTTGATGCTCTTTCAAGGCTTTCCAAGGTCCATGACAATGAATGGGCGGCTTTGGGAGACAATTGCATTAGTTTTTTTACGATACATAATAATGTCAAGAAATCAATCGACTACTTGAAACTCGATAGGCCGACAACTGATGGTTAAAGATAGACTTGTAGAAAGGATAAACTTCAATTAAAGAATTTAATGCTTCATTCCAACCTGTCTCCCCATTCTTTGGATTTGTACTGTGGGGTACAAATAGGCAAAGAAGAACGAGAGGGAGGGGGTTAGCTTGTGAGGACGATTATTACAAGCATCTTAATTACTACATACAATATCGGAGCGACACCTCCTCATCTCCCTTGATTTTACGGGTATGTAGTATCTTTGATTGAGGTCAGGCTGGTCTCGCTGTCGATAGATGACGTGAATGCAATCAGGCGTTTCGACAAGCTAATGAGCGCGCTTAACCTCCCCACTCCATAGTGTTGTGTTCCAGAACGTCGTGAGTAGATGCTACTTCGGATGTGTTGTGCACAGCCGCAGCTATAAACTATACATACTACTGCATGTATACCGCTGCACTCAACAGCAGTATTGTATATACATTGTTGATGTTGGAATGTCGCCCTATTACTATACTTCCCCGGCTTTACTTTGCCCTTTTCTCGTTTCCGGTGCACTCACGTATATTGTTTTTCGTCAGGCAAAGAGAATATAAAAGAGAGGGCTGAGTATAACAACAGCGCGCATGCAGTCCACGTTTTCCGCGGGTGGGGGGGGGTGTTATGTTGGAAAGTGCCCCGAAAGTGGTTGGAACTTGGTAGTACTTTTGAGCTTACGAATTGAGTTTACTTTCTATGACAAGTTAGCGTTACAAGGTTATTTCCCTCCTGGCTGCATTGACAACGCCAATTCACTTTTTGAATGATTGGAAGCGATCAAGTTTTCTTGACATGGAGGATATTCACTGATCTCTTTTTTTTTTTTTGTTTCCAGAGTACATTGTTAGAATATAAAAATCTGTGCTGCGTCATCGTTGTGTGACCCGGAACTGTCGCAACCGTGCTACCTCGCATCGAATTTGTACGTTTAGCATGTATAAAAGAAATAGGGAAAAGAGAGAGAAAGAGAGAGAGAGAGGACGTATGACAACCACACCTGTCGGTCGTTGATATACCCGACAATGAAAATTACTGATGCTCTTAATTATAACAAGCTGACTGCTTTGGTGTGCACATACGTTTTCAAAGAGATTGGTCCAGAGATAATAATCTATGATGCGAATAAAAATAAGGGGGGTGGATGGGTTGGAAAGGGGTGTGTTAGATAGAGAGACGAGGAGTGTTGATAATTGCATTCCCCACCCCCACCCCCACACGTACACACCCCTAGTATGTCCAACAACGGACCATATACACGCACGCACACACATACTTAAAGAAATATATGGAGAGAGAGAGAGAGAGAGAGAGAGAGAGCGAAAGGCACCTGGCTTTAATATTCTAATAGAGATCGACACGACACACATACCAACAACTTTTCTCACTGTACTGGGTGTGTCTTTCTTGAAGCTGATCGCGCGCAGCACAAGCACGGTCCATCCCATTCTCATGATAACGAACGTTAAATGTATATATCATGGAGCACATCATAACCTTATATAATCTTTGTTAATTTACTCTATCATCTCCTCTCTTAGCAGTTTAGAAAACAGGGTATGCCCAGTAAGTTGCGTATACGTGGGGAGCAATAAAAGAAGAGTGAGAGGCACGCCAATGCTACATAGCGTAGTAGTAGTTACCTGTAACGTACATGCATAAAAAAAAGTCCTTACATCCAACCCTTCATGATCTGTCGGCTTTGTTATATAAAGGTGGTTTCGCAACCCCTTCCTTCTTCCCCCGCTCCTCTTTCTCTTCTACTTCTCTCTTTCTTTTAATATTTCATAATACTTAATAATACATCTCAGCTAGTTCCAACCAAAATGTCACATACGACTGCAATGACGTATGACAACGGTGATGACAATGGCAGTAGTGCTACCATGTCAGGTCAAGGATATGGGTTGATGCATCCACCTCCTCTGCTGTCTTCGACTTCATCTATTACATCTTCCCATCATCATCATCATCATCAAATTCACCATCATCATCCTCATCACTGGCAGCCTGCTGCTCCAGTACATCCGGCACCAGTCACTCCTGCCGCTCCAATCCCATCCATGGTATCATCAACAGTATCACCACCACCATCAACATCTTCAACAACAACAACGAAAACATCGACGGCGACAGCAGCATCATCAACAGGCTCTATGGCCGAGCCCCCATCATCAGCGCCAGACATGGATCCATCAAAGCAATATCATCCTGAATGGGGAGTACTGAAAGAACAAGATTTCCATCCACTTACGCTGAAGCATCAACGTGATCTCGAAAATCTTCATCAGACAGGCAGCCGTATCCCCGACTTTTACTTTTGGCAGGCCAATTTGGGTGGATATTGCATGGCAGATATGCATCAAAGTGAGTTATTATCATTATCATTATAATTATTGGCAAAAGGAGGATGGGTGTGCAAAAAAAAAAGCACAAAACAACAAGGACTGGTGTGTACGTTATATGGGGGGTTCCCTTTTTCGTGGATTTTAGAAGGGAATTCACGTTAGTAAAAAAGAAGAGATAATGAAATTGACCATCTATTGGCATTACATAGATATTGTTGTTTCGTCAGAAGGTGTGTTCGTCTTGGTTCGACGTATCGTGGAAGGAGCAGCACATCCTGGGCGTAGAAAGAAGAAGCAACAGCAACGGCAACAGCAACAGCAGCCTTCTACTACTACTACTGCTACTGCCTCAACAACATCTTGATCTATGGAAGCGATAAAAGAAAATAAGGGGTGGGAAGCAGAGGAGAAGGGGAACAGTTTTTCGTCAGGATGAGGCAGACAAGTCGTTGTGCGCTGTTTTCGCTCATCCACATATCTGAACACACTAATTGACTACTGCCGCCATTAAAAAAAAAAGGAAAACGAAAAACATCTGCCCCTATGTTGCTGCTGCTGCTAACTCCTCCTCCTCCTACCCTCCTTCTAACCCGCTTCCTTCTTTTTACTTCGCTTTCTTTCAACTTGTAACATAATTAAGCTATTGACCTTTTCTATTCCCTTCTGTGGGTTATTATCAACTTCCACTGCCCTCCCCCCACCTCTCTCTTATTTTTTTGTGTGTTCTTTAGCTCAAACGTCACTTCCCCCGTAGTAGTATAGTGTTGTTTGTGCTTGCACATATTAACGCATATTATTTAAACTCATTCATTATATATAATTAATTTGCTATATTCTATATTCTTTTTCTTTTTTGCGTATTTCTTACACACACACACACACACACATATATATTATATTTAGTATTATCATATTTATTATTACAGCAGTTATTTAAGGTAGTTAAATACTCATATTTGATTTGATGTGATTAAGAGCGTCCCATGATCCTTTGTTCTTTCTTGCTCATCAAAAGCCGACATCAAAAATTCAGGGGTTGTTGGATAGGGCTGCTCACTAGGTGCGCCAATAAGTACTGCTGCTTCCTGGCAAACAAAAAGGATTCCGGGGGCTTGCATAGTGTATGTTATCATCACGAAAAGTCGCTTTCTTTTTCGTTTCCTTCTATTTGCCAGAGGAACAGACTCTAGTTGTCATTAAGCAACAGTTTCTTTAGCCTATTATCACCCCCTCGCGAAATAAGATTAATTAGAGGGCTCTATAATTGATCAAGTTTGCTGATCATAGAAAATTGATGTGCTTTGCAGCAAGCAGTTGAATAATTGATATTTATCTTTCATCATAGTATCTGTTGTTAGGTACATTATCCGCAGAAAAACGACTTAGCGGTAATGACGACAAATACATACAACGAGTTTGTCTCATCTACTATTAGATATGGTCTGTTACGTACATATGTATGAACATGTACAGTATGTCTAGCTAGGAGTGGGCTGAAGAGATAGAGAAGGCTAATCCTCTTTTTAAAAGAAATCCACACGTTTACTATTGATAGTCTGTATGTACAAGATGTATCATGATCAGCTCGTAAGAATAACCGATGATGGTGCTACTATTGCTGCTTACATATGAAAGACCAGTAAAACAGAAGCAAAAGCTAGCATAACGCTACTGGTAACGCCAGATTGTATAATATGCTTTGATCTTCATGAACATGCAACACCGCCAGGGAACTCCACAAAAGAATGATTCTGTACTCCCGTTCCCATTGGCTTACATGTCAATATATATACATACATCATCATCATCATACCATATCCTATTTAAGCAACGTTGAGCATGGTTTGATCTGTATATAATAAAACAAGTTTTATATGTACGTACATATCTTTCTTATCCCGTGTTTCTACTGTATTCTTGAGGTACATGTACGTTGTGATGTGGGCTTTACTCAAATGTAAAAAGAGCATATATGTATGTAATCCTTCGTTGTTCATGTGCATGTACATATACCATTATGTTTAAGAAAGTTGTCATCGAGTTATGTATCACTTATGATCGACATATTACATACTGTATCTTACTTTTCATAACATGTAAATAGCTTTTCTTCCTAGCCCCGAGATTATTGTTGCATTATCAAATACAGCATAGTCACAGAGAGAGAGACGATATAAAAATTAGAAAGAGAAAGCTTCAACCAGATTTTTATTGTTTCTCATAAGAAAACGCGTCGTCGGTTTCCGCGTCATAGAATCTTCATTTTTAAAAAATGAAACTATGAGATACAACCCAGTAGAGACATACTTAAGACTATGACGCGATAAAACAAATGCAAAAAATAAAGACAAAAAAATGGTATGAAAATAAAGAGAGATATTGCGGGAAAATAAAAGACAGGGAGGACGTAAGGTACTACTTTACATTTATGAGATAAAAAATACGGCGAGGGTTGAAAAATAGGTCGAGAGAAAGAGAGAGAATGTGTGTGTGCTCGCGTTGTTGTAATTAAAGGTAAAAAAGCAAATGAATTGGCCTTTTCTATTTCTCCTCTGCCGCAACAGCAGCAGCAGCAGCTTCACGAATAGGAGCTAAACATATTATTTTAAGGATATGAGTCAAAGTTTAAAACCTTCAGGCAAAAACAGTGTAATCTTTCCACTTACCAAAGTATGGATGCGCCATGGCTTCCTGTGCTGTTAGTCGTTCTTGATGATCGTATCGTAATAAATTATCCAGGAGATCAAACAGCTCATCCGACATATAACGCTGGTTAGATAGATTCACAAACTTGGACCAAGGTTTTGGTGCGTATCTATATATTATCGACGTAAAATAAGTTGTCATTAACAAAGGAACATTCCTTCATATTGCCACACACACAAACTCTTTCTCTCTCTCTCTGTGTGTGTATATTCTTTTTTGTTTACCTTCCCATGATTTTGTCAAAGTGAGGGTCCAACTGCAAATTGTATTTATTCAAGTATTCATACAATTTGCTGGTGCCAAGCACTCTTGCAATTTTGACAAGTTGGTCATAGTTGTCTTGACCATTGAAGAAGGGTTCCTTACGGAATACCATACCAGCCAACATGCACCCGAAACTCCACAAATCCAAACTGTAGTCGTAGAGCTGGAAGTCAACGAGTAATTCGGGACCCTTGAAGCACCTGGAGGCAACTCGGACGTTGTATTCAGTGCCCGGATGATAGAAATCTGCCAAGCCCCAATCGATCAATCGAAGCTAGAAAAGAAACATGATGACGCGTTTATATACATGTATTCGTGAATTATCGAATAACCCCTCTTTACCGATCCATCCTATACCGCCTTATCGTCGATAATGAGTCACTGTTGTTATTACCTGTCGCTTCTCGTGATCAATCATGACATTGTGTGGCTTCACATCACGGTGCATGATACCTCGACTATGACTGTACTCAATAGCCTAATACGTTCCCCCAAAAGTAATACATATAAATATTAATCATAAGAAGATGTATCGTACCGCCTCTTTGTAAAACATACCTTTAACAGCTCATGCATGTAGTATCGCACATCGTAATCCGAAAAACGTGGATAGAGGATCTTGAACTCGGTGTTGTTGACAGACTCGAAGATCAAAGAAGGTACTCTCGACTATGTATATAAAAATACATTGTGTTTCCACCCATTTTCTTCGTTAGCACATGGTATTGTCCTTGTCCTTATTGACGTTTTCCCTCCCCTCTTTTATAAGCTCGTTCATATTAACCTGTGGGTCTCGAACAATATCCAGAAGCCCCACGATATTCGGTCCACCCGTCAAGTTTTGCAGAATCTTGATTTCACGCTTGATCTTTTTCTTTTTTACTGGCTTCAGAACCTTGAGGACGCACTTTTGTCCATTCAGCGTATTGACACCTTCAAACACTTCCGAGTATTTGCCACGTCCAATCTTGCGAAAGATTTCATAATGATCTTGATCACTAGAATAAACAAAAGATTTCAAAATGTTTTCAGAGATTTGCTTTACGTGTATCCATAACGACAAACAGCTCAAATGTTCCAAGAGAGAGAGAGAGAAATAAAGTTGTAGTGTGTTATATCTTGAGGTTTCGAGAGGCCAAGCAAAAAAAAGAAAAAGTGGTAACTTACCCCCACGTAACTTGGAGTGAGTCGTAATCATAGTATTCTTTGGGTTGTTGCAGATTGACACTGGCATATACCCGAGCAATGCTCGTTCCTTGCATTGCTGTATCCATATGAGATAAGATCGAATATATATATGTGTGTGTGTGAGTGCAAAGAATATATCTAGTAAGGGTACTTTTTTGTGTGGTGGTGGTGAAGCCAGGAACAAACTCGCTAGCAGGAATTCAAAATTGATAGAGCGTGGTCACGCTGTGCTGCTCTCTGGTCTCTATTTCCAGCCACCACCAACCATTCGCCACCATTTCTCAAGAATTTCTCACTTATTGCTAGACAACAATGACAGTGACACTGTGGAAAAATGGGAAAAGGAGCATTTATTAGAAACTACACTGCTGTCACTATCGATTGTTGCCAGGTTGAAACATAGGCAATGGATGGGCCTCGCTATTGAACACGTATTTATCTAATGGGATGAAATCATCCGGTGAAAACAGTAGATAAAGGTATTTCAGTGTTTCGGCCTAGTAAGATGATTGTTCAATGTTGTTAGCATAGTCTTCTCACTGCTTTTTGAAGGTGTTGGTTGGAATAAATGTTGATTTTTGCTTTTACCAAAAAGAAAGTATCCATGCGATCGTCTTGTGGTGGCGGTATCTGGGTAACGTCTTTCAACGCGGCGTAGCCACCATTCGGCAGCTTGGTATATTTTTCAAACGATTCGAAAATTTGCCAACCCCATTCCCTAGCAATCGGCAACACCGGAAGCGACTTAATATGTCTGTTGCCATCAAATGGGTATGCGCACAAACACACACTGACTATCGTTTCCCTGGTTTCGTTCGAACACCCCCCCCACTCTATCTCTTCCTAAAAAAGTTAATATTTACCTATAAATAGGATCTCCCGTAATTCTCCACAAGATAAACAAACTTTCCACAGTCTCTGGTCGCAGTAAGTTGTGTCGGTCGCGCGGCTGGATAAAGATATCGTTGCCGTTACCCCCCTGATTATTGCTGTTCGTGTTAAAGTAAACAATCTCGCTTGCCAGACCCGTGGCTGTCGAGCTGTACATTTCCCAACACGTCCGCGTGATTTCCTTGCCCATTTGGAGATCGTCTCGATCTTCGTCTGTCATCAATGGTGCCTGCGCCAATGTCAGACCTTGTGTAGCACCTAGCGCAAATGAACCACCGATAAAGCAGACGAGATGGTCCATTTTCGGATGAACGGTGCCAGGCACTCCATTCAATAGCTCGCCAATGTAGAGTAGATTGTTCGGGTGGCTCCTGCTCATCAGATGCTTCTGGATGGCATGCACCGTCTGTCGATACATGTCCAAATATATTGGCTCCGTCTTTTCTGTTTGCAGATATTGCTTGATTAGGTATTCTTAAAATTTGTGGTTAATTCAAAAGATGAGCGTTAGCACTTGAATATATCAATGCATAAACAATAAGCTGCGAGCATTGACAAACATTACTAACAGCAGAAGTAAACAACAAATAAACTTTCTCTTATGTGCCATAGGTATGTATGTCTTCCCCCCCCATCACACACTGTTTTATATAATTTACCATAATAACTATCACCGCGTGAACCAAGACGGATCTCTCTTGTGTTGAACATGCCAGTCTGTGGACTATGAAGATTTTTGCGGCGCAATTAGTAAAAACAACAACAAAAATGTAATAGTAAATATTTACTGGATCAAGATGGGGACAAGACCATCCACGGTATGTCCTTGGTCCACCAATTGCTTCAGCTTGACCATGACCCGTTCGGCTGCAGTCCAATATTTAGGATCACCCGTCAGATGGCTGAGATATTTGAATTCTAGCTGAATCGTAGCGACCTCGGCCGTGCTGCTCGGGACATGAAACGTGAACGGCAATCCCGTCGACAACACGACACTGGCATACGGAATTCCTGATTCCGTCTGAAACGCACCAAGCAGCCGATTACCCAGATCCGTTGCCTTATCCAAATAAACCGGGTCATTGCCTGACAGATGATACGCCGACAGGAGTCCGCCTAGCACCCGGATCGTCGTCTCAAATACATTCACATTCTGATCCTTGTCGAAATCCAGCTTGGTTGCCACCCATTCTCGCGCCATTGTATATTCCTCCGTCAAGTTCATCAGTAGCATCGTATCCAATGCATCCACAATCATCAAGCCAAGGCCTCCAGGCGCCCAGTCGCGACCTTGGTGTGTTAATGGTTCATATTCATCCATACCAAATGCATCTTGTACATATCCTTTCCAAGCATGACGGTATGCTTCTACGACCTGTTCTTGTCGATACGCTGTTTCTTTGTCGTCCGCTGGTTTCAGTTGTTTGGGCGGTGGTATCTGTGTGAACAAAAATGATGTGTCGCTAGTGTCATCTTTGCCCTCGCTAATGTTTTCGTCTCTGTTGCTATCGTTGTTCCCAGAACGGTCATCGCTAGTACTGCTTCCGTCTTGAATCACGATCTCGTTAGGCCGGTTGTCGTCTATGGGCGGCGCAAGAGGCGGAGGCGCTTGGTATTCGTCTGTCACTGCTTTTGTGTCCAATACTTCATCGCTTAATGGTCGATCGTGCACTAGTAATGTATAAATCGCCAAGAAGCTTAAAAACAAGCAAATTAACACGCCAGATCTCCGGCGAGTCCATAAACCTGACAGGAACTTTGTAATTGCGTTGAGCCACAGCGTCTTTTCGTCTTCATGTCGGGAAGGGGTTGAACTGCCTTCCGCCCCACTCCCTTTTCCCCCTTTCGAAGTGCACTCGCCCTTTTCTTCCTAACCATTTTTATACTCCAATGTCGACCGTGCTTACGATACTTGTCATCGTTGTAGTCATTAGGCATACTACTAAGACGATGCACAGGCAGCATACTAAGATAGGTCCGAAACGACTTTGGCGTTCGGCTATTGTATTCGATTCAACTGCAAGAGGAATTTTTCTAGGTCGAATTTGATGTCAGAAGGAAAAGAGCGACTGCCACGTCCACGTCCACTCTCGTGGTATGTTATGTCACATGCATAGAGAATTTATGTTGTGCTAAGGTCCTTTATACTGCTGTTCTCTTTGCCCAACATTCGGTTTTTTGTCTATGCACATTATCTTTGATACAATAAGAAGCTGGGCTGCCACTTTATGCTGTGCCTGAATGACTTTTTCTATTTTCTCAACAATTTTTCTCTATGATAACCTTGAAAGTCTTCACCATATATACGCAACCAACTGTAAAAAAGGCTTATATTCATGGCTCGTTTGGTGCTGCCATACCGCAAAGGGCTTACTAAAGCAGTTTTGCGGCAACCATAATCAAAGCTGGTTCTTTAACGAATACCGGTTTAGCCAGCAAGTGAAAATTTGGATTGAAGAAGTGCATCATCCCCAACGTTGAATACAGGCAACAACGACTTGCAGCTACCTCTATTCGACCATCTACAAGAGTTAGTCATCTTCTTCTCCAGCTGTATGTACGCCAAAGCTTTCTGACGATATCTCTAATCTGAGTTGCTACACCACCCTCTTCATTTCGCCACAGCAGTATACAAAGTTGACCTAGTCGTTTGTCATGAGGTTTACTGCAACGACAAAAAACTGTCGGTATCATCAGCTGTGGCTAATCGTACACGATAGTTTGATTCTGGTCTACAATGACACACATAATCACCTATGGTTATTGCACGAAGCATTCGTCACTCATTATCAACATCACGATTGGTTTGATAGGGTCTAGCCTAGATACGAAGAACGATACATAATCTACAAGAGCGGTCTAAAGGATGCATGTAAACATGACGTTTTGTGGATCCGATCTGTTCAAGGACCTGGTGCTTTGCTATGTAATACTTCAGTTAGACGAATTCGGTACTATTATGGAATTTTTTTTAAAGAACCCCCATTAACCCTTCCAAAAAGCGGTCCGAGAAGATTTTATGCAACATATACTATCAATGGCACTTTTTACGAGATAAACATCAACTCTGGATAGTGGCATCCTAAATGGGGATATACACAGTGAACCACAACGTGTGGCTATGGTATATTTAACCCTAGCCGCTAGCAATGGCGTCAACCACTTTAAGGTTTCCTTGAGGGAGAGACTAACGAGCCACTATCCAATATCCTGCAAAAATATATGATATGTAAAACCAATGACGTTACTTTGCTATCAGTATATATACCTCTGGACAATGTTTGCTACATTTATCAGTTTCAACGACAGTATTGTATATACTAGCACTGATTTGCGTAGTCTAATAAGTTTTATAAAACAGTCATCCCGGCGGACGGTTTAAAAACTTGAACAATGTAGTTGTATGTAACGTTATCAACTGGAGCGTAATGTAGCACTGGTTTGATATTTATTTGTATATTGAGGTAGTGATGAGGATGATGAGTGTGATGTTATGCTTTGGACAAGGATGGGGCTAAAATATATGGTTGCTCGCTCACTTTATCAATGTCCATAGTCGAACTCTTCCTCCGTCTCTCTCCCAGCAGAGCTTAATCGTTTCTTCTTTCGCATAGGGTCGCTACTACCTCCGATCATCTTTAACTTTCTCTTCTTCTCCTTTCGCATCGATAATGAGCCTGCAGAACTTTGTGTTGAGCGATCATCTTGGCTAGATTCTTCTTTGTCTTCCTTTTGTGCCAATGCCTGTTCACAAAAGCCAAGTAGAAAGTAATTACATAAAACTTAATACGCAAAAAACCTCATTGAGTATTGATGTATAATTTACCTTTTGATACGTTGATGATGATAATGAGAAAAGCCGATCCAATTCTGTGAACTTTTGTTTGCGTTTATCCGGCCGGTTTGTCAGATAGCCTTCGAATCCGCGAATTATATTTCCATTTTGCTGTGTATCCTCCAAATACGAGCCTTCAAAAAGATAGATAGCGTGTTCGAGATTGATCTATTTATATAAAAAAAAGAAGCAAATGTAAATCAACCAGACTATACTGTAACATATCTATGGATTGTAATTTACCAGGTTGGTATCGACTTGTTTCTTGCGGCTCAGCAGAGCTTGCAGTTCCAGTTTTGCTTCTTCATATTTTTGCCGTGTCACTTGAGGTGGTTCAATAGGTGCTGCTGCTGCTGTTGCTGATGTGGGCGCTTGTGGGGCTGGAGCAGGAGTAGCTGTAGTGGTGGTACCAGTGTTAGTGGTATTCGTTGTGGTGTTGTTGGTTGAGGAAGCAGCAGGAGCCGATGAGCCCACGGCTGCTGACGCTGATCCTATTGATTCGGCTGCTTTTGTATTTGAGATTGAAGATGCATCTGTAGTACTTGTCTCTGCTGAATTAGATCCTGCTGCTTTTGTGTTTGTGGGTGGCTGCGGTGACGAAGAATGCTGTAACGATTGCTCATGCTGTGTCTATATATAGGGAGTGCCGTACCAGAATTGGTAAATGAACAAGTTCCTCAAGCTTTACATGCTAAAATAATCACCTTTGTAGGAGTGCTTTCTTCCACCATGATCTTGGTAATTTGTCAAATGTGTAAGTTGAAAACGGAGAGTTGCGTTCAGAGGAATAAAATTTATCCGTATGCTAAGCAAGCCCAACACAATCTTTAATGAGTCTATCGCTACGACCACCGCGCGAACCAGCAATACTTGTTTGATAGATCAATTAAAATATTTCCACTGCAGCTGATTACATCTGCCGCATGTTTACCTTGCTTTTAATGAATTGATTGTATACCACTGTTTTGTACTCACTCACTTACTCTATTTCACTATCTATAAGCAATATATAAGCTTCTATAGGGCGGGCTTCTTGATTTGGCAAGAGTGTTGTGTGACACGAACAGTAAGTATGTACTTAGTTCACTTTCAGCCGTTGCTGCTAGAACTAATCTGGACCCTCTCTATATCCGCATCCATTTTTAGCTTTTTTTTACTCTCTCTTCTTCCAACCTTTGAATCGGGTAGTACTCGTTATTTCCTGTTCAGCATCGACACACGCAATGTCGTTGCAACAAGAAGAGCACACAATTACGCCAGGGGGCGATGCACCTGTTACTGACAACAATAACGTGGAAAAGATCAACAGCAGCTTATTAGAAAACGCTGATCCCGACAACCACGACGACGACGAGGACAAAGACCACGACATCTCGAAACCAGCTGCAGTAGTAGACAAGCCAAAAATGGCCATTCCGACGATTGTTATCAATCAAGGCGACGACGACGCTGGCGATTATGCTCAACCAGCCATGTCGCCTTCACCACCTTCATCCCCAGAAACGCCTGCGCCTGCAAGCGACGATTCAGTTGAACTGGTCTCCTCTCCTGAAGAGGAACACCAGGGACAACAGGTTCAGCAGCAGGAACAGCCACAAGTACGAGAACCAGAACCAGAAATAGAATCAAAGGCAGAACAGGAACAACAGCAGCAGCAGCAGAACTCGGATAATGAACAAGAAAAGGAACAGGAAGAGGCATCGCCAGCACCACCGCCACCGGTAGTGCCCATCATTCACGAACCAATAACGCTTACTGACTCACCTGTACAACCACCACCACAACAACCGCAGCCCAGGCCAGAGCCTGCAGCTGTTCAACTAAGCCCCGTGACCGAATTCTATCGCGGAAAAACAATCCTTTTAACAGGTGCTACCGGATTCGTCGGCAAGGCTGTGTTATGGAAACTAGTTCAGTCGCTTGGACCCAGCCTCGGCAAAATATATCTACTCATACGAAATGGAAGTAATAAGCGGAGTAAGATTGGAAGACCAGCCGATCGCATCAAGAGCGAGATATTGAGCAACAAGGTAAATCCTAGACTGGTTTTCAGAAAGTAATATGAAGCACATGAGATAATTAGAGACTGAGTTAGAGAGACATCACTTATTTCCAAATATTGACCTGCATTTTATTAGGCATTCTTGGCATTGCGGACCTCAATGGGTGAAGCAACATTCGACAGTATTATGCAAGAGAAAATTGTACCTATCGCTGGAGATATCATTTCACCCGATCTGTCATTATCAGATCAAGATCGCGAAACCGTTGTCAAGGAAGTGCAGGTCGTAATCCATTGTGCTGCTACTTTGGATTATCATGAACGATTGGATTTGGCTTTGGAAACAAATACGCTGGGCACTTTGCGGTTGATGGATTTGGCAGATGAATGCGAGAACATGTGTAAGTGTTCTTGTTTTTGCCCTAATGGATGAAATGAAGAGAGCGAATCTTCTAACGTATGTTTCAAAAATGAGAATAGTATCGTTTGTGCACATGTCTGTAAGTTACTTTAACGCAAACTTGCCGGATGGTTATGTTCAGGAACGGGTATATCCAATGGAAATCGGCGACCCTGAGGACCTTTTAAAAGAAATTGTGGGGCTGGAACTCCAAGGTAAACAGTGTTTGTTCAACTATACAATGACGGGAGAAAGGCTAGATGTTTTGAGTAGGCTAAAAGGCTAAATATATATTATAACAGACATCCCAAAAATGACACAGCGCGTCATGGCTTCGTATCCAAACACATACACATTTACAAAGTTCCTGACCGAACATTTAATCTTGAAGCGTGTTGATTATAACCGTGTGGAGGAGGCTCAGGGTGGCAAAAAACAATGGCCGGTGTCAATTGTTCGAGCTACTCAAGTAGGCGCTGGCGCATTTGAGCCGCTTCCTGGATGGGTAACAATAAGATTCACTCTTTACTTTATGTAACCAGCATGCAGGTAGCTTTGCATGATCTTCTCTTCTCGCTAATTCTGTTGCATCCTTGTTTATGCAGGTTGATGGTGTCACAGGAACGAACGGAGCAGTCTTCTTGCTGGGTCATGGAATACAAGTACTTCAAACTGATATTGGACATATGCCTGCGGATATTATACCCGTTGATTATCTTGCTCGTATTATTATCAGTAGTGCTGCTGTGGCCAAGGCACCGGGGACGCGGTTCCTTTTGCCATATAATGAAATAATCACGGAGGAAGACGAAATTGCCAGTCCATTACCACAGCCAATTGTTGCTTGCTTCCCGATCGTATACCAAGTCTCTGGCAGCAGCTTAAAGATGGCCACGTGGCGCGAGGTCTATGAAGCCGTCCGCCACTATTGGGTCAGAAACACGAAAATTGCGCTACCCACCGGACAGGAATACTTTGTAAACAATAGAGCGCTGCTCAAGGCCCGATTATTCATGAAGAACCAGTTTTCCAACTCACTATCATCTGTAACGACGACCATCAGCGGCAACGCTCAAAACAACAACAATGTCAGCCCGTACGGAACACGCAACATGTCTCGACCTACGAACCGAACAATCGAACTTGCATCACGTATCGTAGAAGCCAACCAGCCCTTCTTACGGCACCGATGGGTTTTCGATCACCAGAACGTACGGATGCTTGCCCATGATCTCGAGAGCGATCCAGTGTTCCGGCTGTCACCCTACAAGCACATTGATTGGGCTTCGTACATGGTGAACTATAGTTACGGTACACATCTTTACATTGCACAATGTCCGCTGGGGCTACGCAATATTGTGGTTCCTCCCGGTTGCGACTGTGCGCTGTACTCTAAGAACCAGGTGATCCGGGACTCGATCATTGAAAAGCAAATTGAATCGGTCGTGTTTAGCATCTCAGATATCCAGAAGCGCACAGAACGCATGCTCACACAACTTATCGAGACGTTGGAAAAACCAAACTCGTACAATCCTCGCGATAAAAAGAAGAATGAAGAATGGATTAATGATTTCGACGCTAGTTTGGATGATTGGTGCCACGATGATACACAGATTCTGAGGGATGCAAACGCGGAAGCTCTACTCGGTCGTTGGTCAAAGGTGTTGGGAGAAAATGATGAGGCCATCAAGGTGGTTGTGCTTAATGATAAGCGAGTCCGAGATAGTGTGGAGCAGGTAAGGTTCTTCTCGAAACAATGTGATGAAATTATTTTTTTTTTGTTTTGACAATGCGCTGTTTATTGGGTTTGATAACAGATTATCAGCTCTTCTGGAGTTCCTCAGGGAACGGTCGTGGGTGAAGCAATGAAGCTCCTGCAACGCATGCGCGAACGCACACAATTGCCATATGTGTGGTTCGCTGGCGCTTTCCTGGATTGTTTATTTAAGCGATTATTTACAAGCATCCGGATACAGGAAAGCGATCTAAATAAGGTTAGCGTCTGTCAACGAAAATCAACTTTTTTTCCCTCCCATTCTTCTCTCATGCTAAGAATATTTGACTAACGTACTGTCTTTCATCATCTTAGCTAAAAGATCAAATTCGTGGAAAAAATGTCGTATACGTTCCGGTTTCTAGAACGATCCTAGACCAGCTTTTAGTCTGGTACGTTTGTTTGCGGTACCATTTGCCGATGCCAGCCATTATCTGTGACGAAGGTAACACTTATTGTTAGGAACTTATAACGCCTATTGTCTTCTCCTCCAAACATCTGTTTCTCTGTATTTTACAATGTGTGACAACACCAATAACGAAAACCGTGCTAACATGACAATAACTTGTTTACTATACAAAAAGCCTTGGCATTACTTGGTCCAATTTCAGACATATTCCGAATTGCTGGAGCGTACTTTGTACGACGCGATCAGACCACACGATCTCCTCTTAGTACCGCCGTTACAGCAGCCTATACCGAAGCCATGTTGCACGACCACGGAGCGCTATCCATGCTGATTGAAAAGACGCGTTCTCGGACTGGAAGATTGCACAATGCATATTCGGATGGATTGATAGATATGGTGTTGGACGCAAGCCTTGAAAAACATCAGCCGTCTGCCCCATCAACACCAACATCTAAAACCCGCAATAGTCTGTCTCAAAAAGTTCGAAAAGACACAGTTTTTGTGCCACTCAACATCACCTATGAGAAAATTCCAGAATTACACATGCTCATAGACCAAGTCCTTGATCAAAAGCACCATTCACAGTCAGCATCTCAACAACAACAGCAGCAGCAACAACAACAACAGCAACAGCAGGCAAGACCTTCGGAATCTGGACCACAGCGTACCATGTCGACGCTTGCTCGATCATCATCCTTTTTGCGACCAAGTGCTTCTATGGCAGGACGAACAGCAAATAAAGACAACGGTGTCAACGATAAGGGCAAATATGGCCGAGTATACATTGGTATTAGTAACGTCATTGACGTCAGGAAGATGGCGGAGGAAAGGTGTGTATCCCATCTCTTTTTCTTTCGGAAACCATATGCCAACTCATATATTTTAAATTCTAGAGATGAGGACGAAAATCAGCATGAGTTTGCAAACACGGTGGCACGAACTATTCAAAAGCGACACCATGAAGCTTCTGCAGTCAGTCCAGTATCATTGGTGGCAGCCGTCGTGCTATTCGGTCGTACATCCAACGGAATCACGATGGGTAAGTTGTAATAACACGAGTGTCTACGTATGACACGTATCTCATATTAGACTCTCTAGGTGCTATCTATGAACATGTCACATGGTTCCGCGATGAGCTCAAGTCCAAAAGCATTCCTCTTGACTGGCAGGGTAAGCCAATAGATTATTTAGTAAACATCATCATGAGAGATGCGCGAAGAACTTACGCCTATCTTTATTTTTTTCTGCATTAGATGATGAAGATGTGGATGCTATGGTCGCCTATTCATTGAATCTGCTTGACGCACGACAAAATATCACTATTGAGGGAAAACGCGTTACTGAATACTCTAACGTTCGTGTAGTTGAACATGCTGACAATGTGATGGCATTGTCTTACATGGCCAATGCGGTAATTATAAGCTCAATTTCTTTTATCCCCTAGTACTACCTCTTTCATGGGACTTACACTTATTTTCGAACGTTATGCTTTCTTTTAGCTGGTTGAAATGCTCCTACCAGACGCGTTGTTTGCCATCAGTTACTTTTCCACGGGCACTGACGAGGTTTCAAGGCATGAGTTGTATGGAAGCTTCAAATTTTTGATTCAGCTATTCAAGGACGAGTTTATTTATCCATGGGATCAACAAGAGGTACAGAAACAAAGATCATGACTGCAGCATTACATAAATCGGGATTGTCTCTGGGGTAAACAACTGTCGCTAATGTTCTTTCTAATATATTTCACTTTATTGCCATATAGAAATTCTCTCAACTCCTAAGTCGATTCCTACAAAAGGGCCATCTCGTTGAAACCGGCAGCGACACATTTGTGAAAAGAGCAACACTCAAAAACGACCCCACCACATATACCCATATCTGTCTTTTGGCATCCCTTCTTTATCCTACTCTCGACGCATATTGGATCACTTCTTGTTCTCTTTCAGCCCTGCGGGATCTCCCTTACATGCCTCGCAAGATTGTTCCTGTTCTCGCGCAATGGATTGCAGCACACTTGATCAGCGGCCGTCGCACCATTTATCGCGAAGTTCTATCCACTGAAGCAAGTCAGAATGCCGTTGACAACTTTTTGGCCATTGGCTTCATTGAAGCAGTGCACCCAAAGACAAAGTTATCCCCTGATGCGCAAATTTTGCTCTTGGAACTCGGTGTAACAACCAACGAGGATCTGGTCATGGTGGCTCCTCGCCGAAAAAGTCAGGAAAATGCAGAGGTAAAGGAAAAAAAACATGGCTTAATATTGATATCCATGAGCAAGAGAGGAGAGGACAAGAGGCTATAAAGTTTATTTATTGATGTCGTATTGTTTTTATTTATATAGTGTGACGACGGTGATATGCTGGGCCGATTGGAAGATATTGCATCATTATGCCACAACATTGAAAAACATCGGTTTGGCACGACAGCACAATTAGAGGCATATCGGAGCAGTAATGCGCAAGTGTTTGACAAGTGCCAAAACCAGATCCGTACGATCTTGCGTTCTGGCGGAAAGAGCTATGCAACCATCCATGGTATGGATCTCAGCAAGGATGAGGATCAAATGATCCAGCTCGTCTACTCTTTAAAAACTGCAGCATCAGGAGTTGAGCGTACCGGCGGTGTTCCAGCATCACGTAATCCCAGGCGTGTTTCGGAAGCATACAATCTACTAAATAGCCCCAAAAACTAGTAATTGCTGTTGTATTTGTATATGAATTTTTCTTGCTAAATATGTTATTCTTCTCATATTTGTTGTTATTGTATAATATACGTTGCGTATAAACACAAAAAGAAAAGACGGGTAAAGAAAATATGCACATATTCTCAGATAACTTTACACATGCCTCATGTTATCTCCTTCGCCAAAAAATTCGGTTATATGATTATTGCTGGTGCTAAGTGCCAACCGTATTATGTATACAATAAGCATCGATGTCTTCATAATTCACTGTTTCCACTTTTTATAGGGCCAAGGTCTTCATACTGATACTATCACCCACTGTGAATAAACATAACTCGATGTCTTTTTCTTTTGGATGCAAATAATCAGACACGACCATACGGACATCTTCCACTTGTATGGCTCTTTCGGCATGAACGAACTACTTTTCCTTTGATATCGACATTAAACATCAGAAGACAAACAGGAACAATTCTAACTTGATTCTTTGGGCGGTGATCTCTGGTTTACTGCTTGTATACTATATATTTGGAAATGCGTTGTTTGGTAGGTTAATAAAGATACTTCCGTTTTCGCGTATATACAGCATCTTTTTGTATATGACCATGTCTGTTTTCTTTTCGTTTCTTATTCTCTTTGCTTCTCTAATGAATTATCTCGTCTTCTCAATGTGGACATGCAACCTGTGTAAATCTTGAAGAGACACGATAAGTATGCTTACTGTTCCCCATGCGGTAGATACCCTTGCAACAAGGATGGAAAGTGAGCGCAATAGATGTAATTGATAATACACAGCAAGCGAGACTGTATAGTGCTACTGTATATCAATGCCGTTTCAATCGGTAAAGCTTTCTTGTATTTATAAGTTTGAAAAGCCTTTAATCGTAAACCGTGTACATACAGTATTCTCAACTTGCAATTTATTCTTGAGACTTTATTGTTATGGTGCTGTCCATGAATTAACGATATTGGCTCATCCGTGTGTGTGGTGCTCGCTCTACTTCACTATAATACTGATCCGTGAGAAATACCTACTGACGTGAGTCAGCAGGAAGCAAAGGTAGTCTAGGAACGAGGAGCTCAGGAAGAGCGCAACACAGATCTTTCTTCTTTGGATAGTGACAAGTGATGCGTGTGTCAAACCTCGAACGTTCCAACAGCTTTCCCTTGAAATGAAAACTCCGTAGAGTGAAAGCGCATTGTTGTTACGCAACGCTTGGCCAATTTACTTGGTACTCAAAGTGCACAAAGGAATGGCGGGTGAACAAGGTGATCAATGGAGCAACGAGTTACGCGCAAAAGGGTCAAAAGATGTACAGTAGGAAGTCATCGTTTATGGTGTTATTCTTCTGATCGTCCCAATGGATCTTGAAAGCTGCTCAAAAGAACGTAGAATCGCACAAAAACAAACGAACCGATTAACTTTATCAGCAGCAATGAAAATCAATGAAGGGTGAGTCAGTTTCACTAGCGGCAGCGTATACTTACCATGAGCGGACAGCTTATCTGCGGCAGCACATACATACTTGGATAGAGTATGAATTCGGAATGGATGGAGGGAGGTTACACGGCGTAGTTCAGAGAACTGTTGGCGGATGGCGAAAATTATAAAGCAACAGTAGACAAGCACGCTTCACAATAAAAGATAACGATCTTTGATACACTGCAGCGTTGGAGTCAAGTGTGTGTTGTATCTATTCCCGCACACCGCACATGCAGTCAAAAGATACTAGCAAAATGGAATCGTCTGTGGACTACGCTTTATACTGTTTATCTTGTTGGGTGAAATGGAAACTGGCTGCTGGGAGGATCGTGTCCTTGATATTTACTAAGCAACTGATGCCGTAGAATCTGTTAAGTTGTTTACCTTGTCAGACAATTCTATATTGCCATTTGATTGCTCACAGAAAAGCATTTCTTCCGTGAATCTACATGCTCATTCACATTCGTGTCTTTGTTTTCGCTTGACACGGTGCCGTGCACGGCCCCCCTCACAACCAAGCGGCGACAGCATCGGAGGTACAGCAGCCCATGGTGAGAGACACGTACCACTACCGCCGAAGCACGCTTGTCTACTTGACCATCAGGTACCACTCCTCCTTTCATTTCCTTTGGTGCTGTATCTTTTGTTATGCCATAGTAGGCAACCCACAAGTTGATACGCAACCCGTTATCTGGGCCAATGAGAATTCACGGGGATTTGAAGTCCCGAACGAGAAAAATGTCTATATAAAGCGAGCAATTTCGCCTTTCTTTTTTCTCTTCTCTTCAGTTCGTTTTGGTACAGCTTTGGTCTGTAGTACAGATGCACTGCTCTGTGCCATGATCGGGTCATTGCTTGTGCTGGCTATTGTCATAATTCTTCTGATGATCGGCAGATTCAGTGGTCCGCGCCCTGAAGAAAATTTGCAATATATACCAGTGGGAATGTGGTCATATACTCCGGCAGCCGATCGTGAACCTTCGGGTGCATGTGATGCCAACGGTATATGTTGGGATAATTGAAACGAACTTTTTTATTATTATTTATTACACACAAATAAGAAAATGATAAACAAATAAAAAATATATTTTTCTTTTTCGCACTTTCCGCATAAACGTTTTACCGCTTTTGCCTCGCCTTTTTTTTATGTGCACGACAAGTTCCTTTTTCTTTTTTCGCGAACAAAAAGCTAATTACTCCCCCCTCCATCCATTCACAGCTCCGTGCTAAACCAAAGCGGGGAACAGTGACAGTGGCTCTGTATCGTAGCCGAAAGTAACACGATCACAATGCTTTGGCACTCTTTTTCACCTTCTGTGTTCGCCTAAATTGCCAAAGTAACTGTCAAGAAAAAAATTGTTACCGAGGACCCTCCTTTAGAAAGAGGTTATTTTATAAGAGACAACGCTAGAGCATACGCCAGCAGACATGTATAATTGCCAGATCTGTAAATTGGAAAGTTTTTTTTTTCAGCTGTTCGTCTCTCTCACTCTTCCTGCACGTAGCTTATCACAACACAATTTTCTTATCATTTTGGGTTTTACCTGGATCGAAAAGCTTGCACTGATCTTTCCGATGTGCCTGCTTTTAAAGCGTGATTCTTGTAACAGCTCTTTCCCTCCCCTTACACCTTCACTTCTCTCTTCCTTTTCTTATTTAACTTTACTTCGTTACATATTTTCAAGGTATGCGTTACCTATTTGAAAGTGATGATCGCTCACCAAAGATATCAGGGGGACCTGTTGAAGATATGATATATTTGCTCTACCAAAACATGCACGCACCCACACACACAGGGATGCTGTGTTTTCCAGGCCAAGCGATTCGTTACTCATATATGACTTTTGCGGTTTGTAAACAATAAACGCGAGTGTTCACTGAAGCCTTTTGCTTCGTATCGAGAAGTCGATGCTTTTAGAAAGAGCCCTGTTCTAATGTGTATCTGCGTATCGCTATGATAGCATAAAATTCAGGTGAGCTACCTGGTTCGACTCGCTTCTCCTTTGTCGGACATACTATTCACGAGTCCGGATTATGTTATACAGGCTTTGTTCGATTAAAAGCCTCGTGCCAAATTTCTTTTCGCGCGTCCCCTTTCACATACACGTAATATGACTGATTTGATCTCGATTTTGCCTCCCGAATCATTCAGTACATCTTCTCGTTTATCGGACAGCGGGCTGTGTCGAATGTGTGAAAGTATGTCGCCGCTGGTTATACGCGATCCCCACTTACCAGACAGCCCTGTGGACACTGGTGGGAATCTCGCCTGATGCATGGAACAAAAGGAGCGACGCGATGCTTCAATGTTTGGGACAACAAGTCGAATCAGTATACATCAAATCTCAAGCCACGTATAAAGTACTGGAACGACTTGCTTGGCGAAGATACAGCATTCGCTTCCTTGGTGAAGTAAAACGATACTCTTTTTTTTTGCGTTAAGAGGATCGCGTATTCGGTAGTACTTACTACTGCTTATGCGCAAAAGATATACTAAAGCTTTTTCTTTGTTTTCAATAAGACATTAGCAACCATGTGCATAGCAAACAATTACAACCTATTTTCGACAGTAGCACGTTACTGCCAGGTATCATCGGATATTTCTCGCATACGCTAACTGCTCTGACGATTTATTTCACACTTGCGATATCTCGCTGCCAATGCTACTGGACTTCTTGCCGTCATTAACGCATCTTTCAGTGATGTTTGATGGCCGCACTAACTTATCAGACGCTACTCTTGAACAAGTTGATGGCAGAAGCAGACACAAAAGGCCACCGATACACAACATTATCTTCTTAAGACTGGACGGTGTTCTCAGTTTTAAATACCGGATCCGTCCCTTATTGCAGCGTTGCTCCCACATCAAGTACTTGATATTATCGCCTTACTCACGATTCAACAACGTATCTCCAACCAACATCTATACAGCTTATGAGCTGTGCCCTCTATTACGCTACATTATGTGGGAATGCAGCGAACCAGTCATAGCAGACAGATGGATTTCACTATCAAGAAGCACGAGTGCTTATATTAAGTAACTGAAAGGAAAGCATCGAATGATGGCGAGGAAGGCAGTATGGCTTATGAACTGCTATTCAACGGCAAGGGACACGAGAGGATCATGCCAATAGTAGTAAAATCGCAGCCGATACTAGAACATTTACGTATAGTCGCCTGTGGTCTTTCTGATATTCATTGCTGGGATGTCTTGGCACGCAACCAATTCACACAGCTGACAAGTTTGGGGTTGACGGACATCACTGGTATGTCAAGCGAAGATTGGTCCCAGATTTTGCTCATGCAGCAACAAAATGAGATCTTGGAAGTTGGAAATCGCGCTGGAATAACGCAGTATCTGAACAGCATTATCGCAACCATCGGTACGCTGCAACGGCTCCGTATACTTTCCTTGCGAAATTTCCTTCACATGTTCAGCGAGAATCCTCTTTGCGATCTTACTCCGCTTCGACGTTTGCAACAGCTTGAAAAAATGCGTCTCACGAACATACCCATCGACAACCAAGGTCTAATGCAGTTGTGCGAACCATCACAGCACCCACTAGTCAGGAGATTAAGCTTGAACCCGCACATCACCGTACAGTAATAGTGTCGACGACTTTCTCACAGAGGCAGGATGGATTGTGTGGGCACAACGACTTGAGGAAACCAAAATACTGAATCTGGAACTGACAGCCGTGAAAGGTGTTACTGGTGCTGTCCTTGAGCATTTTGAACAAGTCGAAAGCTTGGTGCTATTGCGTGTTTCACGGATCTATAGTCTCACCAATGCAGGCATCAATGCTTTTCGTATCATTGAAGGATCTAGTAAAAAGATTGAAGTCGTGGGGTGTTCAGGATTATCTCGGACAGATGATCTTCGTATGCCATACAACATATTTTTAATAATTGAGTACCATTGCGGTGATATTTGCAGTCTGGCTTGTACTTTTATCTATAATGAGCTGATAAACAATATTGGCAGCATGTTTAATTAATCAGTTTTCCAGGTTGGATTGTTGTGATATCTGTATAGTCAAGCATCGATTTGAAATGTTTACATATACACTTACTAGATCCAGGATTGATGGAAAGGCAGCACGATATGGATCTGGTCGGCAGCGAGTCTGGTGCCCTTTCAAACCTGAGCGAAAGCACAGACTAATTTTTTTTGGTTACCCTATGCTTTCCTTATATATCAGAAATGCTTGTGTACCTCTTTTCGTCACAAAAGGGATCACCTCGCACTCTATATGATATAGTCTCTGTGACAGAAGAGAGAAAAAAAAATGAAGTGAGAATATTCTTTCTTCCGTTGTTGAATAGAAAGACCATCGTCGCCTCCTCCCCTCTCCCTTTATGACCAAAAAAAAGCAGTCTGTATGCTGTATGTATGCGCATACGCGCGTTCCTGTTCATGTCGGGCAGTGGATTTTTAATGCCCGGTATTTGGATTTCATTGGCCAACGTGCTGCTGCAACTATACTCGAACCGCTTTGAGAGTTATACTACGCAGAGGACTTATTGGAGTCAAGTTTACTGACAAAGGTCAATATTTATGGTAAGCGGGAACATTATCATCTTCCACATGCTAGGATATATACGGGATCAAGAACATCTTGAAATATAGCGATTCCCGGAAAGTGTTCCTCATATTTTCTGGGCAAATTCTAACTACAGTACTTTGTCTGTTTAAACTCTATATGTAACAAACTCATGAGCAGTTGTTCAGTAAATGAACCCAGTGTCTTAAGCTTGATGCTTACCAAACGAACAACAATACGATAGCAAGCTCAAAACGCCAGAGAAAAGGCAAGCCTGATACAAGACGCTGGAGTGCTACTGTGTGCTGTCAACCAAGATATAAACATCACCCTAGTAAGCTTCCTGGATCCCAACTCCGCTCAATGGATTGGATAGCATTGTAATACCCTGCAGATGCGGTAACGAATAAACAACAGCATTCAGGATGTCTAGATTATATAACTAAAGTCATCCTGGCAATAGCAACATAGAGAGCAAAAGCTAGTTCAGTCTTCCTTACTTTCAAAGAAAGAAAAAAAGAGATGCAAACGAATTATTGAAAAGTAATATGCAAAAGGCAACCATGACTGAATCAACCCACACTTGTGAAAAGCATTTACTGTATATATATTAAAAAACCGTCTTTATGACAAAGGTTAGGTCATAGTTTTAAAATGATGATAAGGATAAAATACTCACCAAAAGATGGCTGTTTGACGGTTATAAAAGAGAGAACGGGTATAAATGATATGGATAAAACTGATAGAAAGGCTTATATGGATCAAAAGAGCTAGTTAGAGAGTTTGAATAAGCATATGGGCACTGCAAGAACAATAAAAGTAACCAGGTATGAACGGTAAGCAGAGAAATATAAGAAATAATATAAGTAAACTTTAGAGAGGACAGAGGTGTTTTGGTGTAGGAAGAAAATAAGAGATAATATAGAAATGGATGTAGAATAAGGGTAGATTCAAATTGAAAGTGAGGCGGTACTGCGAAATCCCTGAATCCACAAAAACACATTAATATTTATGAACGCGGCGAAGTGTGTTGACACTGTAGGAAAATTCTTGTGGTTCTTGTGAATTTCTTGTGAATTTGGACCCCCGCTGGCCTCATTCTTGTGGTTCTTGTGGATTTCTTGTGAATTTCTTGTAAATTTGTGACGTCTGTCACTGCCTGCTCTGGGTCGCCTGGTTTTTGTGGATTCTTGTGGATTTCTTGTGAATTTGGACCCCGCCGGCCTCATTCTTGTGGATTCTTGTGGATTTCTTGTAAATTTGTGACGTCTGTCACTGCCTGCTCTGGTCGCCAATTTTTTTTTTGGTGGTTCTTGTGGATTCTTGTGGATTCTTGTGATTAAACAGTACTCTCTTGTTATAACCACCTGGTTAACCAGGGTGACAAATACTTTTATATTACCGCAAAAGTTTTTTTTCTTTCTTTTCTTCGCAAATACTAACCAAACACCTCCCAACGCTAACCTTAATCTCCTAAGTCTTCACTCGTATGGAGCATCGTCTTATTAATGTAGAGACAAATCAAGCAGTCATTCTGGAGAAGCTCGACCAACTGCTAACGGCGTAGTCCCTAGTCGAGGTACCAGTTGTCGATGAAGCAGAACTTGCTGAGACGGTTTCCCTCATTCCCCACCCAATGACTCTAAATGCCAAGGGGAAGATGGTAAAGAAAGCGAGCAAGGATGATGTTGAGCGCCTTCTCCTTCAAGGCTACCACCATTATGAAGGAGGTGCCTTGATCAAAGCCCAGACCGACATCAAGCACATTAGCGAACGTGTTGTGGTCGATCTGGTGAAAAGATTGCAGAATCGTGCTGACAACAGCGTGACCCACTACTTTGCTAAGCTACAAAGCAAAGATAGGCAACTGGGCTAATAGCCTTTTCATGAACCTGGCAAAAAAGCAGGGCATTGGTTTTGCTGTCTGCCAGGGCCAGTGGGCAGCTCGCCATATCCTCCAGGAATGCTGGCATAACTACGGCAGATCCAGCAAGTCGAGAGCGGTTTCTAGGTATGATAACTACTACACTAGAGCAACCACAATCAAATATATATTAACTATCAGGTAGACAACAAGAACCGGCTTCTGCTATTCCTGTCTCTGCTTCTCTTCCTGCTTCTGCTTTTCTTCCTGTTTCCGCTTCTGCTTTTCTTCCTGCTTCTGCTTCTGCTTTTCTTCCTGCCCCTGCTCCTGCCCAGTCCACGCAGTCTACCAAACGACGCCGTACGACAAAGCGGCTCGGAGCTGCTCCCCCCACAAAAATATACATAATTAAAAGGTAAGTTAAAGTATCAGAAAGTTGATTATTGTATAAACACACACACATACACGTATATATATAGCGAGAGTGTATGTGATATATAGAGAGAGAGAAAGGGGTGGTTTTCATCTGTATACGCTCGACCAGTATTCCATCAATCAATAAACCTTAGCTAGTATCATGTAATTGAATAAAGCTATTTTTTAAAATCTATATAATGAATATTCCACAAAAATGTTTTGTGATTTTCCTGTGAACGTGTGACCGCTTTGGTATTCCACAAAACGTTTTGTGATTTTCTTGTGAACGTGTGACCGCTTTGATTTTCTTGTGAACGCGTGACCGCTTTATCGCTAATTTAAATTCACAAGAATCCACAAGAATTCTTGTTACTTTACTTAGTGTTTACAAGAATTTAAAATTCACAAGAATTTTCCTACAGTGTTGAGTTGTCCGAATCAATCTCAAAGTAGTGTAGTTTATCACAGCATTATCTCGCATAGCCCAAGTTGCGCTATTAGCTAAACTGTCGCGATCCCATTCCTAAGCCTTCACTGTCCAAATATAACATAGACCTTGGGCCATATCTTTGAGATACACGGCCTTGTATTCTTGGCTAGTCTATATGTCGAGAGTATCTTATCATTATGTTACTGCAGGTCCAACCTCCGTTTGCATGAACGGAACTTTCATTGGACAAAAGATATCATCGCCGCGCAAAAAGAAAAAAAGGCACCATTTCGCCTTGTGATGTGGAGAACTCAATGAGCTGCTAATTATGTACCAGTGACTAGCTTACTTTACGTATACAGCATAGACAAGGGAGCTCAGTGTCGCAAAATAGCTCTTACAGAGAACACATTAGGGAGCGTGAGGTAATGGTAATGCGCAAGAAAAAAAGGGTTGAAGCTCCGTCTGCCCAAACAGCGGGGCAATAAATTTCGAGATTGACGCGTGCCTCTTTTTTTCTTCTTCTTTAGCTCGCTACCATAATGTTCCCGCCCACAAAGCTACAACTCATCCACAAGGAACCGCAACAGCAGCAACCCCAACCGCAAAGCATGACTGACAGAGTCTTTAAAAAGCCTGTCAGACGCTTCAATCGAGCTCGACATGGAGCATTAACGGCATCATTGCAGCCACCTCCTACATCACTCGCACCCGCAATTACCCCACCACCTGCAGTTCCATCAGCACCTGCAGCTCCCGCAAAGCGTGAGGAGCCCTCGGCTGCCCCAACGCCAATCAATACCGTGCTTGGAAAGTTGATGGCAAAGAGAAATGAACAGGAAAGTGAGCGCAAGCAGTTGCGGATTGAGAAAATACAGCAGGTGCAGCAACAATGGTTGCATGTCTCGCCACCGCCACTCTCCCCTTCCCCTCCCACACCAACACCACCACCGCAGCAACAGCCTTATTTCGACGAAGATGTTGAAATGGAGGATGTTCTGCCAACAATACCACCGCAGCAACAGCAGAAGGAGGAACAATATGTTCCCACCTTGCTTGATTTCAACGAAGATGTTGAAATGGAAGACGTTGAGGAGCAGTCGGTGGATACGGAGTGGAAGACCGGTGAAGGAGATGAGATGGAGTGGGAACCCACCCCGCCCCTCAAGGTAATCTACTGGCCGGTTTATTCGTGGTAAAAAAAAGTAAGTACTTGACCTTGTTTTATCAGTCTTGGTTAGATTGACGAGTACCTGTTATAAACTAATTGTTGACTCTTTTAGGCTCTTTTCCTCTTTTCTTTTTTTATTGCAGTGCCGTACGACGAGAAAACACCAGAAAACCCGAAAAAAAAAGCAAAAAAGCATTACAAAACCTCTGAAAAAAAACCACAAAAGCAAAAACACAAAAACATTTTAAAAACATAAAAAATACTGGTAAGCTTATCTCTCACACTTAATTTATTGGCTGTGGCGCGTAATAGCGTGTATCATGGGTACTGACTGCGTTTCGTTGACTTTGACAGGTCATTCCCCTTTTGTCCTTTTTACCGCCACTCTGCCTCCGCCATGATCAAAACTTCCTCCGTTTCCGCCCTATTTATTTGACAAAGCGCCTTCGTGCGCTTTAGCTGGACTCCATGCCCAGAATAAGGTACGTACATCCGATACACTCCGTTGTTACCTGGTATGATTACAAGAGATGAATAGCTAATGTTTGCCATATCATTTTTTCATTAGACGAGAAGCGTCTTCAAGTGGCAAAGACAAGTTTTGAAGTTTTGATGGTGTGAGGTATATATTTTTCAAATTTCAATATACCAGAACATCGCTTCATAATAGTTTCCTCACCCTTCACTCTTTGTACTCTATATAGGAGCAGCGGTGGCCGACCAGTGTGCGGCGCAGTACGGGCGTCTCAGTAGTTGATTCTCTAAGACACATGGCAAGTGTTTCGGTGGTGAGCATTGGCATTGGCGTTTGTGCTGTATGCATCTCAGCGTGTCTGTGCGGTAAGTGCATGGCAGTGGAGATATTGACGGTGTCATTTGGGAACTGTGTCCTGCAGAGAGAGTTGAGGGGTGTGAGAACAATGCGACTTGGATCTAAGGGGGTTGGGGCAGTGGAAGGGAATGTGATCTGGTGTGGTTATCTGCGCTTTGGGATGCAACATCATCTGTTTTTGTAGGTAGTCCAAGATAAGAAGAACAGCAGAGATATACAAGACAGTCCTTTGGCGACAATGATGGTATGTACAGACTTATTTGTTTGGTTGGTAACTATAGAAAAACGTGTGGATCTGTACTATTATCGGTATTACATTCAGAAATCACTAACGATAGATGTTCTGGAAGCATCCCTTATAGCGGCTCTTCTTTCTTCGCAGCTGAAGCTCGGGAAAAAAAAGTCGTTATAAGGGATGAGTGTTCTGGCTAGGATGTTCAAGCCATTCTAGCCATGTGTAGATTTTTCCCGATTCCCGGTCTTGGACTACCTACAAAAACAGATGATGTTGCATCCCAAAGCCCAGATAACCACACCAGATCACATTGCCTTCCACTGCCCCAACCCCCTCAGATCCAAGCCGCATTGTTCTCACACCCCTCAACTCTCTCTGCAGGACACAGTTCCCAAATGACACCGTCAATATCTCCACTGCCATGCACTTACCGCACAGTTCAAAGACACGCTGAGATGCATACAGCACAAACGTCAATGCCAATGCTCACCACCGCAACACTTGCCATGTGCCTTAGAGGTCATCTGCTGGGGCGCCTATGATGGCCTTGCAGGCCATGGGTGGGTGTATGGTGGCCCACAAGCCCAGTGTAGCACGCGTGTGCTATTCTGGTGAAGGCAGCGAGTTTATATTCTTCGGGTCGGTGGTCTCATGGTGCCACTCTCTGAGAACACAACCAAGGATCGCGTCGCTGATTGCGGTCGAGCATTTAGCAAAAGAAATACCATACCATACAATTGCGATACTTGAATGAGCAGCGGACATGAACCAAGGAAATCTCTTTAACATCAATCATATTATGCATCACATTATCAACACCTTCTACAAACAATATCAGTGGTAAGTCACTTTCTGCATTGTTTAACGCCACTTTAAGTTTCGATTGACTGATCATCTAACGCTATGTTTGTATTAATCTTGTAGGGGAAAACAACAAACAAACAAAAAACAGAAAAGGATGGAGCTGCCGACGCATATACAGTGCGGCTTTACGATCCAATAGGATGGAATCACCGACAGATTTACAGTGTGATTTTCCAATCCATGATATTACCCTCCCAAACACCGCATAGTGAGATGCAGCATATACAAAAGGTACGTATGGATTGCGAATACAGAGTCTGCTGAAAAATGTTGGATGGAAGCGACTAACATACCATCTTTTTTTTACTGCAAACGTTCATAGTCATAAATACTACAACATGAATACCTTTGGTCATGTCCGCCTGCTCCGCGATGCATTACATTTCATTTTTAATAATAAAGCATTGCATAACAAAAATTCTGTTTTCTCTTATTTCACTTACATTTTTACTTTTGGCTGTACCTGAGATACAGTATTTGAGATATAAAGTGCCAGTATTGACTTAAAACCTATGTGTGTATGGTATATGCGCCACGCTGGCTAAAGTGATAATGCATCAATGCGTTGCTTGATATAACTTATTGACTGTAAATAGCAGCAGCAAGTCGGTTTTAGAGCCTTCAGAATTAGAAGGCACAGCAATAGTACTGTATTCTGGAAATAAGATCAAGAGCAGAGAGCGTCTATTTTTTTGTATGATAGACGCAGTTGTATTTACCAGTTCTATGGTGTTTTCTTGATTAAGCGGCAATTCGTAACGGCGCGTATGCAGGTCGCTGGAGTTCAGCAACAGTTGTCGAGTAGCCAGACACTGACTACACGTCGCGTTGCATCTGACTTTAGCAGTAACAAGATCAAACGCGCCCGCAAACGGACTTATGCCAGCAGCAACCGTTATTATCAGAAAATGTGACATCAAATCCTCACTGTGTCAGCCTGCCTCTGCAGCAACTTTGAGTATATAATAAAAAGACTCTTCAAAAAAAACGACCATCAAGTAATAGCAAGTTTTCTACTAGGAAATTAGCTATTCAAGGCACCTTAACTACACCTTTACCCATGAGAAAAAAAAGCCCGAGTCAAGCCCCAGCAGAGAAAGCATCCTTGGATCTCCTTGACATATTGTTAATTTCCGGAATTTGCCAAGGAAATACCATGACAAAGTCGGGCGACTCGCCAATGCGAATATATGAAAGAAAAAGGCTTGTAAAAGAGAAGACGGTCATAAAAAGAGTTACTTTATCTATATTGTTAGAGAAACGCTATTACCAATAATTACCTGGTACGACCCAAGACATATACCACCAGCTACGACGGCAGCTCTCTTCTGCTCGATGCCCCTCCGTATTATCCGGAATGTAAGCAATCCATTGACGATATAATCAAGCGCCCGGCACCTTTATTCATTTTCGAAATGCTCCCGGTCAGCGGTCTCGTTGCCGCGACACTGTCATTTGATTCTATTGGGGAGAGGACGTTATACCGCCACCAATTACTATGTAGTCAACAGAGATTTAAAAATGGCTCTGCCTAAGGCATATCTTCGCAAGAGCCTTTTCGAAGGATACACGATGTTGCCTTGGTGTTATACGCCGACATGGTTTTCAACCATTTTACTCAATACCAATTCAATGACAATCATATACCTTGTTAATCTGGATTGACCCTCAATAATGTCTTTTTATAAATGCATGACTGCTATTGGGTCGTTGCTTCTTCATTATTGTTAACACTTTCACCCGTTTAAATACCAAAGATGTCAACATGTTTCAAGTCGCCGTTATATCTAACAAGGCCAAGAAGCTTCGCTCATACCTTAGATCGATCATCGACGAGCTCAAAGTTCTCCAGCATATATACCCGAGCTTACTGTCACTAGATAACAAGCGATACTAAACACGTGTGCACTTGCTCTTCGCCACAGGTAATATACCCGCCGAATCTGCACTCTCCCATACGTCATATTATAATTGCCGTAGTTGTGTCAGAGATAATGTAGATCGTATTAGGAAGAAGGAACGGATTACATTCCAATTTAATAGAAGATCGTTTTTTTAAGCGTGAAATATTTTACTGGGAGGATCGCCTCTTCTTTGACTGGGTTAAGCTTTAATGCCTTTTCGATTTTGTATATCATGCGAGCGCTTGCATGACAATCGCATATGCGCTAAAGTCTAATTTTCCACAATGACTGGTTGAAAAAAACCATAAGCCTTAGAGGAAAATAGGGTACTCTTCTGCAGATAGAAGTTTAGGTGCAATGAAAGAACAAAGGGGAGAACTATGTCTATCACGGTTTCTTTTGATCGCTTCTTATTATTCGTAATTTCAGAGTGTTGACGTAAAGGGAATGGGTACCAATATTACTAGGTACACTTGCGCTCGTATTTCTTCTTGTTCTTCGTAAGTTGTAACGCGTCTTGAAAAGGCAGAATTTAAAGGTTGCATTATTGATGGCCTATACTTTATACACAGCAACTGGTGCTATTTTAAAAAAATTAAATTAATGTTGTCTCTATTTAAGACCAGTTGTAACTATATCAAACATTTTGCTATTGCGACATGACGTTGACGGCATACTTGAGTCTATTATCACTCGGAAGCAGCATTCAACGACGGTCGAGCAGTGACAGCTTTGAACGCGAGGAACAGGTGTATCATTTATGCCGGATGGATTCAGCATTGTCGCGTGCTCAAGTCGACGTTGTTAATGCCGTCAGTCAGCACAGTGCCCCTGCAGAAGAAAAAGGTACTCTTCATACACCGGCACAACATTACAGACAAGACTCGAAGGCTGATTGGTCTCTTCCTCACCCGATCGTATCCTTATAGAGGCACGAGAGAGTACAGTGGCTGTAAGTTTGACCATGGGCACTATGGTGGCCAACTACATTTTGTGTTTCCCGATCGTCGTTGCGCGACACCGATTACAAGCTTTCCCAATACCAGGACGTAGTGACTCGCCACTGGCGTTTGTATGTTCATTTCGACGCATGTATCGTACACGAGGCCTTCCATCAATGTATTCGGGTATTGGTTTCGGTCTCCTCAGCCAGGCAGTTACAGGCGCATATGATTCGTATTATGGCAAACCCCGGGGGACTGGGATTCTTCCATTTGTAACAAAGACATGGTACGAGGACGAGCGATGGAGGGAAAAAAAACAAGGATATGGTAGAAAAAAACTCACGGATATTTGCTAACACTGGTTTGGTATACGAAATTATGATGGAATGGAATGATGTAGTCTAGGAACAGGATTGTTTGTCCTGTTATATCCATTTTATCGAAGTGCATTAATCGTTCGAGTCCAGGCAGCGGGCACTCACAAGTTAATACGAGGTGTCAAGGATTTCATTTTTTCATATACACATTGCCTTGCACGCTTTTTCACTTTTCGACGCATCAGCCATTCTCAACAACAACAACAACAACCTCTACATATCTTGTCTGTCTTTATACCGTCCTGTCTGACCCAGATTTTGACCGAAAAACTATTGCTTTTCTTATACCAACGGATTTACCCCTTTGTCTCCTTTCGAAAACCATTCAATTCGTGGTCATCGCGACGGTCACGATTACTTCAACAGCAGCAACAAAATCATCATCACCGTAGATCACGACGCCACGCGGTAGAAGATTCAAGGATCGCCTTGGAATCGACTTTACTCGCCGATCTCGATCCAACGGGTGTTGTTGGTGGTAGTGGTAACATTGTCAATCCATCATCAGCAGCAGCCGCTGCTGCTGTTGCTGCAACTTCTTCTTCGAGCGGTGGTAGCAGTAGTGGACGAAGACGAGAAGACGCCAAACTATTACGGACATTTTATCCAGAAATGGTGTCCGGTATAGCAAGCAGCATTATCACACGAGCCATAAGTTTCCCCGTCGACACGGTCGTATTTAAGCTGATGCTTCAAGACACTGGAATGCAGCCAATTCCTACATACTATACTGGGTTCTTTGACTGCGTCAAACAAACTTGGATGGAAGGCGGATGGAAGGCATTTTTCCCTGGTTGGGGCGGCTTGGTCGTCGAGATTGTTGTCAGTTACCTGGTTTTGGAAGGGTCTTGGATGGTATATCGTGCGGCCGACTGGAAATTAAGTACATATCCTAGTCAAGAACCACGGAGTGTTCGAAAAGCACGGCATCTCCGTGAAAGAATGAACCATAATCGTAATAGGAGTAACTCATAATAATTTACAGCGTTGGCTTTGACCGTGTAAAGTAAAAACAAGACATGGAATTGTACCAATGACTCGTACCCACTTGACTTCAAAATCGTCTTAGCCACCAGCTCTTTTCTACGCAAATATCTTGGTTCACGCCAGTTCCCAGTTTTGTTTATGTCGATAGCATTCATTTGTTGATACTCACGATGTTGGGCTCGCTCTTGTGTATACAGTATTCTTCACTTAATTCGAACCGAAAAGAGGTGCTGCGTTAAAAGAGCTGAAGATTTACGTGAAATGAGAGAGTTTTAAGCATCAGTATGTATGATATATGAGGTAATAGGGTAAACTAAGAATGTTGAAATAACGGAAGGTTGATTTTATTATGAATGGAATTAAACGGGGAACCACTGGAATTTGGTTATGTACACCTCTTTACTAACATGTGAGGGCAATATATATATGTTATACATATGAGAGCGCAAATACCTATGATAATCTGTTTATTCTCAATAGAATTGGCCCTATTAACATTTGAATTTGTAAGGTAACACAACCCGAGTTTTAGTGGAGAAGAAGTGTGTCGATCACGACGTTGAAGTATCAAGCTATTCGAGAATCTTTCGCTTTCTGAAAAGCGACAGAGCAGTAGAGACTATATTCGCAAGGGACCATGTTCTCTGCTCAGCGCTAACTTAGACGCAAATCAACCAAGAGCATTTGTTGTCCTAAAACCAGGTAAAGATAGCTTCGTATATGTCTTGATTGGATGTTCTTAGCAGCTTTTAATAGCCAAGGAAAAGAAGTTTGAATAGTTTTCACGACATGATGGTTCTTGGGTTCGAATATCTCTCGTTGAATGTGCCCGGTCGATATAAGAAGTCTCGCGAAACAGTTCCCCAAATTCTCAGCTTCCGAGATGCGATAATTTTACTAAACTATTAGCAGCAGCAGCAAAACCATCCTACGTCAATATATCGGTAGTCAAGCGTGTGGATAGCATCTATGCATATCTTTGACAATCTCGAACCGTTATTGGATATCTTTAAAAAACTCTCTAGTTTGCCAACTTTCAAAACTACCAACGCTGTACTCTTAACACTCACCATCCTTCTTTCCTTCTCACCATTTCCGCTTTTCTTTTTCTTTTTTCTTTTACATACTTTATTATATTTTTATGGGTTGCTTCTGAAAAGTGCGTTCGAGGAAAGTGCTTGTTTTTGATGGTAAACAAAAAGAAGAAAAAAGGTTGGGGGTGTGGTTGGTGTGGTAATAGTAGAAATGTATCCGTGTATTGTTTTATATCTTTTCGTAGTCCAGCTTGGTTTCCAATTTCTTCGCATCTGCGACCTTACGAACGGCCTTCATAAAATCTTCTTGGATGCAGTAATCACGTTCTTCTCGAATGGCAAACATACCAGCTTCCGTACAGACGTTTCTCAAATCAGCACCGTTGAATCCATCTGATAACTTGACAATAGCTTCATAATCTGTAACAGTGGTTTACCAGTATGTCAAAATGAGTTATCAAGTAACACGTAGCTAGTAAGAAAATACCATCCTCCCTTTCTAAATAATAATTTTTTTTACCTATTTCGCCATGCTTCGTAATATGGCCAGCATGAATCTTGAGAATTTCCAAGCGACCTTGTTCGTTGGGCAAAGGAATTTCAATCTTACGATCAAGACGACCTGGTCGCAACAATGCAGGGTCCAACGTGTCAGGACGGTTGGTTGCCATAATCAGCTTGGTTTGTCCGAGATAGTCGAAGCCATCCATTTGATTTAAGAGCTACAAACCATGTTTAGTTTTTCTTTTCACCTCAAGATTTTTATCACCTTGCTTTATTTCTTTGTTAATCATCGTTCTTTTTTTTTTACCTCCATTAAAGTACGCTGAATTTCACGATCTGCAGAAGTGCCTTCAGAGAAACGACGGCCACCAATAGCATCGATTTCGTCCATGAAGATAATACAAGGCTCATGTTCCTTTGCATAGCCTATATACAATCGTGCACTCAAAGCATTAGAAATCAATCTCTCCATTTGGTACCTGAATGAAGTTAACCTTTATCTCCAAACACCCAAAATGAAACTTACCAAACATTTCACGGATTAATCGAGCACTTTCACCAATGTATTTATCGACGATTGCACTTGACACCACCTTTAAAAAGTTGACGGACAATGTGCTTGCCACTGCCTTTGCGAGGAGAGTTTTACCAGTACCAGGAGGACCATAAAGAAGCACACCCTTGGGAGGCTTGACGCCAACACGTAAGAACAACTCAGGGTTCAACAAGGGCAGTTCAATCACTTCTCTCAATTCTCTGATTTGTTCTCCTAAACCACCGATACCAGCAAAGCTGACAGAGCCTGCGTCCTCCATTGACATGTTGTATACAAGTGGGTCCACCTCACGAGGTAAGATGCGCATAATTGTGAGAGTCGTCATATCCAATGCCACACGTGCACCTTGCTTGAGCTTGTCTTTATCCACTGTGTTACGACAGCCAACAACATATCGTGGTCCACTCGTGTTTTTTACAATAACTATATAGCATTCGAAAAATATACCAATGTCAAGAAGCAGCTCATTTAATTCGATATTCACTAAATTCACAACTTCCCATCCCTTGAATTTCCCCTTTTCCTTTGCTTGTTTGCCTTACATCGTTCTTCGTCGAGTTGTTTCAACACTTCGCCAATGACTTGGCCGACACTTTGTAATGCTTTAATGTCATCTTCTGAACGGTCGTATTCTTTTTCAAGCGATCGCAATCCGAGACGCACTATACAATGATTACGAGTCATTAAAATAAGTCCCCCTTACATCTTTCATGTTCCTTGGAATGGATGACTCATAGAGGGCGAGACAGGTTATTTAGGTGACGTACTATCTTTGAGTTTTGCATCCAGTTCGCGATGCTCCAGCAATCGTCGCTTGTAACCACTGAGAGCTCGTGCCTTAGGATCTGCTTCGGGTTGTGAAGAAGAACCTTGTACTGATGTCATTTTTTCTTATTGCTTATTGGCAATAGCGTTGCGTTGTATATAGAAAAGAAATAGAGGTTGGAAGAAAGAGACGTATACGCGTCCTGCTTAATCTTAGGTCCTTTCCGCAACGTCACCGACCCAATTTTTTTATCGCAATAAGGCAACTCCGCCTTGCTATTGGTGCTGGTGACATGCTTTGGCATACACGTACACCTTCAAAACGCTGGTTTCTTAGTGACCTTATAGCCATCAACAGCACTTATTCGAGCATTATTGGATTTTATATCTGGTGGCCTTGTTCTTGTAAAAGAGAAGCTTAAGTTCTTTAGATTGTTGCCCCGTGCTTTGCCGTTGCTATGTATACGTTGTGTCACATAGTAACATGAACATTTTATATGCGGTTTTTAACAGAGTGTAGTATTTGTGTTTATATATACGAAGAGCAAATGGGAGATTGGTTAATTGTTTGTTTGTTGAGGTAGATAAAAGTTGATTATTATGCTAATCTTGAGAGAGAGAACAAGAGTACGAAATTGTATACAGGAATACATAGAGATTTTGGTGGTGTTTTTCGTTTCAAAGGGAGCAGCGTCATGATCCTTCCCTTCATTCTCGTCACTTCCTTGAATCAAACGTCGTTTTTCTTTGTGATGCTATTACCATTCAAAGTCGCCGCTGGCACGGTGGAACAAATAGTCTCTTCCGTTTACAAGCATGATGCCATCCTTCAACACACACTTCCACTTGTTCTTTGTACGAGTGACCTATTGTGTGGGATGCAAAATGGTCAGCAAAAATAAAAAGTTCAAACGCAAGTACATAGTAAAATTGCGTGTAGCTCTCTTCTTTACCTTATCATACAAGCACAGAATGATATGCTCGATTTCCTCTCCACCATCAGCGTCATCATCAGCATCATCTGAATCGTCAAGATCGGAATTAATATCGTCATCCTACAAACAACAACAACAACAACAACCACAGTTCAAGTTAGAAAAACAGCTAAACCTTCTCATTATATAGACAGTACTAATAGCAAAAACGACGGCCTCTCTTACCCCTGTGTCGCCTTCACCGTCAAGTTGCGGAATCCGTGTGTTTGGCTTGATGGCACCGGCTTTCACAGCACGATCCCGTGCGTCACGCATAAGGACTTTAACATCGTCAGGTAAAGCGTTCAGTGGTATGGAGTTTCCTGCGGAAGAAGTGGCTGTGAATGACAAGCTGGACGCGTCAGCGTTCTTGCACATATCGGCGATCTGTGCATCGATTTGCTAAATAGTAGAAAACAAAAACGTAAGTTTCTCTGAACCCTCTTGAATGTCACCTTTGTAATACAGGATTTTAAATATACCTCAGTAGTCATATCTGCATCGGCTGAGCCATCATTTTGAGGGATATTGGGTCGTGAATTGTTAGCAGCAGCAGCACCACCACCACCACCAGGCAGCTGGATATCCTGGGTGTTAGCATTAGTGGATTTTGTTTGTTGTGCTTGGGTTGTGTTGGGTTGCATCAAAGTATACTGCTGTTGCTGCTGTTGGCCATTCGCGTTTAACGTGGATGGATTGTACGAGTCAGCTTGCTGTTGTGTTAGTTGTGATTGTTGCGGTTGAGACATTTGCGGCTGCTGCTGCTGTTGTTGAGGAAGTTGTTGCCGAATACCACCAGCAGCTAAAGCAGGCAAGCTTGCTGTAGCGCCTTGTGCGTAAGGCTAAGGTGGACGCTCCTTTAGTGAGCAGGAAAACAGGAGCACGGAAAAATAAAAATGAAAAGACTTACGGTAGGGTACTGAAGTTGTGCGTTGTCACCTCCAGCTGCCATATTTATATTGTGTTGCTCCTCCCCGTCTTCATCATAATATGCCTCATCGCTGAAACCAAAGTTTGCTACTCGTGACCGAGCTACCTTGGCTTCCCAAGACTATTTCATTTTATCAAAATGGATTTGTCAGCTGTTCGAATGGAGGGGGTTTTTTTGGGTGATATGGTAAAAATCGCTTCTCCCTGTCGTTTCCCCAACCCCCCCCACCCTCTTCTCTCATTTTCTTACCCGTTGTAATTCTTGCAAAACCGCCTCGTCAATGCCCATGTCTTCAAACTCACCACGCACTTGACTGATGACCTCGTCAATTACGTAACGGTATACATTCGACTTCATTTTTTTAAGAAAAATTAAAAGCACAGAACGATATGTGAGTACGTATAAAACAGAGAAAACACCCTCAAAATAAACTGAGAAACTCACCACAATGGCATTAGACATTTTGGCTGATGATTAATATGGTTGGAAATATAAATGATGGAGGCGTTTATTGGAGCTAAATGATGCATAATCGTTGAGGATTCCAAAAAGATGGTAGTTTGTCGTACATGGAGTAGTATAATAGTACCCCACGAATCAGGTTCAACATATGAAAGATATTAAAAAAAGAAGATAAAAAAAAGACCCATATTCGTTATTCATAGAATATAAAATAAATATCATTGTTAGTGACCGATTGAATAAATACAACAAATACATGTTATGTGTACATAAACACATAAAAACTCTTTTCTTTTTGTTGCTATACTACTCTAATGGCAAAAGGGTGTACTAGGATACTAATAACAAAAACACAAGAAGAAGAGAAGGGCCATTTGTAAGCTCACCTTGAAAGAAGTTTAGCGGTAAAAGAAGCGCTGCTTTTATACTGCTGGTTTTACCAAAATTCCTATTTATACCAAAGTGACTGCGAAATTCAACCAATAAGCGTAAACTTTCTTTCTCTTGCAATCTGACGCCTCGAAACACCCACCAACACTTCTCTCTTCTATCTATGATATATTATTGACTGAGCATGCACCGACCGCTATACAGAGCGCGAAAAAATAATCTGCGATCAAACCATTAAGCATAGACGGTAGGTGCTTGATAATTGTGACCAAGCCGAGAGGCAAGGTCTTCTTATTCACACCAATATCCAAGACAGCGACGAAGACTATTACCAATGTTTTCATATGATTTTAACGACTCAAAGTCATTTCATGACGGCAGAATGAGTATGTCAATTCTTGGTTAGGCAGGAGACATTTTCTAGGCATTTAATACCTGCAAAACTTGATATTATCTCAGATATTTCTACCATCTAGTGTGTGCAACATAAAGAGTCGCTCACGATACTACTGTATATAAACCAAACTCACTCAAGAAATAGACTAGAGCGCAATTCTTTCCTCTGTAGTTCACGTATTGTTTGGCCTGTTTGCATTGAATGCATTGCCGTTTCTATTTGTTTTTGCTGTTGCATGTGATTATTAGTTTGTATTGACGTCTCATTCTTTATGACCCTGTATCACTACCTTGATATCCACTACGACGTTACACTATCATCTTATACCCGTCCCTTCATGAATAAGTATTCTTCTGCCTTTGTTCCCTCCCTCATTTCATATTCATTCTCCCCTTCCCCACGAGACCTGAGCGCATCCTTGTGGCTCGCTGACAACACAGCAATAAGGGACTTTAGAACGATTGCTGGGAATATGTATTATTACTGTGCGTGTTTGTGAGAATGTGCGAGTTTTTTTTTTTTTTTTGAAAAGTGAAATAATGTGGGCGAGGTTGGTTAGGTGTGTGTGTGTGTGTGTTTGTGAGAGAATAAAAGCAAGGAAATCAATGATGGGTCTTTTCGTTTCTCCGATCTAATCGAGTTGTACATAGTTGGCGGGTACAAGGCCTTTCTTGCCTGTGCTTGCTAACTCGGCTCGCCACCAATCGTCCGAATCTTTGTCAAGAACAACCAACGACGCACCAGCTTCAAAACTTAAACAATCTTCTTGTCCTGCAGGTCCTTCAAAATCATATAGTGCCTTGGCAGGCAATCGTACTTTATCCGCTGGTTCGGCAGAAATGGCAGCATCAGCAACAGCTGCTGCACCTAATAGTAGTAACAACAACAACAACAACAGCTTTTTAGGATTTCAAGTTGGTTTATCTCTTCCTGTTCTTCTTACCTGGTTCCTGAACATAGGCTTTAGGGAAATAACCTGTTTCGTTCGAGCCCTTCACACTTCCGTACCACCAGTCCGGATCAGAATCATTGAGAACGACAATGGTAGCGTCTTGTTCAAATGATAAGTCACCATCTCCTTGGCCAGTGTATGCCCACTGTGCAATGTATTCTATATACAGGTTGGTTAGAAAGGTTGGAATGATGTTGTTTACGCTAAACACTCATATAAAAAGGCTTTCCACTGAATCTTTCCATCCCAAATCCTTCTATTCCATCTATACCTTTGCCTTCTTGCGCCTGTTGTTGAACAGGCTCAGCGACGGGGGCAGCAACAGGGGCAGCAACGGGGGCAGGAGCTGCTTCTGTTGCTGCTGGAGCAGGACTACCACCGCCTGTGCGTGCTTGTAATTCGGCAAGGAAGTTGCTGCTTGGTGTTGCAGCGGGTGGAGGCGTAGGAGACGACGGTTGCTGAGAAATTGGTGGTTGTGATGGGGCTGAGGATGGAGCTGGAGATGAATCGCCGCCGCCGCCACCAATTACTTTTCCAGATACAGATGCAGCACTTCGATCATTAGTAGCCGCTTTTCGTAGCTTTGTACCCATTTGGATCTGGCTAAGCAAAGCACCGCGTCCTGTAGATGGCTCTGGAATATCGGACGATGGAGGAGGTGCTGGTGGCGCAGCAGGTGCTGATGGTGCAGCAGGTGCGGGAGGTGGTGGAGGTGCAGCAGGAACACCGCCGACAGCTGGTGGAGGAGGAGGTGGAGGAGGAACATCAGCAGCAGCAGCAGCAGCAGCAGAAGCGGCTGGAGGTGCAGGTGCAGGTGGAGTTGTTGGTGCTGCAGGCGATGCTATTTCGCGTGGCTGCATCATTGGACCTAAATAAAATGGTTTGTTTGTGTTTGTTAATTGACAATGTTGCGTTGTTATTACCCACCAAGCACTGGATCTGTCACCATCGCTATTACTGCTTAACTGTAACTTACTCTTGCGCTGGCTCATGGCATTAAACAGCATACCAGCGAGGTTCTTTGCGCTGCCTGCGGCAGGGAATTCGTTTTCGTCATCCGTATCGTCATGATGAACAACGTCCCAGCCGTCATCATCATCAGAGTCGCTCTCGTCATCATTGGCCTTGGTAGCAGAAAATGCAGAAAAGGCGGCGAATGGATTATAGCTGATTCGCTTGGATTTTGGCTGCTTTTCTGGCTCGTCTGCTACTACTGGTGCGGCTTCTTCCTTCTTGTCCTCTTCGGGTTGCTTATCTGTTTGCTGTTGGCCCTGTAGTTTAGCAAATGGGTTGTTGCTGCTCATCTTGTTGGCAGCAGCAGCAGCTGCTGCGGCTGCATCAGTGGCAGGTGCCTCGGGTGCAGGTGGAGGTGGAGGTGGAGGTGGTATCGATGATTCTTGAGCAACTGGGGGAGGTGGGGGAGGTGGTGTGGGGATCGATGCTGAAGGCGCAGCAGGAGGATCCATAGCCTTCTTTTCCGCTTCCTGTTCGCGTCGTCGTTGCTCTTCACGTTCCTCTTCGGCCTTTTGAATAGCAGCATGACGGGCCAGTCGATCTTGCTCCTCCTTCTGGAGCACTGCCTGTCGTCGAGCTTCAAGCTCCTTTTCTTCTTCAATTCTTCGCTGCTCATAATCTCGCTCTTCCTGGATGCGTCGCTCGTCTTGCTCACGTTCAGCTTGTACACGCTGCATTTCGGCTTCGCGTGCCTCACGCTCATAATCCCGAGGCTGTCGTTCGGTTTCATCCCGTCTCGATTCACCTTCACGGATCTTGGCCTGTGCTTGTTGCTCTGCATCACGTAACCGTCCTATTATCCATACAAAAACATAGCAATCGAATGAATTTTTACACGATAGAATACACCCCTTATGTTGATGGGATCATAGGATCTCATACGGGAAATAAAACCAACTTACTCTGCGCAGCCAACGCATCCTCGTTGGCTTGTGACGGGGTGCTAGCCGCGGAAGGTCTGGGCGAGCGCGATGGGGATCTCTTTGCTTGTAATGCAGCCAGACGCTCTTGCACACGTCGTTCAGCCTGCAAACATATGTTTCAGTCTTAGCAAACTTGACGTTTTTCCCTCCCGTTCAGCATCAATTTACCTCTTTTTTAATTTCTTCAGCCGTTCTTGGCTTAGCAGGAGCTGCTGGTTTGGGGCTGCTCATACTCCGTGACGCTGTAGACGGGTTACTGGCAGCAGGGCTGGCGGCTGACTTAATGTGGGAGCTGCTACCACCACCACCACCATAACTAGCCGTTGAAGGCGTGAATCGTGGCGAAGTAGCGATATCCAAAGCAGAGTCGCGTTCCAATTGCTCAACAAAACGTCGAAGTTCATAAGGCAGCTCATGTCCCTTGTCAAAACGCTTCTTATTCACAACGGTTTTCGATTCGACCAACGTATTGAGATAACGCAAATCGCCACGCAGATCACGGAGTGAATCACGGGCTCGTTCCATATCACGTTCATACGTATCGGCTTGGCGATCGTAGTCTTCTTTTTCTTGCTCAGCCTTACGCAATTCAAACTGCGTATCCTTGGTGCTGGAAGTACCGGCTCTGCGGGCCGCCATCATCGCCTTGGCCTTGGCACGCACACGATCACTTTCGGTGACAATGCCACCAGGGCCTGTAGGCTCGACAAAAGCCATGAAATCCTGGGACCCGTCGTTCTTGCGGGCATAGCGTACCTTTGTATCACGGAGTTCGGCCGTAGCGCCACGAAGCTGTCGTGCTAGCACCGGAATGTCACGGTTGCACAGGTATTGAATCTCGTCCTGAAGAGTCTTTTGTGACTCCAACAAATCCAGCAAAATCTCTTGGTTCTCAAAGTATTTGGGGTTAGATCTTGATGCCCGAGTAAGTTCCTCCTGCGTCTTGCGGATCTTTTCTTTCAGTTCCTCGGTCGAGTACCGGCTGCTCGAATACTCCTGTTGCCGTGATGCCTTAGATCGCGTCGCTCTATCCAATGCCACCTTCGTTTCTGCAATTTGGTGACGCAGCTCCTCCAATGCTGGGTCCTCTTGTTCTCTGTAATCATCCTCGTCTTCTTCATCATACGACTGCATTCTTGGACGCGCTGCGGCGGAAGACATAAAGCGGCTGGCAGGGCCCTTTCTACGTGCACTGGAGACATATCCACCCTGGCCACCATCACGATCTTGCTGTGGCGAAGTTGCTGGAGAGCGTTGTTGTTGTTGCTGTTCTTGAGGTGAATCACGCGAAAATGACGGGGCTGGGCGATTCACTTGACGACCCAAGACAAACTTTTTCAAAACGCTTGATGGGGGCGCGAGTTCGGTGGGTAATACCGAAGGGATATCAAAACCATTCAATCTGCGATAGATCAAATGCATAGCAATCGCAAACTCGTCCTCGTCCAAACTGCCATTGTTATCCTTGTCCACCAATCCCCAGATTCTCATCAGATCCTGTTCCGGAAGCTGCGACTGCATCAATGCACCTCTTGCAGCTTCGCCCGACATGTAGTCTTCTCCAGGAACAACCCATGCCCGGAAAATCTCGCGGTAACGTTGCTTCTCCTCTGGACTGATTTTCCATGAAAACCCTGATGCTGAGGACCGTCCACCCAGGAAGTTGGGCAGACCACCCGATTGATTGGGCATCATTTTGCTCGCAAAGTCCTGGTTTCCAAGTCTTGGTGTGTTGTTGTTGCTGTGCATTGGAGGTGCAATACCAGTGCGAAGTGGCGTTTGAAGCGGTACCGACAAATTGGATGGGTGCATCAGGTTCTGGAACGACGCGTTGGAAAATGGTTGCTGTTGTTGTTGTTGTTGTTGTTGTTGATGCTGTGGTGGCATACCGGTCATCATGGACTGTTGTGGTTGTGGCGGTGGCATGCCTGTCATCATAGGCTGCTGTGGCTGCATGAACGAAGTATGTAGCGGTTGGATTTGTTGTGGTGTCGATGGAGTAGAACCTTGCTTGGATGCAAGTGTTGCCATGGCCAGTTCGGTTTCTTCACGGATAGCAGGTGGAAGCGCGTTCGGAACTAGCTTCCCCCTAAGCTTTTCGGACGTCAAGTACATTGCTACTGCGAACTCAGGAAACGTCAAGTGCGGCGCATTCGCAATCGAGCACAAATCCCTATTAACCCCACGTTCAGTTTCTTAATTCACGCTTTATCACCGGACATCTCAAAAAGGATGTTTAAGAATCATAATGGCGTAATTACCAAATTTTGGCGAGGGAGTCATTGTCGAGTCTCGATCGAGTAAGAATGTCGCGTGCAGCCATGGCTGGTATTAACCCAATAAAAAAAAAGATGATGAGCTTTAAAAAAAAACGAGACGTACGAGGAAACCATAAACTGAAAAGCAGAACTTGGAGATTGCGTCCAAACTACAATAACCCACTTACCGGGCAAATTGTTGCCTCCGGAGGATGCTGCTGCACGAGTAAACAGGTCTTCGAACTTTGCTTGGTCGGCAGGGTTAATGAAGCTAAGGCGGATTCCTACATTCAGTGGCCGTTAGTTTAGAAAAAAACATACAGCTGTATCAAGAAAAAAAGAAAGTTGTAGGAACGATTGGAAACCTCCGGAAGGATTAGATGCGCCCATGGTAGGGGCAGATTGCCCCATTGTGGTATACATTGTATATTCTTTTGACAGGAAAGAATAAAAAGCGAAAATAAAAAAGACTACTGCTATTAGAGAAATGCGATGGAGTTAGTGCAAGATTATTAGCACAGCATGTTGAATTTCCGCATTTGGAGTTGGGGCCTGCTGCAAAGGTTCTTACTTATTAGTTTATAGTGGTGAGGACCACGTTGCTACATTAGCATCGGTCACAGTACACGATAACCACACTAGAGAAGACATAACTTGTGTTTATACTTTTGAAGTAGCTTGTTGCCATCAGCTATCATTCTAATGAATGATTTCTAGTGACAATAAACTGATGTGGTGCACGGTCCAGAGCATGATCATTGTGTTTCCGTTTTATTGTTGCGCAAATTTGTCGTTGTTTTGTGCAACGTAAAGTATGCAGGTGCTTGTTCACCGCTGATTTATTCAGTCAACTCTTAAAAACATCATGCTTGGTCATGTCTCGGTTGAGTCATAATAGTAATGGCTTTGCTTTTCCGAGAACGATCGTATATTTCGAACTTGGCGTCGACTCTCTTAGTACGGCTACATAGTAAAAGACCGTGTATATACTGTTAATATACTGATTGCACAATCAGATATGTAGTAGAGAATCAGTGAATGGTAATTCTCTAAGATTTTCTTTTGTAAAGTGCCAGTATGTATTAACAACAGGCTGTTCAGGCTTTGCTACAGATAAGCTTATTTACTTACAACTGTGTCGCGGGAGGATCAGTTGTTGGTTTTTATCAGTGATAAGCTTAACCTTTGAGTGCAGTAAAAGTCCATAAGACATTTCAGACTAGCGGGTACGATAGTACAGTATGATGTCTATATCATTTTTGGGCCACATGCTACATATGGACGGCATCATTTGTATCGAAACATGTAGCCAAAAGCCACTATTTCTGGATCTATCTTTGCCAATAATATTCACTATATGTACCATTATTATGAAGGATTTAGTATGTCTGAACGAGCTTTGCAAAATAAAACCCATTTTACATTTATATGAAGTATCATGTTGTTAAAAGACCCAAACGTCAAGGTAAATTATTCCAAAAGAGACCGCCAACACCGGATTATAGAAAACTACTACGTATATACAGAGACAACAAAAACAAAGAAGAAAGGGATAGAACAGTATAAGAAAAGAGTGGACGAGAGGGACAAAAAAAAACACAAGAGAGGAGGGAGAGTGACTGAGGAAGAAGATTTTAGTAGTACGAGGAAAAAATAAGTGAGGGAGAGAGACAGGAACTATTAATTTTTTTTTTTGGTTGGAGGGTTTTATATAGGCTACTAAGGCTTTTATTGTTCGGCCAGCGTAGAGGCTGATGGTATGCTTGAAGCAAGCCATGCAGCATGTTGTTGTTGTTGTTGCTCTGTTGAGGATGGTTGTGGTACTGAGGATTGTGTAACAGCAGCTGCTATAGGGGTCGGTACAGCCGATGCTGGTGCTGGTGACGATTGATATAGGTTGTTGTAATGATTGCGACTATGGTGATGGGGATGGTGTGGATGATGGTTATGATTACGATGCTGCGGTTGTGGTGATGGTGATGGCTGAGGCTGTGGTTGCAATTGTTGTTGTTGCTGCTGCTGTTGTTGTTGCTGTTGAGGCAGCAAATCAACGCTAACAGACCTTCGCTTTTGTTGCTTTGGTGATCGTCCATTCTCACAAGGTGCTGCAGCATTACCACTCGTGATAGCTGTCAACTTGCGCTTTTGTTTGGTTGGCGATGGGGGCGCTGGTGGTTTGACGGTCAGTTTAATAATAGGCCTACTGCCGTTGCTGCTGCCATTACTGGATCGTTTGTTGGCAATGCAGTTTGGACATGCGTAACGATCAATGTTGGGTAGCATAGAGCTTGTCAAGTTGACACAGCCGAGATGGAACCAATCATGACAGGTGTCACAAGCAATCATTTGAGAGTTCGTAGCTGGCTGTCGACAGATGCAATACACGGCATCGGGTTGAGGTGAGGGTCGTGCTAATGACGGCGATGCAACTGTTGTTGCTGCTGTTGGTGATGAGGTCGCCGACGGTACTGTGCGATCGTGATCCTGGGTGTCAATTTCCATAGATGTCGTCGTCGTCGTTGTTGTTGTTGTTGAGCCATTTGTCCAGCTTGCAGCTGTCAAGGATGGCACACGCTGTACCACGGGTGATGATGAAGAAGACGATATCGACGACGACTGAGGTGACACGGGCGATAATGATTGTACCTTGCGCCGCAAAAACTCGGTTTCATCCTGCAACACAATCTCAAGACCTTCGAGTTCACGCAGATGCTTCTTGATCATGTCAATATCTTCTATACCTAGGTGCGTCTTGGATCGACAGAATGCCTGAACCTTGCTTCGGAAAGCCTGCATGCGACTGGCAATATCGGCCAAGATGGCATGTGCCTTGGGCACAAACAACAGTTTCCCAGCTTCTTCAAGCAATTGCAACACATCTTCTAATCGAGCACGTTCCTTGGATGCATGGGGAATTGTCTGGCTGCCGTCGCAAACGGGACACACATATGAAGTTTGTGCCTTGGCTTCACGACGTGACACTTTGACGCACGGACCATGGTACCATTCATGACACAAGTCACATTCAATCATCAGACCTGATTCGGGCGTGCGGCATAGGCAGTACACGTCATTTTCCTTGTTGTCAGTGATCGTTTCGACGTTTTCTAGAATATCGTCCAACAGGGGCTCCAAGGAGTTCTTTTGTTGCGTGCGCGACGTCATGTTGAACGATTTCTTGACCTGCACCAGCCACGCATCGATCTTGGCGGCTTCAGCCTGTAATGTTTCAGCACCGTCAACACGAATAGGGAGCGTGCGGATTGATTTCAATAGACGGTGCAGTTCCGTTGCTGAGGGTCGTTCGCTTAGTGTCAGTGCTGTGCGGGCGCGTTCCAAAAGCCGATTGACATCTTTGACAGTATCGGTTGCTCGCGTGGCAAGGTCGTGTACTGCGCTGTACAGATGCGGTACGCGGGGAACGTCGTTTTGATGCGCAGCATGCATTACATCTTGAATGCTTTCCATGGTGATGGTTGTCTTGGACGCTTTCAACAAAGGTTCGGCTTGCTGGATCCATTCCATGCCGCGCTTTTCCTTGGCAACCAAAGCGAGATACGTGGGATCGTTCTCGGCCACATGACATTGCTTCGCTTGTTCGATCAGCTCTGTTAACTCAGTATACTCTGTCGCAGGATTGTTGACCGCTGCAGGCGCACGTTCGTTCCATTCACGCCGTTTCACGTTCAACTCTAGCTGCTGCATCTCAGGGAAATCAGCACCAAGATTGTGTCCAAACTCATACGCCTCCTTGAAATCTTTCAGCGATGCAGAAGGGTCGTTGAGTACATGCGTTGCCGTATTCTTTGCATCCGTCAGGGTCTTGAGCGTATCTTCAAGCATGCCGATCTCGGGTGCGTCAAATGACATTTTTGACACTTGTTCGAGAAGATGCTTGATACGGTTGTACTTTTCGCCGGTGTAGAGTTTTGTGTTGTTGTTGTTGTTGTTGTTGTGGTCTCTGCTGTCACGGCGTCGATGCTGGTGCTTACGGATAATGTACTTGCTAGCCTCTTCCAACCAATGGGTGACCTGAGTCAAAAACTCGCGAAGCCAGCGTGCTTCCTCGTTCGGGACAGATAATTTTTCGGCTTCGGTCACGAATTGTCGAAGGGTTTTCAATGTGGGTGCAGATTGGGTGCTCAACGTTTCCCGCACTTTGTCACTCCAAGCGGAGGGAACACATGCACGACTGGCAGTTGTTTGGACCATCTCGTTCAGCTGATCTTCCGAGAAGCGAAGGCAGAGTGTTTTCTTTGACGGGTCGCACGTGCACAGCTGTTGTTTATAGAACAAGTAAGGAATTAAACTTTTTTGTGTTTTAGAGATCGGTAACACAAGGGAAAACTTACATCAGTAAGATGCTCAAGACATGAGACTTTGTTCGTGCATTCACAAGTAATATGCGACAGGTACGCATACGCGTTACAAAAGACGCACTGCTGCTGGTCTTCGGGTAATTCGACGTCTTCTATGATGGTGTGGATCTTGGGATACTTTTTCAATAATTTATTACGCAATGCCATTTCTCGCTGCTGCATGTCTACGAGCGCGTCCTTGAGCCAGCTAGCAGTTTCGATAGAGTGGTCTTCACGCATGGCTGTCACCAACAATTCGTCGTGCGAGAAGCATGGTTGGCGGCGGTACTGCTGATAGCGTTTCGCACATTCCAGACCGGAGTCGACCCATTCCATTGGGGCAAAGTTGACGGCCTCACAGAAATTAAACTATTCCATTGGAGAAAAGACAACGACGATGGATGAGTACAAGCGTGATCGATCGATGGATGGATGCAGTACGAAGCAGGAACAGCTACAGTTAAAAACTTACACCATGGTTGAAACCGGAATGATATGCTTTCGGAAAAGTGACCACAAACTGGCCAGGACGCTGATCCACTGCATAAACATTGACGTTCTCTTTCAACAGGCGCTCAGGGCTCAACATGGTCACGAGTTGGAACAACAGATCTGGCTGTTGCTCGAATAATTCGGGCACTGCGGCCTTCATTGTCTCTTCAAACTGGGCAGTGTCGCTTCCAGGTACGCCGTACCATGTCTTTGTCTCGCCCCAATGCATGTAGTTGATGGAATAGGTGTAGTGGTCCTCATTGTGCCAGCAAAACGCCGAAAAGCACATGCCGATGTACAGCCAAGGCACCATCATGCCGCTGATGTCTGTCTTGATGTGCGTGAACAGCGACTGGGGCAGGATCGGGATCATGTTCAGGTTCCACGGTTCATTGACAAATCGACCATCCGGCCGTCTTTCCAGTGGCGCAAATCCACTAGGATAGAACGTGAGTGAGTGAGTGTTTGTGTGTGTGTGTGTGTGTGTGTGTGTGTGTGTGTGTGTGTGTGACGACTTTTGCCAAAACAGGTTACACTGAGCTGAATTTTGTGTTTCCTGGGGGGGGGGGAGAAGGGGAGGGGGTGTGGGGGTGTAGTGGAAAGGGGGCACCATTTTACCTGCCGTGCTGAGTGCTATGAAGATCTGCGCCGTACTCGACTTCACAAGTTTCATGGGGATTTTCGACAAGCCGCCAGAACTCTTCCTCACAGTCTTCTTCGGAGGTAGGGTGCTGGCCCTTGGAGCCAAACCATTCGCTCTTGAACTTGTCACACACCTTTTGGAAAGCCTGGAGCGTGTACTCTTCGCCGTCTTCAAAGCCATAGTCACCGCCCGCGGCTGTCAGACATTTGAAACAGTACCAATCTGATTTCGGAACGGCGTTGAGCGCTGGCGTCAGACAGTACATATGATAGCCACGGTCGCATCCGTCGCAAAGCAGGATTTCCTCTTCGTTCTCGCCACTGTTGCAAATTTCACAGGCTTGACCGCCATTGCTAGGAGACGAAGCGGATGCTTCTATTTATTAGTGAGATTAGTCAACCTGTATATTATTTCGTGTCATTGCGTCTAGCTGCTGGCATTCGTACCTTCTTGATCAGACGGTTGTCGTCGCATACCAACGCTAGAGGATGATGGCTGCTTGCCGCTGTCTTGCTTGTGCTGGGCAAGCCACACCTCATAGGGCAAGATCACCTTGTTGTAAGCCGACTTGAGTGCATTGGACATGGACGTGCATTGTTTGCGCGTGTATCCAAGGATACGTCCGATCTCTGCCCATTTCTTCTGCTGGGTAACCTAGAACAAGCAACAATAAACAGTAGGAAGAAGTATGTAAGATATGGAGAGAAACGGAAAATTGTCAGGCGATTTTTTTTCTCTCATATAAAAATTTCCACACACAAACGTACAATGTGGTAGCCTCCCCGCTGGGCAACCTCCTTTTTCAGTTTAAAGAGGTCAATGGGTCGCTTGTCCAGCTGAGGCACTTTGTTCACCGGATGGCCATGGAGTCGATGAAACTTGTAGAGCTGTTCCAGATAATTCACATTGGCCCTTGTTTCGCCTTCCATACTGTTGAGCTTCTGAATGCGAGTTCTAAACCGGAACTCCTGGTAAAATGGGGAAAATGATGGGTGGGGGATTATTTTTAAGATAAACAAAGATGAAAGAAAAATTTAGTTTGACCAAAACATGTAGGACATACAGGCTAATCGCAAACAGCATTGCGAAATGAGGGGAGAGAGAGAGAGAGAGACGGTATGTATGTTCAAGACCACTTGCCTCTGTATTCAAACTAAAGGCTGGATTGTAGCTCTTTGGCGGAACAATCTTGACGATGCCAAATTTTTCAGCCTCTGGTCTTATCTGCTGGATGTATTTGATGGGTTCTTTGAACTCTTCTTCTGAGGGATAGTAGGTAGGGGCTTCCTGAAGTCCAAAGATACGTGAGCGAGTGCGTTCGGGTTCTTCGGACGTGGTTTTGACAGTCTTGAGATCAAGCGCAATGCCTTTGCGATGATCACTATTGGCAGCAGCAGCAGCAGCAGCAGCACCCGTGGTTGGTGCTTTTAGTGTTTGTGCTGTTGCTTGTGCTGCTGCTGCTGCTGCATTTCTAGTGGCAGCAGCTGGTGGTGCTGTCTTGGTATTATAAAGAATATCGTGCTGGTGGTGGTTGTTGCTGCTGATGGACTTCATTGCGCATCACACAGGAGAGAAAGTGAGAAAGAGAAGAGAAAGATTGCAATAAAATTCGTAGACGCAAATGTAGCAAGCGAAATTCCCAGTTGTTGAGACCAGCAGGGTTAGCCGAATATAAAAATTGAAAAAAAGAGTGTGAAAGAGTGGAAGAGAGAAAAGAAGAAAAAAAGAGAGAGAGAGAGACAGAGATTTTGGATGTGTTCGCCCGTTATTCGAACGAACTTATTCCACTCACTCACTCACTCACTCGCACTCACTCACTCGCTTTCTCTCTCATCCACTCAACCTCAAACTTCCGCCCAATCGAATTTAAGGGCTTGCAGCTCGCTACTTTTTTTATTGTGTGTGTGCGTGTATCATCCTCTCAATGGCCCCAAAACAAAGGTCTATTTTCTTTATTCCTGCTCTTTTAATAGCTGTTGCACTCGTTGCAACACCGGCGTGCACCCCATGCCGACTTTCCAAGCAGCCAGGGCATCCGCTCGAGTGCTGCCTTTACAAAGAATGCCCACTGGCTTCTGCAGTTCACTTGCCAGACGCACCAATCGATACGACGAATACGTTGCCAACGACGACCCAACGATGAATACGGCGTCCGACTGCCGCACCATCGCTTCGGCTGCACTTGTGACATGCGGCTTGATATTCTCACCGAAAAACACAACCTGAGGCTTCATGCGACGGCTGGCGCAGCTTGTGCAAGGTGGGATATCGAAATCGGCATACGACATGCTATCTGATAATTCCACGTCGCCGTCTGGATTGACCTTGAGCTTTTCGCCACTGGTCAACAGTGTTGCCCACGATGGATTGCGTGAAAACAGTCGGCGTTGGTAATCCTGTCGATCCACCATGTTGTGACAGTCGAGACATTCGACACGGAACAATGTGCCGTGTAGCTCTACAATACGGTCGCTACGTTCTTTGCTATGCTCGAGTGCTGCTGCTGCTGCTGCTCGTCGATGTAAGTAGTCTACGTTTTGTGTTATAAGGTCTGGGACGTAATTGTGTTGCATGAGCCATGCAAGGATATCGTGTGTTGGATTCGGCCGTGCTTTGGCCATTTCTCCCCATCCCATAAATGCTCTCTATCAACAATAATCGCAATGATACACAGCGAGTCAGCGCCACAGATACGCAGTATGCCCTACTGTTGCCTAAAACTCACAGCCCAGTATCTCCTGCGAAACATATCCGACGACACAAGTTCTTGAAAAAGGATAGGACGATGTTTGGGGTTTTTTATATAAGTTCCCTAGTTGTAATGAGTTTAGTTTGAACAACATTGTTTGCTTCAAAAGTTGCTGGTCAATGTACACCACGCACCTCATCACCACGATAATCCGGTATGCCGGAATCCGTCGATACGCCTATAATATTAATCAATAGCAGACTCTTATTGTTAATTAGCTCAATTCAATTACATTACGCCATTCTTTTATTATGTTCGGGCCATATCGCATTTTGTTGTTTTTATTTTACCTGCACCTGTGATCACCAATGTTCGCCCTTTATACATTTTGAGGTAATCGGCAACTAATCGAGCAGCTTCGTCCAAGTTTTCACGAATGTCCGGAATGGAGGACGATACTACTGTTTCTTTTAATTCCGGTATTTTGATAGTAGCCGTCCATACTTTATTAGCTGCAGCACCATGAACTGCTAAACAGCGTTGGAAAAGGGTTAATGGTGAAGCACGCACCATAAAGTGGTATTATCTATATATGTATGTGTGTATATTGGTCTATAACGAGCAGAAAATCGGGTAGTCCCGTCTCCTGCCTTCGTTTATATAGGACTGAGTTCTGTACTTTTTATGGACAAATATACAATAGACATATAGACGAGCAAGTAAGCTAGGTGTATGCCGTAACTAAGTTTATTTTCTACCAACTATTGCTATGGCTTTAAACGAATAATTAGTTACTATACAACGGCGTTGTTATACCGTTGCTGTTATACAGCAACTGCTTAAATTTATGCAGCTGCTCACGAGGACACTTGGTTATACAAACTAAAGACTTGCTAATTCCCAAGCTGTTCTTCCCTTTTGTCAAACTGGGCGTTCTGATAGCATTTATTCATACAAGAACGTTTTTACTCACTCTCAAAGCTTGAACAAAATCTCGTATCATTTAACGTAATGTAGATGTAAATTCACTACTTGCGCTTTTCTTTCCTGACCCCTTATAACCAGATACTGGCACTATCTAATGACACAACATACGAGATACAATGTCAAGCATCAAAGCGTACAGCGGATGCTTCAAAAAAAAATAACGAAGTTTATTCGGGTAATAAATTAGACTCGGACCTGATTGGCTTACAAGGATCCCCTCCTCTCAGAAAGAAAAGAAAAAAAAATTCGGGTCCAGGGTGATGTCACCCCCATTCAGAAAGCACCGCTTTGTGTTTTTTTGCCATCGGAAACCACACCCCAGCTTCCAATATAACCCTTTGCACTATATTTGACATGTCGTCGGTCGCCCGCATTGCTCTCGGCTCTATTGCCTCCAAGGTAATATCTAACTTTCTTATATGTTCTTCTTTGTTGTGACCTTGGACAAACGAAAGAATATATGCCTCGGGCTTATATTGGTTATACCGAGAAAAGAAAACTAAAATTACATTGTCATGTAGGCTCCTTTCACCGTCCGTGCCATGGCTGCTCGTGGCGTCGCCACCTCTGCTGTCATGCAGAAGGGTAAATAGTGTTTCCATTGATCGTACTTACCCATTCTTCGCCACCCTTTTTCCGCGTCTTTTATTATACACGATGCATTTTCGAGAAATGAGTCACTCATACCCCACCCCTTTGTTATTTAGACGTTGTTCAAGAATTGTACCTCAAGGAGTTGAAGGGTTACAAGCCCGCTCCTGCTGTAAGTTATTGGTTCTATCAATTACATTCTCGAAAAAAAAAAAAAAGAGTCTCGAACGAGCATGAGCAGTGGTAATGAAATCAAAACTAATCAAAATTCTTTTTTTTGTGTAATATTTAGTCCCAGGCTGATGAGTCTCAGGTCAAGGAATTGAAGCTTCCCGCTGCTCCTCAGGTAATTAATACTATGAAAATTTTCATTGAGTGTTTTGATAGAAAAAAAAAAGAGAGAAAGAGAATAGAGGGTGTTCTTTGTTAACTAACAGTATATTTGTATATAGGCCCCTTCTGTCGATGCTGACCTTGCTGAGCAATTGGCCAAGTACGATGCTGAACCCGAGGAGGCTACCCAGTAAAACAACCACAAAACATTATATGAACAGTTTGTTTTATTAGATACAATCATTTAAAAAAAAGTGCATGGTTTATCTCTTTTGTTTCACACATTTAACTATGGGGTGAATTGCGTGCTTATGGATATTGGATGGTTGTCAGTTTTGGTGGGAGGAACACGGATTTATTATTATTTTTTTGATATTGGATATCGGTGAACAGAGGGATGGGGATGGGGCTGGTTTACATGCACATAAAGAAACGCTGCAGGAGCTCTACTGTATACGAGGAGAAGTTTAAGCGAGTGATGGTTCAAGTAGGAAACGCTATCAAGCAGTAAAAAAAATTGTCTTAACAAGTTATTTGAGTAGAGCTTTGATTTGAAGCAAACTTTGTCGACAAGCATAAATATCATGTGTACACGATAGCGGTTTAACAACGGTGCTCCTATAAGTAAAGTGAACACTTACGGTATTACCCTGTAAGGCTACATCGGTATGTTCATGGGCAAACATCTTGTCATGAAGTTATTACTGGTTTGCGCACTGGCTATAGCATTTAGGTCTGTAGAGGCACATCTCTTCAAATGTGAATGATATCAGCCAACAATTCTCTCTGTGTAGTTATTCGCTTGGCTGTCCACAGCAATATTGTTTCTCATTACCCGATTTGCATGTATTGGTGAAGACCACCTCTAGGCCGCTACATATTCAAACTAGTACAGTTACAACATAGGAACTGTACAGTATGGACTGACACCTGGTAGTTTATAGCATATATCTATACGCCCCGCTGCCGAGTAAGCGATAATCTACCTCTTTTTGAAACACTGAACAAGCGAATAAAGGAAAGGTGTTTTGCAAACTTTCGTTTGGGTAGCACTTGTGATATGATAGCTTATCGAATGATCTCGTTATGGTATACTAAGTGTATATCTTATTTATGTCCTTCATTCCTTATGATTTTACTCATATATAGAACTACGTTATGCAAGATTATTGCCGGTTATATGCACTGTACCCACAGAAAAAAAAGAAATTACTTCTTGACAGGTTCTTTTAAAAATCGAAAACCTGGTATCACATGCCCTATGTATCATGTCCATCGTACACATTTTGCAGAGATCGACAACATACTGCAGCGATAAAAGACTGACTCATATATCCATTATTATACACGAATTTCAAAAACAAGCATACAATTGTATATAAACTACAGTCATATTATTACTTACCATCAATGATTATGTAAAAACTCTCTTTATTTTTTGTCTTGCATAAAGTATACATGCTTCACTAACTAAGGTACAATTTCTAATCCTAAAATATTCCAGCTTCCCCTTAATTTTAGTTTGGTTAGTGACGAGTTCGCGTATGCCTTCATCGCCCACTCCAGGTAAATCTTGGAGTTTTATACTTTTCACATTATTAAGCAACCCAAGAGATCCAGCAATTTTGCTTGTAATTTGATCAAGTCCTACGAGGTCGATCATTGACAGACCGTTGCCAACAACCGAGGAAGTAATAAACGAGTAAATGCCCGAGGGTGATACATTGGTCAAATACTGAAATTCAACGTGCTGTAATGTTTCAATTTTCGTCAATGCTGCAAGTGTGGCATCGGTTACTCCCGGATAACGGCGAAAGCACACAGATTTTAGCAAAGGTGGAGACGTAGACGACAGTAAGTTTCTGCATGTTTGTGCATAGTATGTGAGCAGTTGTACGCAATTGTTGGGTTGGTGTAGGTTAGAGGCTGCTGTTGCTTCGTGGTAGGATTGCTCATAGGTAATACCGAATTTTCGAAGAGGAAACCTCGGACTCCTCGTCAGAATGGTGTTGACCAAAAGATTCGTGTCGGGTGGGTTGACCACGAAAAAGCTCTCCAGATTGGATGCATTTCGGATAGCATCTAGCATAAACGACTGTGTATCGGAAGTCAAGGTAATGCTCAACTTGTCTAGATTGCTCAAGTTGAACTGTGGATAGGATACATGCAATGCTTGACTTCCTGAGAACAGCGGCATATCCATGCGAAGCACTTTGAGTGTCCCCATGTTCTTGTATAAAAGGGGTATAACGTCTAAAGTCGGCGCATTTGTAGCACCTTTCGCTACGAGCATTTCTAACCCTCGGTTTGCTGGGGTTGACTGCATTGTTGCTGTTCTACTGTTTCTCCTTCCTCGCTCCAATAGGCGTCGTTCCCAAAATCGAATCTCATCATTTGGGACGTTGCATGCAAGTATTTTCAAGTTGTATCCGTGTTGATATACAGGCGTAAAAATGGAGCTGTCGCACGTACTGATGGCCAGGCGTCGTAAATGTGGGCATGAGCATAAAAAATTCCGAACGTACTGTGCTGAGATATTGCTGAACGTGAGCTGTAGTTTGCTCAATTGATAAGGACGGGATCTTCTTGAGAAGTTCCCTGCTATCGAATTGATGGTCACAGCGGATGAAAGAGCCAACTCGGTTAAATTGTTGCATGCTTCGAGAATGTCGACAATTGTAAATACGGGAGCCGTGGTACCCAAATCAAGGTCAATGCGTCTCAATTTTGAGGCACTATGAAAAAGTCCCGGTACCATTTCAAATAGCAAGAATGGATTTCTGGTCGAGAGCCCTTTGAAAAATGTCATAAAAGAAATTTAGCAACGTTAACATAATGACAGTGCAATTTAAGATAGAAAAGATTAGACATAGTAGAATTACTATGAAACATATGTATCTACCGGTAGACTTGAGCGACTGGATGCTATTGAGATATCCTTTCTGTATGCCCTCTAAACAGGGGCCGAGAACCGCGTCCATGTGTGAGTTAATAGTTAGATGCTTGATATAAGAACCCGTATATCGCGCTACGCTCAATATTCTGGCTCCCTCGTGGTTGTTGGCAAGTTCCATGTTATTCCATATACGGGCAGCGCACCCCAAGGCTCGTTGACGCCATTGTGTCGAAACATGCAAGCATGCAACGTGGTCTACTTGTGAAAGGCGTATCAGAATGTCATTGGCAATTTCAATTGGAAGGGACACAATGATATCGATGCGCTTTTGACTTTTTGCTATTGCCATTCTCCTTGCTTTGAGTAATTGGTGGAGCTGAGATTGAGGAATCACCGTTGTCACTTTTTCAAGGCCTCGCGTATACTCTTCAATTGCTTGGCGTTGGTATCCATATAGCGCAAGTATGTTGCCTTTTCGAAGGGTCCCAGAAGGAGAGGCTGGTGCAGATGTTATCATCTTATCTGCCTCGCCAATGGCTTTCAAGAATCTACCTTGTTTGGCATAAGCGTATGCGCGGATGTCGTTAAAGACAACAAATTGCTGGTGAGACATATGATCCACCGCAGCAGATGCGTATATGACTGCATCTTCGAAGTTTCGCACGGCCATGGCACTGTTGAGTTGTCCGACGAGCCATTGGAAGTAATGTAGTAAATCGGTAGGATATGTCGGTGGTGTATTCAATGTGGCTTCTTTCATGAGTATCTATGTTGCGGCGCGTAGCGTCTTGTCGATATCAGTGAATAAGATGGTGAAAAGAATTAGTGAAAAAGAAAGAAACAGTGGAGATTCTGTCTCGTATTTATAGACTATGATAGCATGCAGAGAAATAGATCGGTGTCTAGCAACAATGACAAAACGATATACTTAAGAGGATGAAGATGTCGTCAATAGCAGTATATCACGCACGTAGCGTACATAGCATACAACCAAAGAAGGCTCTAAAAGGCAACCATTCATTGTGTTTGATGTATCATTGATTAAGTGAGACTAAGAGATTGTAGGTGGCACCTTACTGAAGTAAAAAAAGCTTGGCAACATCTTATGAAATTCTCTGCAAAGCCAAGCATCATATACATATAAGCGTTCCACCGCCTTGATCCAGGCGTTCCACCTTCCCTGTGCCATAAACACAAGAGTCTTTCCGATGCCTATTTTAAAGATGCGCTACTGTAAGTCCTCAATACTCAGTAACTGGCTTGACAAGCAACAGAACAAACGTCAGGAATATTAAAAAACGTTCTTTTATGTATATGTATGTACAGGAACAAGGAGAGCGAATAAAAGAGAAAAGAAGACTAGAAGCGAGGAAGGGGGGTTTCTTTATACAGGCACAATTTTTAATTGGTCGTGGTCGGCGTGGTAGGTATTTTGTTAATGTTATTGGCACTTGAAGCATCCACCAACTGGTAATACAACTGCATAATCAGCCGCCATTCATATGTTACTTTGCTTACAGCGGATCGGTAAGTCCATGGTCTCGGCTGCTGCTGCGAATGACTTTGCAAATGGTCAGTGCCCCAAGGCAACGTTGTCTTGTATCCTAACGTGTTCTGGATATTCATCAAGGCCGTGATCGTTTCTGCATGAATTACATGTAATTCCGTCGATGCCGGAGCTCCACCTGAAGTTGGACGTTGTCTTTGCTGCTGCTGCTGCTGGTTGGATCCTCGGCGTGAAGAACGTGGCGATCCAAATCCTTCTTTAGGAGAGTCAAAGGATAGATCAATGCTAGGCGGATGTATAGATAAAGACGGGGATGCTGGTGGTGGATGTGCATTGCTGTTGTTGTTGTTGGGTATATGTAAACCAAGGCCGCATGTGGGCGAGCTACCTTCAGCTTGCTGCTGTTGCTGCTGCTCTGCAGAAGATTCACCTGTATCCTGACGCCAACTTCTCCATCGTGATCGTCGGCTACCCATGCTTGATGGTGTGTTCAGCATCGAATGTGACCGAGCACCTGAGGGTGAGACATGACCACCCATTTCACTAAGCTTCTCGTCCAGGAAACTGTGCAGAAACAGTATTAATGGGCTTTTGTAGCAAACGACAAACTCGAGGAAGCACCAAGTTGCATAGTCATAAAGGACAGCTGTCGAAAGCGGCAAACCGTTGCTACTGCTTTGTTGAAGAAAAGTTGTATGGCCGGAATCGGGCGTCAAGGGACTTGCAGGCGGATTAAAGTTTTGGTTCGGTGGACTTAATCCTGGCGAAGAAGGCACTCGAGGTGAGGATCGACCGGATGTGCGCGGCTTTAGTGTTTTCAACGTTTGACCAAATATTAATGCGCCTTTAATAAAATAGGCAACCTGAACCCACGAGCCTTTGACCTTGTCCAGCGATTTCGCTCCACGTAACAAAATGATTTTCATGGCGACGATGCTGAGCGAAAATAAATGTGCTATCGCGGTTGGCGTTTGCTGCTTCTTGTCTTTTGGATCAGAGAGAACTTCACCCATTTCTGCCGCCGTCCCGTCTTGTCCCGAACCGCCGCCTGCATTTTGGCCAATGTTAGACGTCAGTGCCGACAAGGAGAATCCGCTGGATTTGGACTTTAACAATGAAGCCTGACTGCAACACTTTGAGACGTAGGCCATCAATCGCATCCAATTGGCTGTTGGCTCAGGTCGATATCTTCGTACGACAGAAATGGGGTTGTAGTCCCGACGCAAATCATACTGCAAGCACATGGGTATAAGGATCTTGCCTATCAAAAGTACAGAAGGCTGCATCTGCTCGAGTTCTCGGAGTACGTCTTGGGTCGAATTCTCCATGATCGCCACAATAAGCCGCACCAGAGCATTGCAAAACTTGGTGTGTGCGTCCTGACTGGATTCCCAGTCTGAGAGACGCGTGGCAATAGACATGCCAAAGGCAACATAGCGTTCCACCATCAAGCCAGCAATATCGTTCATATTGATTGCCTTGCCTTGACCGTTCTCCAGCATAATCGCAAAACCTTCATACAGGTCTGCAATCTCTGCTGTTTTCCACTGAGTGCGCAGCTGGCTGTAAATTTGGAGCAGCATCGTCTTGAAGGGCCTGGTGTAGTTGCGCATGTCGACCATCGATTGCAGTGAGTCCACCAAATAACTCTTGATCCAGTCTGTTGGACAGATGGCACCGCGAATCGATGCATAATCACGCATAATGATACGGATAATGTTGGCCATTTTTTCGTGGTTGGCTTCGCTGAGCACGCCATGGCATTTGAAGAATTCGTTCACGAGGAGAACAAACTCTTTCTTGATTGTCAATCGATCGTTCTGTTGCCACTGTTTTCCGTATGCATGCTGGGTGGATTCTGTTCTACTGTTTCCCACCGTAGGGTTTCCCTCGTCATTCAGATTGTTACCACGATCGTCAAACAGGTGCGGAATCGTGATGTTGATATGCGGTGCACCCGAATGGCCGCCTGTGTTGGCCGTTGCCGCTGCCGGTTTGGCATTCTTGCTAAATTTGGCAAATACTTCGATCAGAGCAGCAATGCCTTCAGATACAAGGCCGGTCAGATTGCCGAGAACACAGAAGCGGGGTAACATGTGGCGCATCATCTTGACAAATTGTTCTGCGCGTAGCGAGCCGGGGTCATAGGCAATAATCGTTAAGAACAGTTTAACAAAGTTTTGCAGAAAAAACGGCCGGTTGTCATAGTCGCTGATCACGAGTGGAACAATGGGCGCAGTGACACTTCTGGTCAGAGGCTTCAAGATGGTGGTTGACAGGGGCATTGCCATGGGGTTGCTGGCAGCATCGATTCGCTCTTGTATACTCCTTTCGTGGTCGTCCAGTTCGACTTGAAGCTGAAGACCCAACACGTCTGACGTGGCACCCAGACGGGGAGGATGGTGCATGGCTTGCATCAGGCCAAATAAGTTGTCGGTCATCCAAGCGCCCAAGGAGGTGGATCTTGTGTAGGCGTTGAGGATGATAGGCACTAAGGTACCCAGCATTTGGAAAACAAAAGTCTCTTCATGCACAGCATAGAACCGACACCAGGCAAACGTAATGGCTGACCGCACATGAGGGAACCGCTCGACTTCGCAAAAGACCTTGAATAAAGCAGGCAAGAAGATACCATGGCCACGGTTGCCAAGGAACAGGCGTTTGAACCGAGTTACGATGCGCGTGTATAATATCAGTGCTTGTCCGATTATTTCAAAGTCCATATTGTGCTCCATGATGATCATATTGACTCCCTTGAGGATCCGCTCAAGCTCACTGCGGTCGTTGTAGTTTTTGTTCAAACCAAGGAGGAGTGTGTCGATAAATCGTAGCCACACACGGGCCCGCAATGCAGACAACATGGCAACATCTTCTTCTTGCTGCGATTTCCGTGGTGTTGGCTTCAAACCGCCAATGTCCTCGTTCTCTTGTCGTTTCACTTCTTCAAAAACAAATGTTGTGTCTCGACGCATGCGGAAGCTCACATCGGGAAAATAGGTTTCGAAAGCTCCCGGTTGGAACGAAGATCGTTTTTTGGGTCCTTGAGATGACAAAGGCTCATAGTCCTGAAGCGTCTTTTTGACGGCATACACTTCTCGAGGATACCGTGCCAAAAAGTTGGTCAAGAATTGGATATGGCTGATACGTAGCATGGCGACGCTAAAAATCTCCCAGGGAATATCGAGGATACTGAATGGCGTTTTCGCATCGGTCAATCCGCGCGGGAACATGCTTGCAGGCTGTTCATTCGTGAACCAGAAGCGACCCGTGCTCACCAGCAAGTGTTCAATTTTGTGTTTGCGTAAATCTCGGGTTGATAACTCGTTGGTCGACATTGCTAGCTCGGCCAGGATAGGATGTATCAAGGTCATCAGGACAAGGCCATCCTCTTTGCTTTCGCGGGTAAGCCATTTCAGCATGCCGGACAGGTAGTTAAATAGAATGTAGCTGAAGCCAGGGGGGAGTTTAGAGCGTAGATCGACGAGGTACCGAAGACGTGTGAGCAGCTCGCGCTGATGGTTGATTTTCGACTTGCCCAAATCACCCAGAAAGGGTCGCAAAAAGAGTGCTGGATCGTCTCGGAGGAAAGTTTCCAGCAATTCACGTAGAGCACTTGAAACACCACCGAAATCGTCGCCAAGTAGATCGACCATGCTGAGATTTGCAGCTGTGAGTGCGTGGACAGTGGCAGCTCGTTTGCGACGCGCAATAATTTTGCTAACACTGATGTGTCTTGAATCGTTCTCGCCACCGCGTCCCAGGCCTGTGCCATCACCACCATCGTTCATGGGCTCTTCCTCCTCCTCCAAGTACAGAGATGGCAGGAGGGCCAAGGGAGTAAGCACTTTCTTCAGGGCCTCGTGCTCTTCCCCTTGATCGTCATCGTCCCATCCCAACTCCTGGATCTGCCGCTTCAATTCAATAGGAAAGTTGCTAGCGTGCTTCAACTTGGCCATCCACCGTGGCTCGTCCAGAGTAAACCGGTTGCTTCCCAGATCTGTCGGCACGAATGGCGTTGAGAATGCACCACCATCGCCTCGAAAAGGACGCTTGCGAGAGGATGTTTGAATATACTCTTGGGCAAGGATGTTGAAGCGGTATCCAGCAAGAGAAGCCTGTTTTTCAACTGCTGAGAGTCGCCGGAATGGATCGCTGCTATAGAATTTGTAAGTATTCGTGTACTAATCTTTTATACATAATCCACCATCTTACCTATAGAAATCGTGTGTAAAAGTCTCGACGACAGACTTGGGAACCTTTTCAGCACATTGCATCAGAAGGAACGCAGCAGGTACAAAGGCGCGTGGGTTTCGATCGTCAATGAATCGCTCCCATAACGGATAAACGAGGCGGGAAAACTCTTGAGTCGTCAGCGACGTGAAAACGGCGACCAATAGCGAAAAAATCGCACCAAACGGGTCTTGATGGACCGACGGCATTTCTTCGAGCCGTTTCTTTGCTAATTTTGAGGCCAGGACAATGTTGGGTGACTGGGGCGGATTTAAATCAAGAGATGCAGCAGCAGCTCGACTGATGGGATACATCTCTGCCATGCATTGCCGTCGCTTGGTATGAACTGGAAAGTTGCTGTTGCTGTTGTCTTCAGTGGCCAGGATTTCGATCAAGTCCTCCGTTGGAGAAGAAGATGTGGGCGGCGATGGCCGTGCGAGCGTAGATACTGGACGATCACCGAAATCCGTGACCTCATTCGTTTCATTTTCGAGTTGGTCGACCGTCATGGCATAGGTAATACGTATCCGCTGGAACATGAGCGTGACATCGTCAAGGAAGTGGTGATGCAAGATGGTTGATGTGCGTGCTGTGGCCTTCTTTTCAGACGATGCATCGTCATTGTTGTTGTTACTGTTAGCATCGCGAAAAAATTCAGAGGTGGCGACCGGCTGTGTTGCCCAGTCGAGAGCTCGTGACAGCCAGCCTGGTCTGTGCGTCGTGTTGCAGAAGAATCGTGCGTCGAGAAAGATGTTACACAGAATCACGCGCAGTGGAATAGGGATCAGGACAAGTTTCTCTTTGGCAGTCATGAACACGGCCAAGCGTCGTTCCAGGTCAATTAAAAACTTTTTGGCAATCTCGTCCTCTTCCATGTTGCGGCTTGGATCCGATTGCTTTTCGCGAAGCTCCTTGATGGCCCACATGAACTCCATGGCAATTGCACATTGGCCGATTGTGCTGCTTCCCCATTTGATCTCACCGTCATCCATCTCGCTTGCCTTTTCCTTAGCCTTCTTGCTGCCCAGATCACTCAGCAGAACCACATTGATCATTTCTGCATCATGCATCCAGAATTGTACACCAGAGAGGTATTTTCGCAAGCAGCTGATCATGGTTAGTTTAGTCGAAACTTTGTGCTCGTCGTCCGAGGCTGCGCATGCAATTACTAGCCGATAGAATACGGTACGATACGCCTGGGATAATCGAAACAAAAGTTGAGATAGTGCTGGCGTAGGCGGCGGGTAGCTTTTCACCAGTCTATCAATGAGTGCGGGTAATGTGGCTGTAACGATTTTATTGCTAATGTCGTCGTCCATGTTGAGCGACAAGTTCTCGTACATTTGCGTGATCTGAGTCCAGTTGCCATCGCTAATGGTTTCAGTGATGACGTGAACAACAAGGTCGTTGAGAGGCGAGTTCCAGAAACTTTCAAAGTATGATTTGAATGTGCTGACGGTATGTCGCCATGCGAGCATGTCCGATTTGTCGCCTCCCCCACCAATACTACCGCTCTGTGTGCTTAGCTGGTCACGCAAGTCCTCGGGCCACACTTCATTAAAATTATAAGCGGACGATGGCCGTGGGCTGTGATAAGGTGACGAACGGCGGCTGCTGGGCTGCGGTTCTTTGAAGCTCGTCACAGCCATGACGGAAAGAAGCATGCTGACTGTGTTTGCATATACGGATCGCTGGTTGCTGTTGTCGTGCCAGTCAGGTAAGAATGTCTGCAAGCCAGATGCAGTCAGCTTTTCCTGCACAAATGTCAGTAGTAGGGATACCGCAGATGATGACAGTCGAAGATCCTCGTCGGATGCATTTACAAACCAGTCCGTGGCTATAATTATCTCATTTTTTCAGTAAATTTTTCCCACTCTTACGCCTTTTTTTAGTATAGACTTACCACTTTCTGATAAAACATATAATACAATGGTATAAGCAGGTGCTAATTGAGTATCCGGCTCTTGCCAGTAGCGCTATAGAAACACAGAAGGTAACACAAAGACTTCAGAAATTGCTAGGTGCCACAAAACGCGATATTTAATTTGAATGATGTATTGAGCACTTACTGGCAGTAATTTTTGGATAACGAGCTTTCCAACCGCAGCTTTTGACAGTGGATCCAATTTGTCGGTATGTGTATTAGGCATGAGCGATTTGCAAAGAGCTTCGACGACGCAGTATCGTGCAACTTGAACAGGAACCGTGCCGCTATCGCCATTGGGTATAAAGTATCGGTCCCAATCCGTACCGCCGACGAGCGGAATGAGATTACCGTTTGCCAATTTATCCAACAAATCCAATATGCTAGACTGAATATGGTCAAACTCTTCTTCATGTCGCGAATGTGGGCGTTCAAATGTGGCGTTTGCTGAAAAGGTGGAGGCAGATGCTAGAGCATCCACGAGGGTATATACAAGAGCATGGAACGCCGCAAACGACGAGGGTAAAAAGTTCGGATTGCCCATGCAAGGTGCCAGCATCAGCTTCAACGTAGATATGAGCCGCATTTTGAGTTTGAGTTGGCCCAGTTTCAATAGTCTACAGCAAAACATGATTTGCTCAAAGTTGTCCTTTGTAAATGCAATAGTAAGTTATTGATTTGAAAGACGAAAGATATCCCTTTTAGCCGACTGTAAGGCACACACAAACGAAGCATAAAAAGGGGACTTACGATGGGATCCAAATGTTTGAAGCGCTCGCGAATATAATCAAAAATATCCAGGGCCTGCTGACAGTCGCTCACTTTAGAAACAGGAAGAGTTTTTTGAGTTAGTGAGCCTTATTATCTAGAGTGTATGCGAGATGTATTCTTATACAGTATGTCCCACGCTTCTCTTTCACTTTCTTTTTTCGATTTACCATTGACAGGCGATTGACTAAAAGGAACGGATAAAACGCCTAGAATATCGCCGGCAAAAGGCAATTGTGTCGCTAGCTTGTGTCGTTCCACAACTTCCATTATAGAGCTCATTATGGCGGCTATTCGGCTCTGATCAGTCCGCATGTCTTCATTGATGGGACCATTATTGTCGCTCATCAAGTCGGCTCTCGAGTATCGCATAAACAAGTTCCGTTTAACACCTCCGCCCGTCGCTGTCGTCTCCTCATTTGTATCCGGCGTGTTGTGTGACCCAGAGAAGCTCGCTTGGCGGTGGCGTCCATGCGGTCGTAGCAGTATTTTCTCGAGATCACGTTCGAGGCGCACGATATCCTGTTGGGCCGTCGTGGTTGTTGCATAGATACCGCCTCGCGCGCGTAAATGCTGCCGGTGATATCCGCCACCGCCACCAGCAGAGCTGCCATTCGTACTCGGTACCACACTTGTGGGCTGTGTCATATAGCTACTGTTGGTCGTGCTGCTACTGCTGGTACTCGGCTGATTCCGCAAAAACAGATTGTGTCCGCGACCTAGACGTACAGCGACAGCTGCTGCAGTTGCTGTCGCTGGCATAGACGGTCGACTTCCATCAGACTGCTGGTGATTGTTTCTGTGATGAAGTGATGCATTGCGTAGTGGTGGCAATAACCTGGGCTGAGACGCGACGGGAGATGGCGACTGTGAAGAGGGTGGTGGTGGTGGTGGTGAGGTTGAACTTCCATTGCCCCTATGGTCGTTCGACATGGTATTGCGGGATTTATTGCCAAACTACTAAAACAGTGCAATCGGTGCTTGTTAATAACAAAGAATTATTGGTACCCTCTGTGCAATGTGAGCCGGGTATTATTACCTGTTACTATTATCCCACTCTTTTCTTTTATTAGAAGAGATCAGCAAAGTCGAAAAAAGAAGTAAAGAGTTGCCAACTATCTTTTTTTTGCCTAAAAGGATCAAATTTCCCTTTCTATGACGCACACTCCGACTCTATGTGGCAAAAACGGAAAACGCCCTTCTTGTTGGCGTTGTTCATCGTGGTAGTCCTTATATTTATGAGTTATGGAGGCTCAGAAGATCTAACAAACGGGTTCTTTCCATGGACTGTAGAAATAGAGGACCGGTTGGAACGGACGCATATGCTAGCTATCTGATTCCGTTTGTGTTTCAAATTTGATTTGCATCAGTACATACATGCGCATGATAAGCTTCTTATACTCATGCACTCCTTGCTAGGATCGATACAGTAAGCCGTGCTATTAGGTCCACATCACACATCTAAACTCTATAAGTCATGCACTGTATTTTGCTAGATTTCGCGTATCACTACCTCGCATTTTCCATAACTATCCCTAAACGGTGTTTTGCGACCCTTCAGGTCCCGCCGCATATTCTCGGAAAGTTTTACATTTTCAATAGCAACTTTGTTCGACAACCTGTGCTCACTTTTCACACAATACGCATTTTCGACTTTTTTTTTTGAAGTAACTCAATGGACTTGACATCACTTTCTCTATCGCAGCTCAATACTGTCAGCCGTTTAAACCAATCAGTGCATTCAAAAAGAAACACTAATTAACAGCCGTTTCAGACTAGATGACGCGGTCGAAACAATCGCCAACGCGTACGTCTTTAGTGGCTGCCTAGAAGAAGCAACGATCAACTTTCGGAGGAAAGAACGCAGGGTATTCAAAAAGTACGCTTATATAATAGAAAATAAAACTAGCCAGTTTATTAAATAAAAAGGAGGCGAACGAAACGCGTACTCTATTTGCATGATGGAGCCGCGTTTCATAATGCCAAGATCCCGAGGTAAACCGACCGTTATGCGGCATTCGACAGCTTTGTCGGTATTACATATTGTATATACCCGGCATTGTTATCAAGAGATTAGTGATATTGATGCGGAGACGATGAGTATGCACTATAGACTAGGCCCAACGCGTTTACCCGTTGGTCGCATCTTTGTTCAGAACGGTGTTATTTAAAGCTGCAATTGACACTCTATCAAACACACAGATAACTGCAAATATAAGCTCACTTCTTGTTCTCGAATCATGGCAAGCGATCACGACCTAACGCGGATCAGAACAATGACAGACAATCACTTTGTGACTTGTTCAGCAGTCGATGATACCATTAACATGATCCTCGTACAACAACGACGACGGAGATGCGATACTTTCCAAGAAACTCACACTGTTGAGGTGTTTCTAGGACCACAAATTGGCTTCGATCTGACAACCATTTGCTGCAATGAAGCAGCATCCCATTTTCTACGTCAAGAGGCGGGCAACGGATAAATAGTGCAGTAGATAAAGCAATCCTTCGAACTAACGGACGAAGCACCCTTCTACTCCGGCAACTCTCATCGTCGTCGTTCAACATTCTATGCGCATATATACTATGTGGCGCTGCTGCTGCTGCTAAAGTAAAATCCTCCATCCCGAGTAAGACGATCGCTGATCAATAGTTATGCTACACAATCAATGCCTAGCACACGTTTTACAGTCTGTGGCCTTCTATGCAATGAGGGTTATGGGTAGAAAACGGCAAAAGTTACATCCTCTTTGTATTGTTTTTGGTGGTTGCTCTAACTAAGTGAACGACTATCGAAAAGCACATTTCAATGCCTCTTTGGAAGTTATTTACGTTGATTACTGTCGCGACTATTACGATAGTTGTGTCTTTTTAGAGCCTGTTACTCTTCCTATTACTTACATTTCAACAGCTTCAAAATTTTGCCTGTATCTATTCCTTTCATGACCGATAATTATCGAATTAGTGTCAAGTAAAATAACTTTAATAAGAATTACCTTAATTGGACACCCAAGTGCTCCCTTTACAACAGTCAGTGACATAGCGAGACCCTAAAAATGCCATGAACGTAATGGGCTCCCCGCTCACGCAATCTCCTTTTCCTGCCGCGCCAGACAGGTACGCGACTTTTTCGTTCTTTACGTTTTTACTACTTTAACAATGGCTCGAAGATACGATTCACGGACAACCATCTTTTCGCCCGAAGGTATTAAAGCATGCGCAAAGGAGAGAGACAATTGGGCATCATTCTTCTAAAGGAATTCATACTTTGAGATTTACTTACTGACAAATATTAAATATTTTTTTTCTTCGGTCCATTACGCAACCAACCATTGACACATATATACAGGGCGCTTATACCAAGTCGAATATGCCATGGAAGCCATTTCGCATGCCGGCATTGCGCTAGGCATTCTCGCAAAAGACGGTATTGTTATTGCTGCCGAAAAGAAAGTGACGTCCAAACTGTTGGAACAATCTGCATCCGCCGAAAAGATCTACAAGCTCAACGAGTAAGCACCTGTTTATCTTTACGCCCTATAATCTTTCTCTGTATGACAATGGCAATACGTTCGACCATGCAAACAGTGTTTTTGACGTTATCCAACATGTATCTATCAAACAAATTATAGCCGCATGATTTGTGGTGTAGCTGGTATGACAGCAGACGCAAATATTCTAATCAACTGGGCTCGGTCAAGCGCACAACGATACTTGTTCACTTATAACGAAGAGATGCCTGTCGAACAGCTCGTCCAGCGTCTGTGCGATTTGAAACAAGGCTACACACAGTATGGTGGTTTGCGTCCATTCGGTGTTTCATTTATCTTTGCTGGTTATGACGACCACTACGGATTCCAGCTGTACCATTCCGATCCTTCTGGCAACTATGGCGGTTGGAAGGCAACGTGTATCGGTGCCAACAATGCGACCGCACAAAGTATTCTGAAGCAGGATCACAAGGAGGATATGACCGTGGAAGAGGCCAAGGCTTTGGCTATCAAGGTTTTGAGCAAGACCATGGATAGCACTACTCTGAATAGCGAGAAACGTAAGTTCCTTATAATTTCATTTGAACTTGAGTTTTGGTAGTTTTGAGTCATAGATATGGCGGCGACAATTGAAAGGAAAATGAAAGAAACTCATATATGAACCTGCGTGCTCTATTTAGTGGAATTTGCTACCATCCGTATGGTGGACAGCAAAATCAAGTACGATCTTTACAAACCTGAAGAAATCAATGCATTGTTGAAGGAGCAGAATGTAGGAAGCGAAGCAATGGAGGAGGGTCAATAATATTCATGTTGATATACAAAGCAACTTTATATATATCAATTAAAAAAACATCACGAGGGGGCAAAAACAACAGATATTACATGAAGGTGGAAGAGGTATCTAGTGCATGTAATATGCTGCTGCACCACAAATTGCAGATGTAAGAACCGAGGAGACAAAGTTCACCTATATGATGGGGCAGTAAAGTTTGTCAATTTGCGTAAAGATAGATTAATGCTTGTACAGCAGTAGACATGTTACTTACCTGGTGGTTATCCAAAATGTTCAAGCCGCTAATCACTGAGGCATCCTTTTCATCTTCTACGACCATTTTTTGCTTCTCAGAGTATAAGGTTCGTTGAACAGTTGCGCCGAGAATGGAATCGATCTGTGTTTCGAAAGTCAGTTTATGCCGATTCAACATCTTACACGATGACGTTACTCAATATACGAACCAAAGAACCGCCGAGACCAGCCAAAGCACCCAAAAGCACAATATCCCATGGAGTGCCATGACACGGTTGCTGAATCCACAATGTGATGGCACCGGCCAATCCAACAGCCGCGCCCCCAGCAATAGATGCGGCCAGGCCCAATGGCGACACGCCGCCGTTTGTTCCTGGAGGCACTTTTTTGAACCGGATAATTGAGATAGGCCAGGATCGATTCAGGATACCCAATTCACTTGCCCACTATATACGCAATATTCAGTGAGTCACCAGGATCACCACCGCGGATCTTCTCTTATATTGTTACGTACCGTATCGCCTGCACAACAGCCGTAATGACTTATTTTCATCAAATAATATTAGGTCAGCACATCCTTACTCTTGCTCATGCAATATCTAAAGCTTACCCCATGTATGCCCAAAACAGTATCAAACTATTTCGGTCTTGATCGAAACACGACAAGTTGCCTTCATACAGAACTTGAAATAGCGCGGCAATAATACCACCAGTCAATCCGTTGCATGCGACCTGAATCAGCGTTCGTTCGCTTGAATGGTCATAGTCTGCCTCCAACAATCGCTTCCGTTCTGCTTTAAACTAGACACGAAAAGTTAGAGAGAGACATGATGGCAATTTTTTTAACAGAATTGTTGGTGCAAACACTGATTTTTGCCGAGCGAATTACAGCAAGTGTAGTGCTAATTACCTTCGTCAACTTTGAACTCGCGAGGAAAAATGTCAAAAGCACGACTGTAAAGTACGCATACGTTGACGTAAAAGTGGCCATCCCAAGAATGAACGCACCAGCAGCGCCATTAGGCGACAATGACTTTTTACGTCGAGAGTGAATCACTAAAAGTATAGATAACCCAAGAGCAAACAGATAATTTGGCATGGTGCTTCTTCTTTTTTTTGTTCGCCCCCTCTTTTCTACGTGAAATATGCAAACAAAGAAAAGAAAAGGAGTGGATCGACAGTAAGGATTTTGACCCGCTAGTTACCAGGTTTCACAGGATCGAGTATCAGAACGAAACTTATGCGCAGGGCGTAATGATGCTCAAACTTCTTCTAGTTTGCGCGGCAATCTGACACTATTGCTACAGTTTATAAAAGCATCCAAGCAGCAATATGCACTCATTAGAAAAGACCCCAGTACATTGGAAGATAATGCGATATATTTTGTGCGCTTTAGAACGCAGAGTTCAGAAAGTGCAACAAGTTTGAGCGGTTTTCGTCACGCACTTTGTCATCTGAAGACTTGTGGACCTTAAGCTTGATCTATGATACAATTCCTGTTTAACCACCCTTTTCTATGCTTCATTCTTCTTCTCATCCTCTATTTACAAATCATTTATTACCTTTTTACCAGTGATTGCGCTTCTTCTTTTAGCGTCCTCATCACTGCTTCCAACATCATCGCTACTCCTCCGACTCTTTCGATGTTTTTTCTTTAAGTATAGCATTAAACCTCTCATTGTTAGCCTACACCGCCACACACTCTTTAGCATATATCATTTTCGATCAAACTTACGCTTTTCTTATGCTTTTTGCTTCGATGCTGTTTCTTGGACTTTCGTCGTCGTCGCTTTTCATCTATAAGAGGCAAAAAGAAAGCGAATGGAATTAATAACTCTTCCATGTGATCTAGCATACCATACACATACAAATACAAGAATAAAATACCTTCTGACTCTGAAGCTGAACTGCTTTCGTCTTCTGAAGAAGATTCTGAAGATGGTGAAGGAGATCGGTGGCGGTTGCTATGATAACGACGATGTGATGGTGATCTCGAGCGCCGATCTACACATTCAGATCCCCACACAACCCATACCCCACGTTCCATGGCGTTGTTGTGTAGTGGTTGGTTGGTCGAGGTGGGTTTGGTTTACCCCCATGACAATGGAAAATGATAAAGGCCAATAAAAAAGAAAAAAAAAGACAACGTATAAGGAGATGCCATTTGCTTTTTTGACAGCATAACGCTTGGGGTAACATACCACTTTTTCTTCTCTTACTATGTCTGTCCTTGCTGTCAGGGCTTTCGTGCCGTCGATGCGACGTTGAACGGGTGCTTTCCGATCGAGGACGCGGCGATCGACTACGACTTCTCTTATGGCGATCGCTGCGTGAAGAATGTTCTATAGGAAACAAGGTATACACACGCACTAATTTAGTACATAAGCTTCGTAAGCAGAATTATGAGTGTGGGATAGCCTCAATACAAGGCATTGGCACCTTTACGATCACCCATGAGAAAATTCACAAGAGAGAGAAGGAAAATTTGGAGACGCCTTTGTCCAATTTTTGCCACAACCTCCGAGGTGCTTGAATAGGCTAGTTGCCGGAATGGAGTCCGATGATGTGGTTGGTTAACGCTCTTCTAGCCGCGCTTTTATTCTCAGATAAACAATAAAAGAAAATTCATTCTACAATCTAGTACTTTAGTTCTTTCTAAGCTATGTATTACAATTTTTTTGTCTAAGTATATGATATTATGGGAAGGGCCAAATCAAGCGTTGATACCAAGGGCGGGTCCCCACCACATCATCGGACTCCATTCCGGCAACTAGCCTATTGGTTGTCGTTCCTAACCCAATCGTGGTTGCCTCCATTCCGTCCTCAGATGTGGTTGGTGTGTTCTCCGTGGACGAAAAAATTGTCGTAACTACTTGTCTGCCACGTGCATGTTGGTCGCGAGGGCGATAATAATAATGTTCAAACGTCTCGCTCTTCTTGCTCCAATGGCCATGTTCCTTGATCATATCAACGTCTATGCCTTTTTCAGCAGCCTTTGTACTCGCCGCCGAACGCGTGGAATGTGCCTTAAAAATGGTAGTATCAATGCCTGCCTCGGCCATGACCTTAGTAACCCAGTTCGCAACGGTTACAGGACTTGCTACTCTTGGAGTCTTGTAAATGTTGGCTAAAAAGAGTGTTTGATCTGTAGGTAAATTGCAGCGCAACGGTTGTGATTTCTTCATCCAAGTGTGTAAGGTGCGGACAGGGCATATGGATTGGTCTGCAATGACACCAATTTTTGAATCTTTGACTTGGCTCTCTTTTGGTTCTCGAGCAATGAGGGTCATGCCAATACATTCTCCGTTGTCATATTGTATATGCACGTCTCGTAGTTGCAAGCGTCCAATGTCCGATCTTGTGCGCCACATGGTTGCCAAACACAGTAACATGATGGTTTTCTTTTGGAGTTTGTCCATCGGCAGTTGCTCCGTTGGGCCCCATTCCTTCAGTAAGGTTATCACCTTGTCCGTATCCCAAATTTCTTGACTAATATTAGGCATCTTGAATGTTGTGCGTCTTTTAGCAGCAAAGAACCGTTTGACGTCTGGGTGCTCAGCAATGGGCTGTCGCCATGGATGTGTGACGCCAAACACTGACGCAATCGATGATCGCATTCCATTGAGGGAATCATATCCTAAGTCTACGTTGGCTTCCAGGAACTCTACCAGCATCTTGGGATTATATTGTTCCGGGTCTTGAATAGGAACCTGATCACGACACCATTTGGCATAACGAATCCAATAATGATTGTATTTCCTTCTTGTTGATGAACGGGTGGCTTTTGTTAAAAATTTTTTCGTTTCCTTGCTATAGCCTTCTTTGTGCCATGTGCGTTCAATAATCGCCATGCGACTAGGTTGATTCGTTGGTTGATCGGCATTATTAATGGTGGGTCCCGTACTTGGTTCAAAATCATCGGCCACCAAAACTGGGTTGGCCACATCGGAGTGACCAACACGGCTTGTTGCACTCGATCTTGATTGAATTTGCGGATGACTTTCGGAATCAGTTGCCATGGTGGATGAAGGTACAATCCGCGTTTCGGCCATGGTTGTTGGAAAGCGTCTACTGCTGCTTGATTGCCATCCGGTTGTCTCGCCCAATACGTCGGAAGTCGATTGTTGTGCCTCCCTGCAAAAGCGTCGATCGTTAGCGGTCCCCATTGCTGTAGAATCTTGTAGAATTTGTTGTACGGCAACGTCCATTCGTAAATTGGTTTGCGCTGTCTGAGCCGATCCGCCGCCACGTTCTTCACGCCCGCAATATGAGAGAATCTGACTGTGAGGTTGTAATCGAGACATATATCTTGAATGTCTAAGGCGAGTTGCTGCAGTGATATGGATGCCGTACCGCCTGCCTTGCTTGCATATTTTAGCGCTGTTATGTTGTCGGTGTAGATGTGTATTGTTGAGTTTGCAAACCGTTTTGCATGGATCTCCAACGCTATCTTGATCGTTGCTAGTTCTCGAACATTTATCGATTCGGATTCTTCGTCGGTGCGCCAATATCCTGCGAATTCGCCTAGTTCGGATGCTATTCCCCACCCAGACGCCGCCGCATCTGTATGGATGGTTACTGCCGGTAATTCTGGTGGTGGTCGATGGATAGGTAAGCCATTCCGGCTCTCTGCGAGGGTGAGCCACCAATTCAAATCCTGTATTGCCAGTGTGGTTAATTGGCATGGAGCCTCCCACCCTTGTCGTGTCTGTTGCAATGTTGTGGTCAATGCACGCTGTATGTGTCGTATATGGAGTAGGGCATCGCCAATTGCTGGAATCATCGCTGTCATCTTGCCAAGTAATCCGGCGATCCATCGGCACGAGAACACTTGGTTTTTGGCTTGCTTGATGCGTCGCACCAGCTTGTTCAGTTTGTGTGTTGGCACTTGGATAAGTCCCGTGATCGTGTTGAATTGAAAACCCAAGAATTCTTGTACTTGTTTCGGTTTGAGGTCGCTCTTCTTGTGGTTGATGATGAAACCCAAGGACGTGAGATGGTTGATCATTTTCTCGCAATCTTGTTTCAAGCTGGTTGCCGATTGATTCAATAGACACACGTCGTCGATGTAGTAGCAAAAGCGCATCCCCTGGCGTCTGAGTGGTTCTAGGGCATATCGAAGTAGTTTCGACCACACTCGTGGCGCCATGCTTGCCCCAAAGGGGAGCGACCTGTACCGCATCACTACACCATCTTTGGTCTCGAATGTCAAAAAGTCTCGCGAATCGGGGTGGATCGGAACCACCGTGTACGCATCTCTCATATCGATTTTGCAGATAAAATCCTTGGCTTCGATCAAATCCCGTAGGGCTGGCAAACCTTCCATCCGAAATTTCTGATACTGGATGAATCGGTTTATCTTGCGGCCATCAATAATCGGTCGAATCTTCGTAGGTTCTTGGATGGTAAACAATGTCGACAAAAACCGGCGGTCTTGGGTAGGTGATCTCTCTATCACTTGTGCTACTTGAAACTGTGCCACGGCCTGGTCGATCCTGGTCTGTGCTGCCGCATCCTGTGTCACCCTCTTGGAAAACCATGGTTGTGGTTGCGTTTGAAATTGAATTTTGTAGCCCTCTTGGACGATAGACAAAGGCCATGGATGGTTCGTTATCTTCTTCCATTGATCGGCAAAATATAATAGGCGCGCCCCCGGTGGAATACCATCGGGGGGAATTGTGTAGTGTTGTTCCGTCAACGGCGGCACTACTGTCTGGGATCGGGATTGGTCTGATTGGTGTTGTTTTGGCTGTAGTTGTTGTTGGGTTTCGGTCTGCCAAAAAAAGAGCTGGACTTGTAGCCACCCCTGCCGAAGTTGCTGAATCCGCGGCCCCGGCCTCGGCCTCCACCATTGTTATATCCGTTATATCCATTGCGGTTTCTGTTGATGGCTGCTCTGATAATTTGTTGATCGTATCTGGCTTGTTCAATTTTTTGCACCATGTCTTGACTGAACGCCAGGTCTTTGCCTGCTTCGTCGTCTTCCTCCATATACCGGACACTTGCTGGTAACTTGAGGGCTTTTGAAACTGCTGTTCTTGCCTCTCGCTCTTGCTGTTTTCCTGTCGCGAAACCATAAACTGCAAGTCGTCTAGCTTTTTCCATGATCTGCCTAAGGTCTTGTTCATCGTTGTCGCTACCACCTCGCTCGATAAGTTGTTGCAAGTTGTCAAAGATCTCTGTTGCAGCTCGAGCCGCGTTTCGCATCCGGTCTGCGTCCTTGTACTTGCCATTGATTGTTTGATTGGCGTCCAACGTCGCTTTTTTGAGTTCGTGGACAAATACTTTGTTGACAGCACCTGATCGGGTCCATTTATCGCCGTCATACTTAATGAGGTCTCTCTTGAAAATCTTGAAATTGTCGTCCAAGTCAAGTTGGGTCGAGTCGTCGAGTTCACTTCTAATGTCGATGGGCAACTCTGGTCTGTCTCCTCGGTCGCGTTCCTCGAGTTTTGTGCGAAGGCGTTGCTCCAATTCTTCAAGTACTTGGAGTCTTTGTGCGTAGGTTTCTTCATTTGAACTCATTTACCACGAATGCGCGGCTTAGAAAGAACTAAAGTACTAGATTGTAGAATGAATTTTCTTTTATTGTTTATCTGAGAATAAAAGCGCGGCTAGAAGAGCGTTAACCAACCACATCTGAGGACGGAATGGAGGCAACCACGATTGGGTTAGGAACGACAACCAATTGCTACAACAGGAAGTAACTTTCTAATTATGACGTTATTGTCAAACTCCAATATACAGTCGCAATTAGGATGGACATATCTTTTGACGCTATGATATGTACCTTCGGCTGTCGCTGTGGGTAGTATTGAGCAACAAATCGCAAGAAGTGACTCACAGTAACGATATACTATCAGCTGATTATCTATATACACTTAATGGACGTCTCTGTTGAAATGCAAAGTTAGATAGTTGCCTTTTTCATTGCATGTAAAATCTATTTGATAAGTCGGTCACCTTGGTTCCTTGTAAAGAACGTGATCCTTCTATTTTGCTGCTATACATGACTTTCTTCCGTCTTTCGCATGAAATCGCATTTGTAGTAATAAACATGCGCAGGGCAAGGGAACTTGCATCAGCTGCTAAAACGGCTATGATAGCTGACATAGTGAGCAGATCATACCTTGTATTTCATTGCGACATATATACGTTTGCCTTCAACTATACAATCTTGTATTATTCTCACATTGCTCTGTCGAAGCAACCTGCATAACCTGTAACGTGATATGACAGCAACTTTTTTTTCTTCCAGGAATCATTGCAGCACCATACATATGCTACTCATCGACCCTTGATTACCCATACTCTACATCTTGGCATAAGTTACATTCATCGTTAGCAAGTAGAGATATATGTCGATGACTACTGTTACTAAGTAAATCAATTCTCGAGATATACAAGCGTTATATCCATGAGTACACACCAGCGCATTGATGAAGGAAAGCATTCAACTGTTTGTTAGTTCTTCATGGCTATATTTTAAGAGAGGGCTATATGGATACATCATGATTAGAGTAAGCCGTTATTTAGGAACGCCCAACTGGAATGCAAATGCGTAGTACGTTTTTCAGGCGATAAATAGCTCGCGTGTGACCATAGCAATTGGTCTAGTTCAGGATTATTCAGGGACAGGTACCAATTTTTTCGGCACATATCTATCAAACTTTCTAGTACTATATAAAACCCTCTCCTCCTCCTCCTCCTCCTCCCAAAAGCTCCGTAAAGACTATAAACGCAGCCTTCCCTTCTCCACCTTCCTCCACTATACTTTAATTCAAAACAAACACGTCTCCATGGTCACCACCCACTTGGAAGAAGATCCCAAAGTGCGTTCAACTGAAGCGGCAGCAGCAGCACATGAATGGACAAGTAACATTACACACGATGCTCAATGGTTCACAGATGAGCATGGTCGAACACTCTTGATGCGCGGCGTGAATTTATGCGGATCATCAAAGTTGCCTACGCGGCCTTATCCTGGGTCAACCCATTTGTACGATGAAAAGTTGTTTTGGGATCATCGTGGTGTCAGCTTTGTCGGACGACCGTTTCCACTAAACGACGCGCCTATGCATTTTGCGCGCCTGCGTGCCTGGGGCCTGACCCTGGTTCGATTGTTGATCCCTTGGGAAAGTATTGAGCACGCTAATCCTGGCGAATACGATGAAGAATATATCGACTACCTGCGAGAACTGATCGGGATGATGCCTGCATATGGTATCAAATGCTTCATTGATCCGCATCAGGATACGGTAAGCAAAATATAAGAAATATGCACGTAATTGTTTGTTGTTTGCTGCGCTTAGCAGAAAGGACAAAGGAAAAGGAAAAGGAGAAAGAGAAGTGATTTATCCAAATTACTGATCTGTTGACTTGTATTTACTTACATAGTGGTCACGATTTTCTGGTGGATCCGGTGCGCCAGGATGGACATTTGAAATAGCAGGGATGGATATACGTGCATTCAAAGAAACCGGTGCGGCTTATGTTCACAATACGAATGCTGTTCCTGGCGATCCACTACCCATGGTATGTAGAGAGATCAATAGAGAATAATGATGATACGGCTAACAACAAGACAATAACAACTGCATAAAGGTCTGGCCAACCAATTATACCAAGCTTGCAAGCTGTACTATGTTTACCCTGTTCTTTGCCGGTGATACCTTTGCTCCCAAACACACATACCAAGGCGAATCGATTCAGCAATTTCTGACCAACTCCTTTATAAACGCTTTCCAACATTTGGCCTCACGTCTTGTGGATCTTGAAGCGGTGATTGGATTCGAATTCATGAACGAGCCGCATCCAGGCTATATTGGTCTGGATACACTCAAAGCATTCGATCCCATAGTCAACTTGATCTTTGGCGACTCGCCAACGCCTCTACAATGCTTTGCCCTAGGTGAGGGCGTTCCACAAAAAGTCGGTGTATATATCAAGTCATGGCCATTCCCTACCAAAAAGTCACATATGCGCGTGATAAATGAGAACAAGCGGAGTGCCTGGTTGTCAGGAACATCATGCATATGGCGTCAGCATGGCGTGTGGGACATAAATAATAAGGGCAAACCAATTCTGAAAAACTCCTCATATTTTTCCAAGGACCCAAAAACTGGAAACAAGGTTGATTTTTACCGAGATTTCTACGTGCCGTTTGTCAACAAGTACGCGCAGGCGATTCAAAAAGTCAATCCTGACTGGTTTTGTTTTGTGGAACCATTGGCGAATGAGGCATCGCCTGTGTATTCGGATACGGATCATCATCACAATATGGTATTTGCTCCACATTGGTATGATTTGAATTGTGTCTTTTACAAGAAATTTGATGGCCGTATTACCCATGATGTTCAGGCATTGCAGAATGTAAGCATGAAGTCCGAGAATAGGGCATAATAATCAAATTTCTGACAGTTGACACAATGGATCTAGGGTGTCAATGTCATTAGCGCCACGTATTTCGGCCGCAATGGTGCCAAAAAGAACTATCGAGGGCAAATCAAGAATATCAAAAAGAGCGGCTTAAATAATATGGGGCAAAAACCTTGTGTTCTTGGTGAAGTGGGTATTCCTATGGATCTAAACCAGCGGGCTGCGTTTATGAGTGGTGACTACACGAACCATATCCACTTTATGGATGCCATGATTAATGCCTTAGAAGTGAATCTTGTTAACTTTACGTAAGTCATTGGACTATATCCTACACCTAAACTATGTGTTTTGGGTGCAAAAACGATGACACGGTTTTGTAATTACAATTACTTCTTTTTTATTTAGGCTATGGAACTACGATATTTGCAACGACGACGAATATGGCGATCACTGGAATGGTGAAAATTTTTCTATTTTCTCGCCCAAGTTGATCGCGGCAGCTATAGCAAGCGAAGAAAAGAAGGAGGATTTAGCATCGCTGGATACGGATGAGTCTCCAAATACCCTGTGTGATGATATTGGCCGTTTGCATGATGGAGGTCGCGTATTGAAAGCTGCTATTGTAAGTAAAATGTCTAAACTAGAATAAGCGCGGCATCATCCATAGAACTAGCACTAAATTATACCGGTCATATATAGCGGCCCTATGCATCTAAGGTGGCAGGTACACCCGAAAAATCAGAATTTAATATAGATACGCTTGAATACGTGTTTGCGTTCAAGCCATTCAAGAAACAGGAAGATCGTGCCAGAACAACTACTACGGAGCTTTACATACCCCACTATCATTATGGATCGACCAAGGCGAATTTACAAGTCGACGCCTCGGCAGGCACCTGGGAGTACAATCCAGAAACGCAATCGCTATATCACCGTTACGATAGCTCCAACGGTGGTGAAAAATCCATTACGATCCGTATAAACAGTGCTGAAGCAATGAAAAGCAATGCTAATAACAGCTTCAATTGCACCGTCATGTAAACATAGAGTGTAATAATTTTTTGTGCTATGTGTATTTGTAACCATCTGCTGTCTTTATATGGATACACATACTATATATCCACTAGCTGTCATTACTACTATGCATAAATTCTTCAAATGACGCATGGAATCTACTCCAGTTGTTGCCAGGGACTTTGGCCATCTTAATCTTCTTTATTATTAAAATCTTTAAAAGTTAGCTGAAAAATCCAAAAAAGGAAACTCTCATCCATGTAAATTCACAGATCTTTATTATTAAAATCTTTAAAAGTTAGCTGAAAAATCCAAAAAAGGAAACTCTCATCCATGTAAATTCACAGACAGAAAAAGAGAAAGTAAATACTTACGCAAAGCATTCCCAAATTCATGGGGACCTCGGCCGCACTTTTTACCCGTGGGCGCGGGGAAGTTGAAGATGAAGCAGGACTTACGCCCGGAGGCTGCCTGAGTAAAAAAACAGCCGTTCGCGTGAAACGATGCAACATCCGAAGATGGGTCGAGACAGAGGCTACTTGGAACTGTAAGAGAAAAGCAAAGGGGGAGGGGAGAGGAGGGGGATAAACTATATAAAGAACGCAATAGACGCTTTTAACGACTTCCTGGGTCAGAGCAAGGGGAAGGGGAGGGGAGGATATATATAACAACGCAAGAAGAATATGAGGCTTTTAACGACTTCCTCCAGGTCCATTCAAAGCAAAAAGCACACGCCACCGTCGAGATGGATGGATAGATCTTGACCACAGCCGATGGGCTACTTGACAGGTCGGCTTCTTTAAGCGGGATGACAGCAGAGCATCGATTTTGACCAGCGTGGATGTGTTTGTGCGCTATCGCCATTCCGAGAAACAAAAGAGACGAACAGATAATGGGGAGTTAGTAAAACACACACACACGCACACAAAAAATTCTATCGTGCTATACTTACCCATACTTTTACGATGAGACACAGGAGAACCGAACACACGGCCAGAGCAGAGCAGAGAATCGCATCCAAGATAGAAACACTTCTTCTAGCTGAGAAAAAAAAGATCATTAGAGGACTGCACCCACTGTGCTATCTTTATATTTGACACGGCATAACCATTCTCCTCCATCCCAAGCTGACTTACATTTGTTTTGTCTTTTACAGCAAAGTTATAGACAGAGAGAGATGGGGTCTAAGCCAATCCAAGTCCAAACAGATTACCGCAGAGCCATCCTCTAATAGAAAAAAGAAAACATCTATGAGCAGCTGCATACACTTTTTGACATGTCACGGCACACATCTTCCTGGTTCCATACTGCACACGTCATGGTCAGGAACCCTTTCCCGTCACGCTGCTGTACACACTGCACACCTTTGACACGTCATCTCCAGCACCCAGGCCATCCTACTCACCTATCATACCAATGTTCAAGTCCCCTTTTGCTTATCCTTACTATATGTTACTTGTCCGTCGGACACGATCAACCCAACCAGCATAAAGCGGAACCCGAAGTAGGAAAGATCATAAGCAGGCAGTTCTAAAGATGCAGCTACTTTTGACACGTCATGGCATCAGCACCTCCAACAGACACTCGACTTCTCTCCAGCTCATGCTCACATTTCACTCCCTACCGTACTTACAGTTGTTGCTTGTGCTTAAGGGTGGGGTGCAAACACCAAACCGAACTAACCATTTCAAAAAGTCAGAATCCTACAGTAGTAGCAGAGAAGAAAGGAGGATAACATTAGCGGCCGTATGCTGTACATACACTTCTTTAGACACGTCGAAATTCAGATCTTCTTTCGTATATCAAATCCACATGCAAAGCCTCAAATTACACTTCACACTTTCCATATTGTACTTACTCTTGCATCTGTGCTTTGAGAGCCAACGTGAGGGGGATATGGACCAGGTTAAGACGAGAAAGAAAATGATTTAACGGAACTTGGTATGTACTCACAACCGGTTGCATACGCTCCTCTCACTCACAACTATAACCATACACTCCCCGATTCTCTAATCCGTTCCAATGACACTCACATTGAATAGCTTTGGTTTAGAAAAGTTGACGAGCAGGAAGAAGAGCGGCATGGTTGCTGCGGCCGCGCGGTTATATAGTAGTCATGAACACACATGCTACGCGGCATTTGAGCCAGTTCATTCTATCCAATCGGGTTACTCTCTCACTATTATGACGCGCCGAGGTGTGTGGCTCCTCCAGATCAGAGAATTTATTCTACATGAATGTACGACTTTGTGAGTAGACGGATATTGCATCGAGGAAAGACTCAAGGGGATAACCGTCATTAACACGATGAAGCTCACTTCAATCCCTTCATCATCTGAGAAGTGCCATCGCTTCAAACACGTTAAATAAAAGTATCAATACAAGTATCAACGTATACAAGAGTATCTAAGATCTCATGAGACATGATCATCCCACACTTGCCAATGTTCCATTTGGTGGAAAGATCATGGTCTTTGGTAGTGACTTTCGCCAGGTATCCAACATTGTATCCTCTCTTCTACTTTGCATGTTTTATACTATTAAGCGGTAGTACTCACAGTAAAGTATATGATAATAGATCCTTCCTGTGATACCAAATGCGTCGCGCTCGCAAATCGTACAGTAGTGTTTAAATCGCTCATCCATTTGGCCCAGCGTCACCATCCACCACCTTCAATATGCGCGTCCAACAAGCTGCCAACACCAATGATGCAAATGAGCTTCGCGAGTTTGCGCAATATTTTAATTTCGCATTGGTGATGGTGCTGGGCTGTTCGTGCCAACCACTGATGACAAAGTCCGGCTTCCAGATCGAATCCTCATGTCATATTACAACATGTACGAGCTCATAACAACTATTTACGGCGATCTCAACGCATCACACGTAGATCGTGGATACCTCATGAATCGCTCTATATGACTCCAAAGAATGTCGACGTTACAGCAATCAACGAATTGATACTCGACCATTTTTCAGGTACCATACATGAATTCCAGAGCGCTGGTACAGTGGACGATGTAGAAGATCAAATCACATACCCACCACAGCTTCTAAAGATAATGAATCCATCCGACCTTCCACCACACTCGCTGAAACCCAAAGTCGGCTGCCCAATCATGCTTTTGCGGAACTTACACACCCAAAGTGGTCTCTGCAATAGGACACGGCTGATTGTACGCTCTTTCCAACAATATGTACTTGAAATTGAAATAGCCACTGGACCTCAAGCAGGCAACATCGTCTTGATCCCCCGCATAACACTCACACCTTCACAGACACGCTCCTCCATCCAATTTAAAAACACGCAATTCCCTGTTCGCCTGGCATTTGCAATGACCATCAATAAGGCACAGGGTTTCAACACTGTTGGCCTCTACTTGCCTAAACCTCCTTTCACCCACGGTCTACTTCATGTAGCCATATCACGCGTCCGCACCCCTTCATCCATCAGAATCAAGTTAGTTCCCGTGAACTTAAGTATCGCGGGTCAGCAAGGCTAAAACACCCGAAATGTTGTTTTCCATGAAGTCCTTCTCTAATTCTTTTTATCTTCTATTCTCTTTATTATCACCTATTCTCTTCTTTATCAATATCACTACATCATTTTTGTCAACACTTCTTTTCGCATTGCATTCTAAACTGGAGATAGTTAAGTGTTCAACTTTGACGACTTTCTATGATAGGCTACTTCTCACTGCACAATGATCTTGCTTTTGAATTTGAAAACAGACAATAAGCATCTATGTAATATTAAAACAATGATGCAACCTCGCTCCATAGGGGGGTTTTCCGTTGAATGACACGGAGCGAAGCGGAGGGGCTCATTCATCCGAGCGAAGCACCGCTAATATTTGGTAAAATGTGACAAGTGACGTCCCATCAGATTTAAACTGCTACATTTGTAAGAGTTGGTGTACACACATACTCCTCCCTGTTGGTTCTTTTGGTAAGTAAACCTCCTAGTCATAGGTATCATATCTCAACTGAACAATATCATGACTGTAAATCTCATCGATAGCATCAAGAAATATTTGTGGCAACAACCCCACATTTAACAGCCAACCGCATCAAATCACCTGCATTCTACAACTGCATTATTGTGGATTCCTGCCGTCGTTTAAACATACTGCAACAACGTGCTATCGGACACTATGGTAGCCGCAATGCAGAGATAAAACTGCTTTTCAATGTAATCGAGAACTTGTACTATGTACAACGAATGCATTGCTGGGTAAGTACTTGAGCTGTACCTATACCATATCTGTAAACAAGGAGCTAATAATTTGAGATTTTTTTTCTACTATTATTGTTTGAAACTATGATAGTATCACTGCGGGTAGTCCAAAAACCATATTGGCCAAAACCGACGCCGGTGAATACGCCAATTATTTCACCCCTTTTGTTGAAGCAAAAAACTGCGTCTCCTTGACATTGTGAATCGTTGTGGTGGCAAAATTCACTTTTTCACTGAATCCAGTGAATTGAAGGCAGTTGGCGATACGGAGGGGCAATAGTTCGAAGAATTCTTGCATGACTTGGAACTTAGTCTAACATCCCTAACACCTCGGATGGAAACTGTTCGTTCCGTGTTTGGCAAAAGTGACTCTGTAACCCCCTTTCACAAGGTAATGCCATTGAAACCTCAACGAGAAAACAAATAAAGAAGCAGGATAGCGACGACCAAAAAGTGTAGAGGACGATGAGATCCTCTCAACCAGAATGTTCGTTGTGAGTCTGTAGCAGCCTGTCTGATATTTATCATTTCTTGCTTCCGATTTGTGGGGAGGAAGGGGATGGTGTATGAAGTTAATTTATCTGCTTGTCCTTGCTCTACGTACCTTCGGTCCGCGTCATGGTTGACGTAATTTTGTGCGATGATTCCAAATATGGGTGGCCTGTTCGTAATGCAGACAGCAAACAGCAGCAGGAAAAACCGCGCTCCTTATTGCCCTCTCTTTTTTTACAGAAGAGCCATGACAAACAATACAGGTACGCGTGTACGTTTTCAATATACTCCAATAAGATTTTGCGTTACATTTTCAAATAATTTCTACTGATTGTCATAACAGATAACGAGATTATGTCTGACATTGACAGTTTGCAAAATGGAAGCTGGTACAAGATGCCAACGCTTGACAGCGAACTGGACTCGCCAGCAACCCGCCCTCCTCCTTGCGCAGGTGACAACAATACAAGCTCTTTAGTTCTATCAAATATGAAAAGTAGTTCCTGATATGAGCGTATATATTATATATGTAGACTTTAATGGTTTATCGCTGAAAGATAGTAGTCCACCTGCCACTCATAGCGGAAGAGACGATGGGAATACTACTGACAATGGATCAGCAAGAGGTGAGCACTTTAATGATCCGAATTTTTCAAGAAAGAAAGTCATCGGCGATGTACACATACATGATATATTATAGCTGAAGTAGCATTCCGGTCAAATATACATATATTCTTATGCTCTGCACAAGAGATGAAAAAAAGAATGGAAAAAGTTGAAGCAGAGAAAGGGCAAATTAAACCAATGCAGCTCTCTACCGTGACAACTGTATGTGCATATTCATTTTTACCGTGTATTGATATTGCATGGATGCTCATGCTGACTGGAAACTTTATCTAACTTCTCGTAGCAAAAGGAGCTCCAAAACCTGACGACAGCCGATTTGAGCAACAGCATCATCAATATTATACGTATCCGCAATCCTCAAGTGCACTCAGTGCGTTCCTCGTGCTTACCCTACTACAACTGGGTGCTCGTCGACCTTTGCAGGAGAATGAAACTTGCCGAAGTGCGCTTTCAAAGAGAGTTTAAAGAGCACTATGAAGAACAATTACGCCGAAAGATCATAATGGAAGCAGCTGAGAAAGTTAAATGGTCGTAAGTAAACTCGTTTTGTATAAACATAAAAATAGTGGAGCAGAAAAAGCGTGCGCCTGAATAAGTTGTCAGTTAGATAGCATATGTAACACTTCTACTTCCATCTTATAGCATTCACGCTAAAAACGCATTTGGTATTACAACTGACAATGAGTTTTTTGACTTGTTTGCTCCGTTCGTGCCAAAGAAGCGGGAACGCATCCTACGGGTGGCGGATATTTTGGGAGACGAAATTTGTTGTTTTACAGAATTCATCGACATGAAGAAAATTGGTGATTTGACAAGCGATGAGTTCATAGCTTTCTATCACGATCTTCTCCTGTGTAAGGAGAGGCTTTTAAAGGCATTGGAACAACTAACAGTAAAGTCCAGTTTCCATGGCGATCCGACAAAGTCGTTCAATAAGGTTGACCTGCTCAACGATGGTTTTTAGGAAAAGAGCTTACACACAGTTTTTTCTTTCTCCCTTCTCCCTCTATGTTTGATTCCAAAAGTTTCTGTTCAATAAATGTTTACATACTTTGGCGCAATACGTCGACCGAACGTGTGCTATTTTTAAGCAGTGTTTTTCAATATAGATATGACGGCAAACATGATCGCATTACCGGTAGCTTAGGATGTTAAAAGCAGCGAATAGAAAAGCTAGTAGCTTCGTCAGTACAAAATGCTGTTCCACAAGCTTCGTAAAAAAAGTCTATACGCGCCACCCACTGAAGAAAAGTAATGATATATGAAGTGGTAGCAACAGCGACACTCTTTCCATACTGTATGTTCAAGTTGTTTTCGCAAATCAACGCTGCTATTTTCATAAGGAATTGACATCAAGAATCACTATGTACTGGAAAACTGGTTATCGAATATCATATATATCGAAAAGGTGTCCAATATAGGAGAGGGGAGGCGCCGGATGTATTACATTCATACTTTGCTCCCCTCTCCCCTTGAGCGTTGTCTAGTAAAATATCATCAACTCTAATACCCATAATCGTTAATAAAAGAAAAGGCTCGAAAGTGTTACTGTTTGATGTTATATGTATATACCTCTTTGAAAAGCGCGAAGCAATTTGACACAGATAAGGGCATTAACTATTAAAAATAGTCTTGATGTTAGGAAATAAGTCTCTTGACTCTTCAACGATTGCGTTTCGGAATACCTCATGTGCTACCCGAGGGATAAACCCAGAGTATTCATCACTCAGCAGAGACCTCTCCTCGGAATTGTTATAGACTGCGAGAAAATCAGTTGGACTTGACTTGGTTGGACTGTATTGAGGAATGTAATGCAGCTTGACCTTGTGGTCAACTTGGCTGGATCCTTGACCGGGTCCACGAAGCACTAACTGGTTTAACAATGCTGTTGTCGCGACTGTCATAATGAGAGTAAAAGGTTTTACTACTTAAAGTCAACCGATCATATAGCTGACATGGAAGTTAGTAACTTTTCCAGATGCAATGCTTCTTTTTTTCATTAACATAATTATAGTTATATGCCTGGCAACATATAAGTATAACAGGATGATGGTGTGTAAAAAGCTTTGTAATACCATTACTTCCGTGCGTGGTAAGAAGCTATTGGCGCTTAAACGTTGCATGTTCATTTCCGGATGGGGCGATAAACATCTGAGGAAAACCAAAAGTGAACTACAAGTCGTTATGAAACACTGAGAGAGAGAGAGAGAGAGAGAGAGAGAGAGAGAGAGAGAGAGAGAGAGAGAGAAAGAAGCTTTGGATTTTGCCAAATGGCGTCTGTCTTTATAAACATGGAAACTGCTAAAATTTGCGACGTGAGATATTCCTTCTTTGTGAAACGATGCGGAGACTAAGGAAGAGGTTCTAGTAGGTGACTAAAAAAGCCAACGTTCAAATCAGTCGAGAAATGTGGAGCTTTTTACAACAATCAATCGCAGCGTGTCGCAGCAGCATGTACAGCCAATAGTGACAAACAAGTCATGTCAATAGCTATAATATGCAGGAACAGGATTACCGGTCTTCATTGACTATGAAAGTTGGATTGCGCGCTTGGTTCAGGTCGATTGGTCTGCAACAGCATACGGCCTTCGGTTATTGGCGCGGTGATGCTCAGAGTAAACTACAGTAGTCAAGTAATTGATACAAAGTGGCAGCCAAATCACTTTTGTGGTAATCATACGCCTAATAAGCTATTATACTGAGTGTGATCTTTTGTCTCTCGGTATATCAGGATGGAGCCATGAAGCAAATTTGGTTGTCCATTCTATTGGCACGGAGGGCGCTCGCTTTGTTTTATCATCATACGAACACTATGTAGCTTTTTTTTTGTCGAAGGCTATACATTCTGCTGAATATGTAGTCGTATATATACCCTCAGCTGCCGATGAGGCTCCTTCCTTACCACGTCCGCGGCGGTCAGTTAGCATGCATGTCATATGGGACTTCATCAATATAAATCAAAAAGCTTACGATGATAATGTAAGGTATACATGCAGTTACTTAAAAAAAAGAGCTTGCATATTAACGGTCTCGTCGGCATCAACTGAATTTCGAAAAAACTTACTACTGCTGTTGTCCGTACTACAGGATGATCTGTTACATATATTCAGCATCAAGATAATACTACTGCGCTTTACACAAGTCAAAGATCGACAGTAATGATGCTTTAACAGCAAAAGCGTAGTTGCACGCAGGTTGAAAGCAGAAATGTAGTAAATATGACATTTTTAAATGGTACACAACAGAACGCAACATGTTTAACTTGCATGCATATCTAGTTGGTATTGTTTTTCCTGTATTATGCGCGTAATACCAAACAGCTTTTTTCTTAACTTCGTGAGAAATTTGTACTGCTGTAGGGATGACAATTATGAGAACTATACTCAAAAAGAACTTCTTTCGTTACATCAAACCTTAAATACACTTTGGCAACGGCGTCAGAAATACTAGAAAGAAGCTTGGTCACAACAGCCTTTTTTTCTCTGCGGACAGTGTGAGAACGAAGGAGAAAAATCATGATCCTTCAGGCTTTTGTGTTGTGATTTATTGAAAATTTCTCACTCATGTTGTCGGGTAACACTCGTGGCGCCTTTACCATCGTCTTCTTTCCATCATAACCATAAAACTTGACTACTTTCAGGTGTGGGTTCACATGTACACTTCGGAACCATCGACTCGGAAAGGAGCGAAATCTCACACAGTAGAGAATCAATCAAATGTCTGACAAACACCACGTTCACGCGTTTATATAATAGTATGTCATCAGCTGAATGCAATTACGAAAATTGAGGATGCATATGGAAACAAAACGAGCGATACAGCTATTCTGCTTATATTGTGAATCAGAAAGATGAGTGATAGAATATGTGTTTATCTTTATGATGATCTGTTTGTGTGTTGCTGTTGTATATGTACAATACTTAAGCTTAAACAGGCAGGTTATATCTTACACAGATATAACGTTTTGTTTGTATCGGATGATAGATATGTACGTTTCATCGGTAATTTATGCAGTGTGATTATGTGGGTCTTTTAGAACCTGAACAAATGAGAACGCCTCTTTCTGTTGTCCCTGAAGATGGATGGAAAGGGTATAGTATAAATTTGATCGTATTACCTACAAAGTACTAGTGAGGTCACCTGCTAGTCCAAATTTCACATAGTGGACCACGAAATCAGAAAGTTCGGGTCAGATGAGGCAGTCAAACAAAGAAAGCTCCCCCACTTCTTTCTCTCTATTTCACCATCTCTTCCTTTCTTAGTAATTGTGATGTGAGGGTGCATTAAAAAATATAAAAACAACTTTAAAACAGGCAAGATCACAAATATGGACGATTCGTTCATCGGGTAATGAAGATGATGATCATGTTGTTGTAGCCGTCTTTTGGATAAGTATTGCAGTAGCAACATCTACAGCATGATATAGATACAGATCGGAAACCGAGAAGCACTTTTATATACATATACACTTTACCTAAAACAGTAGCCCATGGATCAATAAACAAGTTGGATCGAGTTGAGATATGATAGCTTTCTACAATTTAAGACGCAAGCATGTTTAGCTATATAATTGGTTACTGCAGCGTAGGGAGTAGAGCTTGACCACGCGCACATAAAAGGTCTATCACAGTATAATCATGGTTATGTGTGGAAGTAAACATTCGGGAATAGTAAGAAATTGTGTCATGAATTTCTATGATACGCTGCTGGTTAAATTTCGATTTACATTATCTACATATTGGATCCTCCGACAAAAAGGCAAAGATGATGTACGGTACCTTTTGCTACTCGCCTAGACAGAAACTGGAGATCACAAAGACTCAATTAACATGCACGCTCCGAGATGCTGTTTCTTGATGTTATTATCAGTGCTCAAAACAATTTTTCGGGGTAGGTAATTTGATGCTGCTAAAGAGATTGTCGTCAAAATGTTTCCTATACAGTACCCGCTCGTTAAACCGATCACCTTTAAACCGATATTTCGTTAAACCAACCACTTCCCCAAAATACCGGCTTGGTAAGCAGTATGTATGTCATATAGTGGACCCTCAATCTTTAAACCGATCATTTGTTAAACCGATCACTTTCTCGAAAAACAGAGGTGATCGGTTTAACGAGCGGGTACTGTATTCCACGAGTCATATAAAACTGCAGTAAAAGTGGATTTACTTCTAACAGCTTTCTCAAAACTTTTTGGAGGCTCAAAGATGTAATAGAAACATGGAAATTAACACTAGCATAGCCGTACCATGTTCCCTCTTGACGAACAACAAGGACCCTCTCCCCTTTCGTTTTTGTGAAAATTTATTTTTACTACTCTTTAACGAAATGGTTAGTATCTTCACCAAACTGTACTTGCTACCAGTTGTTAATATGCTAATAAATTACCAGCAGCAAAAGCTCTGCTCTTTAAGCACATTGTAGTCAATGAGTGTAGCTATAAAATGGTAGTCCGTATCAGGTATTAACAATACCTATGAGAATTAGTACGCGGGCTGAAAAATTGAGAACAGACGGACTGAAAAATTTCTGGCATTTTAGTAGTATTCAGCCCGCTTTGTTAATGTGAAGGGCTCGAGCACTACGCGGGCTGAAGGATCTTATATATGATGTATTGTCTTCAAGCTACACCACCTTGATATGTGATACAGATATATATCTCAATTAAAATAAGCTTATTGCTTACAGTCATGCAAAGGACAAATTTATGTGGCCAAAGCGATTCTGGTCTGGGCCACCGTAATAGCAATGAGAGCAAGCTTATAAAAAAAGTAGTGGATGGCCAACAGTAATTCTACTTGGCCAATGTAATTTTATTAATGAGAGCAATCTTTTAATAAAGAAGCATCGCGATGACCAGCTGAATGTGACATTTGGCAGTGAATGCATCCAGTACATACTTAGCCACTGCACTTCTAACTGGAGCAATTTAATCGTATCAACAGTGATCAAGTTCATCAGAGAAAAGAAAAATGCCAATATGTAATGAGCGTTTAGCGGTCGATCAAGACTTAATTGAAAAGGGACATACGAAAGAAGAGTAATGAAGGAGACGTTAGGTGCTGGTGTATGATTACATTCGTTAATTTGAACCTACTGTGGTGTTACTCGATGCCAGTACTTTACGAGCCATCAGATTTATCTCTAAACATACATTATTTATCTAGCGTAACATATATTGAGCGTTCTGGCTGTGCATTCCATTGAGAATTATTGAATAATAAGAGATGTACTATCAAATCAGAGTTGCTGGACATAGGACACACACTTTAAGTAAGCGTGAATAGGTGCTACATATTCTACTATAAAATAAGGAATATGTCACAGAAATGGATATGACCATTCAGCCCGCGTAGTGCTCGAGCCCTTCACATTAACAAAGCGGGCTGATTACTACAGCCCGTGTACTAATTTTCATACCTATTTGTGTTGTTGCTAGTAGACGGCTTATATTCAACTACATACACTCTGGTGAGTGAAACTCCGCTGCCTGGATTTGTTTTTGTCTGCGTTTTTCTGTGGACTCCCTATATACACCACACACATACACACCTTAAAATGAATGTCGCTCGGGAAGCATTGTCCAAATTGACACCAAAGCCCTCTGTATTCTCAAAAGGCGGCAAAAATCTTTATGAAGTTTTAAGTGTGCTTCCGGAATTTGGTGTTGGAAGTCGCGTGGTAATGGTCTTACTTTAGTTTTTTTTCCACGCATGTCAAAAATGTTAAGACTTTTAACGATCAAATGATCTCTTTCTCCCTCGGCGAACTTTAACACCCCACTTTAGACACCAACTAAAATCGCCAACAACCCAACTTTAAACGAAAGCTTTTATGAAGTGACCAAAGTCCATTTGAAACCTGTAGGTTCAATACGAGTGGTTTGTGGTGGCGGCCCTTAATAATAACAATATGATGATTATACTTTTTTGTCATTTGATCTGATATCGAATATGTATTTTGCCAGGGATTGAAGCACGGCCGCGCATGGGGCGTTCAAGTCCTGAAAGGTATTTGATTTGTACTAGATAATCAAAGGGAAAAAGATGGAAAATTTCTTCATTTAGATAGAGTACTAATTATCCCCAATACACTTCCTAGGTCGAACGATGGAAAACGGCAAACCAGTAGAGATTAGAGGAGGATTAAAGTATAAATGGAAACTCTATGCATAAAATAAAATAAGGGGATTGCAGAAAAGGAATCGTATGATTTTGAAATGGCCGTGCAGCAAGCAGAGAAGCAGCGGCAGCAAAGCATGCACACAATCTTGTTAATACACCTGCAGGGTGTTTCATTATATGTTCATTGAATTTGCTGCTTTATTTTTTCGTCTTTAACTATTCGGGCATTGAGTGAGAAATTGCGCACCGAGTGAGGGAGAGAAAGAGAGTGTGTGTGGGAGGGATATTAAGGAAATATGTAACGAATGGTATAACGTTTCACCAAAGATTAGATACTAGAGGTGGTATGGAAGGCACCTGATACGGAGGGTTGGTTAACTGATAAGTAGAGAGATAGAGGAAGATATGTCGGTGCATGCTACTGCGTACTCAGCACAGCAGCACGCCACACGTGGATAAGTAGCAGCAGTAACCAATATCACAAGTGTACAATATAGCGAGGTCTTATCGCCTATTATGGTCGTTTGTCCGGGTGTAACTTGTTCCTTTGGCTGTTCGTCTCATCGAAGATGAAATGGATGCACGCGCGGGATGAGATGTGTTGTTGCGGGAAAAGGTTCCACCCACTCTTTTGTGGCACCATGATAACGTGCGTCTTTTTCTTTTTGTTTTCTCTCCCCCAGTTTTCAGGTCATGATAGCCACATGGCACAAGGTTAATATTTTCAACAAACAACAAAGAGGCGTGATTCGGAACGTGTGCATGAGAGAAAGAGGGAGAAAGAGATACAAACAAAGACAGCTTTCAGGGTTTTGTTTAAAAAGATCCTTTCGATAATAGATATATATTTTTAGTTTGAAAGAAGTGTTTGTCTAGAAGAGTTTTTAAAATATACAAAATACAGATATATAGTAGAAATAGCGAGAGTGTGAGAGTGAAAAAGACATAGGAAGAAGTTGAGACTATTGTACAGTGTTGGACGAAGAGAGAGAGTGTGTGTGTGTGTGTGAGTAAGGGAATTGAATAGGAGGAGAGAGGAAAAATGGGATATAGTGTATATACGTTATTGGTGTTGGTGTAATATATTATTTACTGTCTATTTTTTGTTCTTCTTGTGCTGCTTGGGACGACAATGGTAGTGGCGCCAGCCATTATCCAATTCACCGTCGTTGCACATTTCCATGGACTTCATCCACGGAGTCTCTAGTGCCTGAGCAACGGTATATCGCGTGTCTGGGTTAGGGTCGAGCATACCGGACAGACATTCAATTTCTGGCGCAGTGAGATCTTTAAAGACCTGGCATTCTAGGTGGTTGCTGTTATCGTGGCGCTGTTGGCAGTACAGACCGAACTCCTCGTCGCCGCCATCTTTGGCATGAGCGGCCACATCAGCCGGCGAGCCGGGCTTTGCACCGTTCACAGGTTTAGCGCGATAAAACGCTGCACGGAACGGCAACATTTGGGTGCGGATGCAAAAGTAAGTGACGGCTGCGCTCCATACGTCGAATGCACGGCCGTCGTAGCCATCGTTCTCGTCTTTGAGCTGCCACATTTCAGGAGACCAGAAGGGTTCAGAGCCGCACCATTTGTGGGAAGGACGAGAGCCAGACTCGAAGCAGCTCTGTACGACATCTGCCGTGCCAAAGTCGGCAACCTTGAGCGTTCCACCCTGTGAAAGAACAAGATTCTCAGGCTTGATATCGCGGTGCGCGATGCCGAGTTGATGGATGTGCTGTAGACCCAGTAAGAGTTGTTTGAACAAGCAGCCTTGTTCGTTGAGCGACATGGAGGGTCGTTCTTGCAGGAGGTTGAAGAGATCGCCCCCAGAGCACTTATTAGATAAAGACACACACATATCAGTATTTTTCTTTTCTTAAAATGATAGTCTAACGTGTGAATATTAAAAAAGAGGGAAACTCACGTATTCCATAACAGCACACCATCGATCGTGCTCGTCTTTCACGAGATCTAGCGTGTCAATCACATTTGTATGACCAGAAACGGTCTTGCTGATGCAGTATTCGTTCTGCATCCGCTTATTGTAATCACATTCCGATTCGCTCTTGTCACGTTTCTTGAATTCTTTCACAGCGAGGATTTGGCCATTGGCGCGCACCAGTCGGATCACCGCTGTAGCACCGCTGGCTACATTTTTTTTAGAAGTGGCGCCCATGCCTTTGCAGCTGTGCTCAGGCTTCACATAGGGTCCGTACTTGTCTGCCAGCTTTGCGTATTTCTTTTGCTGCAGCTGAGAGGTGGAGGACGAGGGTGAGGACGGCGAGGTCGGGCTGTCGCTGTAGTAGCTGTTGTTGCTGCTGCTGCTGCCAGTAGTCATAGTATGCTGTTTCCATGACGACGAGAACTTGTTCCAAGTGCTGCTCACTGAGCTGCCGTAGCTGTGTAAGCTGCTCGATGCACTGCTGCGTCGACTCTTGGTGGATGCTGCACTGGCTCGTCGTTTGCGGTCCTCATCATCACTGTTGTCTTTGCTGGTTTGATGATGGTGGGCCAAGGGTGTCATGCGAAGACCGGCTCGGATATGGCCACCGGCATGGTGCAGCATGTTGTGAAAGCGGCCATGCGACTTTTTCATCGGCTCGGCCACTACGGGTTGTTGCTGTTGCGGTTGATGCTTTTGTTGTTGTTGTTGTTGTTGTTGTTGTTGTTGATGATGATGGTCTTGTTGTGATTGCGGTGACTGTGGTGATGAGAGCGGTACTTGGTGTGCGTTAGCACCAGCAGTTGTAGACACAGACGAGCAGCTGCTGCTCCTGGTATCGCCTGTGGAGATGGAGGAAGACAGACCGGGTGGACGGTTGTCGTCGTTGTGCAGGGGATCGATGGCTTCGGGTGAGCTGGAACGAGGGATCATCAGCCAATTCCCATCGTCAGAGTACTTGTGTGAGATAACCGACATATTCAATAGTACATGTAATGGATGGAGTGGGGAAAGGGAAGGGGGGGTATAAGATCAAGCTTGAGATAAGAAGGAAAAAAGGGGAGAAGGAGAAGTCAAAAAAAGAGTCTGTTTATATAAGAAAAAAGAAACTATTGTCGAACAGATTCAAGGTGTGGCGAATGACTTTTTGTACTAGGCAAGAGAGGGTGTGTGTGTGTGTGTGTGTGATAATCTATGCGCTAGCAAAGCAAGGGGGGGGAGAGGAGAGGAGAGGAGAGGAGAGAGGGAGAACCAGTGTGTGTGGCGACACAAGGGAAAGAAAGAAGAAAAAACCCATCTGCTTTTGGACTGTGTGGGTGTCTCTCTGAGTTTCGAAACTTTTTTTTTTCTTTTCGCTTTCCATTGCCATGCGGGGATTTTCTGGGGGTGGGTGGGTGGGTGGGTGGGTGAGGGTCGCCTTTGCCCGAATGAATGACGTCCATCACGATGCCACAAGGGTTGTTATAATTAGCTCTGCCCAGCGCATTTAGTGTCATCCCAAATACGGACGTCAACCGGGAAGCGCTTTTTGCTTCGCTCTTCCACAAACCGGACTCGACGTCCAAAGAAAAACTTTTTTCCTTTTGGGTTCCCTTTCAAAAGTGAGAAAGAGAAGAAAGGGACCAAAGGCTTTTGGTTGGTTGGCTCAGCCAAAACCACTCATGATATCTGATGGGGTTTTACATTACAATTTTTTTTCGCTCTGGGTTCCTGCCTGTCTGTGAACCAACCACCAAGCCGTCAGCGCCAACCACGTGCCCTGCTCTGTATACCCGCATATATATAATTCTGCCTTTCCGTGCTCTCTGTCGCACTCTGTAGTATGGATTCTGATCAAACCAATGCCCCTCCCCCACTCTTTACCCCGACATTCAATAAACAATTCTATATCGATCCAAAGGAAAACTTTATTGCTACTTGCTGCTACCGCTGCTGCTGATCAAAAGGGAGAAACGACGCAATTTATCACAAGAAATTCTTTTATTTTGGGGGGGGGGGCAAGAGAATCAATGTAATTTTATGAGAGAGAAATAGAGGCAAATGATATGTTTATTTATCAAATAAAACGTAGCAAAAAAAGAAAAGAACAGTTCATGGATGTTTCATCATTACTATGCATAATATGCAAATATCCTTTTTATCCATTCTTATTACTACCCAATTAATACCGCTTTGTCCATAGGATGAATATACATGCAACTAAAAAAGCGGGTATACGTTTACAATGAAACTCTTCTCCGTTTGCGGGTAATTTTTTTTATAAAGAAGAGACGGGGAATTTTAACAACTCATGACAACACACACTCAAAAGAGCGTATATGGTAACCCTCCACCACATGCCCCCACTTCAAGGACGACGACGACGACGACACCACTACTATAATTTACCGACAACGACATCATTTGCAGTAAAGTTACCCGACAACTCCACAAAATTTGATTTCCAGCAATATTACCCGTCTGAACTGTGGTCCAAACTTGAAAAGGGAGTTTTGTAACTTAGCACCCTTACATTACGTACCATTGCACCAACATGTACATACTTGTCTTGTCCCCCCCCCCCCACCTCATCCCACCCCATAATCAATAATCATCAATCATCAGTATCATCTCCGTGAAGCAGTTGGAAGCAAGGAGAAGATTTTCCATTGAGGGTAACCGTGAAGAGTATATGAGCTAGGTAACTTACGGTCACGTAACTAGGCAACGGTTGCTATGGCACGGTTGCTGTAAAGTGCATCGCTATGGTTTCACAAGAATGGCGATGCTCGAGCTTTAAAAAGCAGCGACACTTGGAAGATCGCCGTCGTTTCGAATGACGGCTACAGAATTCAGGGCCTTTATCTCTGTTGTTGTTGTTGCTGCTGCTGATAAACCAAAACACGGAGGAAGATGGTGCCATGAGATAGAAATCTGAAGTTTCTACAAAAGAAAAAAGGGGCGCACTGTGCACATTTTCTTGTTACGTACCAGATGTTCTTCGATTCCGCAAGCCGCCTCTTTAGATTATTAGTAGCTCCTTTCATCATCGTGTAATGCTCTCACTTTAATACCAATAAATCATTCGCGTGCTTCTTCTGCTACATGCCTGCTACCAGCATGTATCATCATGTTCCTAGTTTATTTCTTGAAAGAAGAAATATGGAATTCTTGTTTCCGCTGGAACGATTGTTGTGGTGATACAAAAAAACTGTGTATCCAAGATAGAGTGTGTGAATTTGTTTTCAATTTCAAGGGTAAACAGGAATCCTTCTGTTACATCTTCTTTCTGCCCGGCTATACACAGTAATAAAGACATGCTGTTCCTGTCTATCAAGGAAGATGAAAGATGGATGCATGAACATAAAAGATACTTCTCTTCTCTTGGCAATCTCCCCAATTGACCTATCCACTCGCTAGTTGACAATTTCATAACCCTCGCTGCTACTTTTTTTTTCTTCTTGTCATTATTGTTCGTTTCCTACCCAGTGCCCCACAACATGGCGCGCGTGTGTATGTAATTACATATATCGTAGCACACAAAGGCCGGACAACGTCTGTGTCCTCCTTTAAGAAACCAGCTACTAATGTACAGAAATACAGCACCAAACAATAATCGAAATTCGGTACTTTCGGGCCTTCAAGTTTTCTTGCACATACATACCTATCGCACTTGCAAGGTTCTCGTTGCATTAAAGTTGTTACTATAAATATTCATTTATTTTGATTCAACTTGCTGGTTTTGTCCCTAATTATATCTTTTGATGTATCACGAAAGTTACTCAGTGACGACGCATCATGTTTCCTCCCCCTGCCTAATAACTAAAAATCAAATGTTCCATGCAAGCAAACAACTAGGATAAATTGTCAGGTCAATAAGCACGGGAGGAAAGGAGATCTTGATTAGTATGTCAAGGCGTTATATTGCTAGTATTATTTTCAGCTAATCATATTGCTTAGAGCTTTGGAAAGAGCAAAAAGCTTTTCATCACTCATTGCTTTGTGGGAATAGAAAGTTCTTGCCGTTCCAATGGCCTTCCCTCCCCCACCCCACCAACTCGCTTCTAGATATGATCGCCATTGCAGATAACAACAGCAACAGAGCAGGCAGGGAAACATATTTGCATTATTATAACGGTTAGTCCAGAATTGAATAACCTTTTGTACTAGAGGCATAATGTAAACTTTTTGTGGTGTGTGTAGTTTTAACCTCAAAAAAAAATTATAGAAATGATTTTCTGACTATTACATATGTACATACAGGAAAACGTGATGAAGATCATCATCACATCATGCGAGAACATTGTATTGGCTCTACCAATTTCGGATTTGTCTGCTCTTTCATTATTTAAAATCAAGAAAAAATCGGCATTACTGCAACAACAACAGTTGGTTCTATGTTTTTGCCAAGAAAGAATGTGCACCATGACTTACCTTTCTTCTCTGTCTTATTACTAATCGTGCGTTTTTGTTGCCAAGAAAACACAATGACCGTTTATGCCTAATATGACCACTACTGTATTTTGCTCTCATCGGTGAGCAGTTTGTCTTGGCAAAGAATGAAGAGGACAGCAATGATATATTTCATCATCGGATATCGTACATCTTATACGTGGCGCAGATTATCCCTCCTCTTTGGAACGATAATTATAGTGCATAACAGAATATCCAAAGAAGAAGAATAGTTTATCCAGCTCTCAAGTCAATAACAAGTCGTAATACCTGAGACACAATGACTTGATGCCATTTCCAGCTTACATAGTGTGATCGTCGATCTGATATCTACATGACATCGGAATGACAACTCTCTTGTGTGCAGATTACAAAACAAAACAACCGGATCACAAGGATGGGTAAGGCGGACTCTAAGAAACTCTTTCGGATCGCTTATGCATACTTGTTGACGAAAAAGCATGAGAGATAGGGTAGGAAGCGGTGGTCAAAGGAAAGATCTTGACATATTTCTCTCTGAGTTTTGCTTGGCATCTTAATTCATGTATGTAAATGTAATGTACTATACAATGCAAAAAACTTGTATATAGCTAGCAGTTTCTCTCCCTCGTATTCCTAAAAGATCCGCGTTTACGACGTGCATTAGATTCCTTATTTTTATCCTCCTCTTATCACAGCCCCTTTGCAGCCCTTCCTCCCCCAACAAAGAAAATTACCGGGAACCCATGCGATTCGGCTTATTCACTTAATGTACATAACCCGTCGATCAAACGTTTGAAGTGGGAAGCTGATAACTGCAAGATGCTGCAACCCCGACACCTCGCTTTCCTGAGCTGTATCTATGTTATAGAAAGGAAGCATGCATGTCACCTATGATTGTGCGTATATTAACCATATCATTTGATGAGAACAGATTAAGGATAAGTTTTTCAGCAGTTGTGTCGTTTGTTGATGTGCAGACCATCTTATTTAGGGATTCTAGTATAGAAGCATATTTCTGATGTGTTGTTAGCTAGCTCACATTCTCAAGACACATGTTCCTCTGGTTACCTGAAAAAAACTTTTATTCCCATCGAAATGCCATCCACAGCGGTTGAGCATTTTACGGAAAGAAGAAAAAGCTCAAAATTAGCAGTTGATATATGATACAGAACCCCCCCCCTCCGAAAAAATCCTTCTATATACCTATGTATCATTACGGTTTTCCCTGAAGCATCTGGAGTAGCAGACGACTCATCACCTGTGCCAAGAATTTGTGTTGCTGTTGCTGATGTTATAATAGTGTTCTATATAATACTCCCACCTACTACTACATTACTTGGCTGTTACTATATATAATGAGATCGCTACAAGAAAAACTCCACTCTCATTACACGTAAATATAGTGATACCGTTACACGATTTCACAATAAGCTTTTGTGCTCCAGATATGGATGGGTGGAGGTGTGAACCCGATCATCCTCTTTCGGGAGAGCACAAAAACTTGGCATCCGTTTTCCGCGGCTTCCTCTAACTAGCACACTCTTCTTCTTCTCTAAATGGATATAGCAGTTTTATGATAGAAACATTAGAGATGCTGTTGTAGCAATGAGCAGTAATTACTCTCTTTCTCTCTGTTCGTTTTTGACGTAACATGTGCACAATCACCTGAGCGACATTTACTTTATTCGCGTTTATTATCGGTGAGAATAGTCAGTTGCGGGCCAAGACATTTTGAGAAATCGACTTGAGCGGTAATTGATGAAACAACTCGGAGTCGTGATGTAAAATGACACGGTTAATCATGCTCTTTTCATGGAGCATAGTAAACAATCCTACGCACTATGTGTTCTTCTTAGATTCGAGCTATTTATCGATAATATGCATACTTCACAGCATCATGATTGCGCTACATAATTTTTGAACGTTGCTTCAATGGTAAAGGAATGATGAGTGAAGCATTCACCAGAAGCGCAGATACGATTACGCAGTATCTGAAGGTTTTTCGCTAATTTTGCAAGAACACCAAAGAAGAGGTCGATTTCAAAATATTTCTTTGTTGTATGCCAATAAAAGAGACGTATCAGACTCGGATGCTTTCATTGTATCCGTTCTTATCGTTTAGAATATTTGTTTGTTACTGATGATAAATTTGTAACAAGCATTAGGTATTGTTCCTCTCACACAGAATTGCAAAACACCAATACTTTTTCAATGGGCGGGGAGCAATGATGCATTTATTTCAACAACTGTGTATTCAAATATTCTTCTGCGGCACTAGCAGGGATTCGAGACATGTAAGTGGTGTGTGATATGGTGAGTAACAAAAGCTGAGATCATATCCATAGACATTTCTTGCTAATTCGAGCGCTCTTACTACTTCCCACCGAGCGTAATTTCGAGGAACGCAATATAGAGTAGCTGGATTTGCGCTTGTTGTTTTATGATTCAAACATCGTTTCCCTGCACCCTGGATTCCTTTCACGGAAGATTTCACGTAGCCTTCCCCCACCCCAATGGATGCGGCATATCTTTTTGCACTGCATGATGAGTTTTGAATGCGATCCAATGGGAACAAGACGTGAACGAATCCTCCAGCATTTTGTGATGACATGTTAATTAATTCTCTTGCTTCTGAAAACCAACCCAATTACGCTCCCACATTCTTTTGATACTCTTTTGAATGCATCATTTGCTTGATTGACTAATCGTCTATTGACTGCAGTTGTACCCCGGTTTTTTGCGACCGAGGTATTACCGATTCCTATTTGCAAAAAGTGAGGATTTGCAACTAACAGGCTTTGTTTCACATAAACATTTGAGGTCATCCTGTACATAGTACTGCTTCGTAATTTATCTGTCAGAGATGATGTACGATACATTCCCTGGAAATAATCTCTCAACATAGGTTTCGGTGTTTCCCCATTCTACTGGCCATTCAACTACCAGTTTGTAACTTTTTTTATTTCACTTCTATATATTTTCTTAAATATTCATCTTACAGTAACCACGTCATTCTATATCTCAATAAGACGCAAAGCATGCTTCTGTCAGTTGATATCACAAAAGCAAAAGCTGTTTTCACCTCGATATGATAGCGTGCAGATCGTAAAACCTATTTGCAAGTTGCACATGTGCGAATTTTGAAGTTTTCAAACAAAACTGCAGATATTTACAAGACAATAGTGTATATGAGTCAAGCTTTAGTTCTATTATTTCTTAAAGACTTACGTCTTTTTCCTGCATGTCTCCTTCAGCTGCTTCTTCATCGATTTCTCGTTCTTTGAGATGTTAAGGTACTGATCGAGCCCTTGAGCCACTGGAACGGACGACTACTTTCGTAAAATCTGCGCTTCAGTTCTTCAAGAAAAGCCCACCGTGTCTAGCTCTACTCGTGTGTCGACATGAAGGCAGCATAAAGCTCATCTGCAGGTTGAGTATACTTCTAGGCCACAATTATATCCTCCAGCCACAGATGGCTGATACCGATAATGTGTTTCATACGCCTGACAGGCAGCTAGCGCTGAACTTGTGCTGCGTTATATAGTAACATTACTGTAACAATCTACAACATCAATGAAATTGATGAAGAGCCTGAACGGAAACAATATATCAGCTCTCAAATATTAGTGGTATATGGAATATTTGCAGAGTGACTAGAAACGTATTCACATGCATTTATATCAACAACAAGAAGCCGAAAGAACTTAGCTATATTGGAAAGGAGAACCAGGATTTACTTAGATTACAGTTTACAGTATGTGTGAGTTATTGTAAAACCAAAGGTTGCAAAAAACCGGGGTTAGCTATACGGAGGCCGGTATATACGTGACAGTGTATCAAACGTCTACTGTGGCAGGACAAGAGCAAGATGCTTACATTGGCTCGCTAGTACACTCGGGTAAGAAGCAAGGTGAGTGTTCGGTTGACTGCGATACATGTCCTGTTGAATAAATTTGCTAGTTTTGGCGCCTGCCATCTATCTTGTGATTAATCATAGCGAGAATGCTAAAAATCGAACGGTCAAAAATACAAAAGTACTTTCTTTAATTTTTTGATATCAGTTTTATATGCTGCGAAAACTGATGTGCGGTCCGTTGATTGATTCTGCTGCTGGTTCCGAAAGAACCGACAGCACATCGTAGCTCGTTACTGAACTAACAAAACATCCCTGCCACGATAGATAATATCAGCTTTGTCGAGTATGCAGAGCTTTTTATGTTTTCGATAACTAAAGTTATTGTCTGCCTTCGCCAGTACCTATCTTCCGTACTGTCATTATTACCACTGCCCGCTTTACCATTTACGATTGCCAAGACGTCAACGATAATAATACCTCAGTAACCATGAAGAAGAAAATGGATACTCCTATGATTATGCCGTACTCGAGAGCTTTTGTTAGTGTCTCTCGATTAGCGAAAAAAAGGAATGACAAGTCTACTCTGTTGGTTTACATTTATAAGCTGCTAAGCAGCGGATAACTTAAACATTATCACTACCACTACTGCGGGTTGACAACAGCGGCAGACTTCCCGAATATGATTTTCCAAGCACAATTAATGAGAGAAAGGATCATCAAGCCAGCGGTTTTTGCATGTTAGGTACGCACGTTTTGTGATGTTTCTTTACTATGAACAGATCATTTTTGCATATGCTACTGCTTTGTTGAGTTTGGTTCCCGAACGAAAAACTGTCTGTCTGAGCTTCTTTGACCTCCATTTTTGAAAAATCAATGATCCGACATAAAGTCTTGCCGCAGTCACTAGAGCTAAAAGCCGTTTTCCGTTTTTTTGGTGTGTTTTTTAACAAGAGAAGAAATTGTTCTACTGAATCCATCTCTTAAAGCATTTGGGAAAATCACACACACTCATTTTTTTCCCGCCATAAAAGCCATCTCTGCTGCTACGTATATCTTTATTTTATTGCTAGCCTTTTTTTTTGTTTCCATAACTCCAACAGCAAACAAAAGAAAAACTATAACGACGCAATGCCACCAAAACAGCAAAAGACAAAGGGTGACAAAAAGAAGGCTCAAAAGGCCGCCGATGATAAAACCTTTGGCATGAAGAACAAGAACAAATCAGCAAAGGTTCAACGTTATGTTCAACAAGTAACGCACCAAGCTCAACACAATGCTTCCCAAACTGTAAATATCTCAAAGAGACGCAGCAATATTTTTTTCTTATAACCAGTGAGGGCGGGTATATGCATGTGTGGGCTGGGGAATAGTGCAAAGGAGTGTGCCTGTTGGTGAATGGATATATGCCCCGAAGATGTATATCATTACTTACTAAATCACTTAATGAATAGGACAAAGAAAAGGCCAAGGCAAAAGCCAAGGAAGAACTCGCTGCAAAGAAGGCTGCCGAAGCGAAGCGAAAATTGGAATTGGAGGAGCTGTTCAAACCAGTGCAAGTACCACAGAAGGTACCTTTTGGCACTGATCCAAAGTCTGTGATCTGTCAGTATTTCAAGGCTGGTCACTGTGAGCGAGGAGCCAAGTGTAAATTCTCTCACGATCTGAACATTGAGCGCAAGTCGCAAAAGAAGGATGTGTATACGGATGCTCGAGAGGACAAAACAAACGGTGAGTGTCTATCTCTCTTTAGTGCTCACAATAACAATGACGGGATAATGTGTTTCTTTATGTATGTGTGCATCTACCTGCTGTAATATATATTCAGGTACATACATACATAAGCACCCGTATCCAGGAAAAAAGCTATATGTGTCGCTCTATAACTAACGTAACACGACATTATAGACACAATGGAGAGTTGGGATCAAAAGAAGCTGGAAGAAGTGGTCCAGAGCAAAGCAGGCAAGCAGCCACCTACCGATATTGTGTGCAAGTACTTTTTGGAAGCGATCGAGTCCAACAAGTATGGTTGGTTCTGGGAATGTCCAAATGGCGGTGTGAACTGTAAATACCGCCATGCTCTGCCACCTGGTTTCGTATTGAAGTCGAAGAAGGCCAAGACAGACGACAAACAGGAGATTTCGCTGGAAGAATTTTTAGACACAGAGGTAAAAAGAAAAGCATTATACATTCTTGGGTCTCTTTAGCTAGCTTTTTTTTACTAATCCGATATATATTTATAGCGTCATAAACTTGGACCAAATCTGACGCCGGTTACTCTTGAGTCTTTCAACCAATGGAAGAAGAACCGTGTGGCAAAGAAGGATGCTGCAGAAGCAGCAGACCGCAAGGCAAAGGAGAACCGTGTGAAGGCTGGCCGATCTCAAGGCATGTCTGGTAGAGATCTGTTTGACTTTAACCCTGACTTGGCTCTTGATGAAGACGAGGATGATGATGCGTTGGATCTGTCCATGTACGAGCGCAAAGATTCTGATGACGAAGAAGAAAGCATTGCACCTAGCGCCTCCTCTGATATCAACAATGGTGTCGCTAACATTTCTCTAAATAACGCCGCCACCAAAGCTTAAAGATGATAACCTAATTTTAATAAAATACGTTTGCCATTTATCTTGAAACACACAAAGAAAGCTAGGAGTGGGAAACGAAACTGCGCCAAAATTTATTGTCTTTTTTAAAATCCTCTTTCTCTCTTTCCCCTCCAACTATCTATACAAGCACCTACAATGTCATCTTCCGAAGAGGAATACGAGGTGGAACGCATTGTGAAGCACCGTAATGTGACCGGGAAAGTTAGTTTCACCAACAGTGATGTTTTTATTTTATTTTCGACGATAAAGTCGCGTACAAACACGTCTCGAAATAAAAGGAGTGAATTCAAGTTGAAAACGTCTAACTCTTTTTCTTTGGAATGATTTATAGCTACAATACTTGATTAAGTGGAAAGATTACAACGATGAAGATAATACTTGGGAATCCGAAACCAACGTGTAAGGCTTATTTCACCTTGTAAAACTTATAGAGCGATCGACTGTGGAATGAATTTATGCAAGCTAAATGGTAGCACCGATTCCAATATACTCATAAATTGTATAGATTCGCGTCAAACTTGGTTGACGCATATTGGGACAACCATGGTGGAAGCGAAGCTTTGGAAGCTGCACGCAATAGCAAAAAGTTAAACAAGTTGAAACCTGCAAAGAAGGACACCAAGAAAAATAGTAACACGGCGGCCACTGGTAGCAGCAGCAGCAGCAGCAAATCGCATGTCAAAGAAATAAACAAAAAGCAGCAACCAGCATCCGTGGCGTCAAATTCATCATCACCCGCATCATCATCAAAATCATTATCTTCGGTACCAACCAAACGCGACAGAAATCTCGAGACTTATATGGAATTTAGCGATAACGACTCGTCCAAACGTGCACGCTTGCCAAGTGAAACCGACAAAGGTAAGGTCTTGACATTTAATAGTTGTACTGTGAAACTTGCAGCAATGGGAAACCCGAAATTAAAGTTGTTTTTAGCGCCTTCACTAACGTCATTGGCTACAACAACAACACCAGCAGCAAAAGATACCCAAAAGCAATCGACATCACCAGCATCTTCTCTAACTTCATCGCAATCATTGCAACCATCATCATCATCAGCTGCAACAGCAACAGCAGAAAAAGTGACCAAAGTGTTGGTGCCTATAACCGATGCAATGGAAGAGGATGAAGTGCTGAAAGAAACCGAAATTGCAACAGAAAGCACGACGATCATGGGAAAGGATACACCCGCTGCTGAGGTCGACGCAACGGCATCTTCATCAGTACTGTCTCAGCTGGATGCGACAATCAATGCCACGGATGCCATTGCAGACGAGATCAGTTCCACACAGGTTGAAGTCGACACAACAGAACAGCAACAAAATAAGGTTGTCGCTGCTGTTTCTGCCCCATCGCCATCATCATCTTCTTCGTCATTGCCGCTATCGAAGGACAACGACAAACTAGCAGTAACTGACGGAGCAAATGATGGCACTCGGACATCAACCAGCTCTCTACCTGCTCCTACTGCTATCCTTGGCGATACCATCACTGATGCCTCAACGGACATCGGGATGGGAGAAGCAGCAGCAGCAGCAGCTACTACAGAAGGACGGCTATCAGCAAGAAAAGACACACCAATCAGCGCCACAATTGTTGATTCTGATCCCACAACAAAGCGGAACTCGTCAATTAGTGACATCGCAAATGATCTCGATACTGCTGTTGCTACTACTATTACTACCGAAGCTACAAAAGGACAAAAACGAACGTCTGTCGCTGAAAAAGAAAATGCAGGCATCACTCAAGATGACGAAGATCTTTTCATGGACGATGTAATGGATAAACCTGCTGCATCACCGACGACATTGGCAGATGCGACGTTGCTATTGGATATGTTGGATGACGAAAACGAAGAGCAGTCATCTGATATAAGTCCCGCGTATGACAATGGGAACAGTAGCACAACAACTGCAGGATTGAGCACCACATCATTAGCAGCAGCAGCAGCAGCAAATAAGGAGAACAAGGGCCGTTCTATGACTGAGGATAAGATACCACCTCGTGTTTTGGAAAAGGACACAGACATGCTCAGAGGTGGTGATGATAAGCTTTTGAGCCATATCTCACCTTACGACAGCAACGTGAAAGGGCTTACTGAACTCAACACAGACGAGGTGATCTATGATGCCAATTTCCCTGCGAGCCCAGAGGATTGGGTGAATGTGAAAGAAGTGGCTACGGTTACACGAGTCCCAGATGATGATGGCTTGGATGGCGACTTATATGTTGTAGTTCGATGGTATGTTTAAATGATTCTGTGCGCTTTTCTGAACATATAAAGTGTATTGGTGTTTTTTTACTGATGATGTATGGGAATAGGGCCAATGATGTCTTGTCGTTGCATCCAAATGAAAATGCTCGGAAACATTGTCCAAGTCAGGTAAATATTATTTATGCTAACATGATCTACTGCTACAAGACAAAATGAACTTTACTCAATTCTAATATCTACATGTTGCTATATGTGTAATAGCTGATTGATTTTTACGAAAAGTCATTGAAGTTTGTGGTGTAGTAGGATAATCCACTCGAAATTGTACATGTCGAAAAAGAAAGGTGTCTTTTAAGAAGTGAATAAAACACCGAAACATTATATATACTGTATTTGTAGTAAACATGTGATCAAATCTAGGGGTGCACGTCAAAGTCGACTTTTGTGTAATCATAGAGCATGTACGCACGGAACCATAACGTGAGATTGGTCAACACATCGAAGATATCCTTCATGTACATGATAGCTAAGTTATGGCGGAAAGCTATATTGACATCTAGTGTGCTTGCAGCAGACGATAATGAACACAGCGCTTATGTATTACTGTTTTGTAGCAGGAAGAGGATATACAGTAGTTTTGAGTGTAAGTCGCTGCATACAGCGCTCGAGTCTGAAATGATGTGGATGGTATGGCAGCACGTCGCAGTACTCTGTTGGATAAATGTGTATTATATAAACCCCAATAGCCGTTACCCCGCGAACAAGCACTAAACCCCGAAAGTATTGTCACTTTGTCAGCGCATACGTGAATTTCCTTTTTAAATTGAAGGGATTACCAAATCTTCGTTTCACCCTTTTTCCTTTTATTAATATTCAGAGTTGAAATGGATTTGAAGAACCTATTCAACGTGAATGGCAAGGTAAACATACAAGGGCATTATACGCACTCATATCATTGACAAAAAAGACAAAAAGTGCCCGGTTTTAATCGTTGCTGTTGTATGGTTTGGTTACTGTATGTGACACCTAGGTCGTCCTAGTGACAGGTGGCTCTCGTGGTATTGGCGAAATGATTGCAACGGTTAGTTTTTCTTGTTGAATAAGGATGAACGGAATCTTAGGAAGGGCTATAAGCTAATGGGGGTAGGACGAATTGTATTAGGGCTTTGTCAGCGGTGGTGCCAAAGTGTACATTACCAGCCGATCGGCCGACGCTTGTGACAAGGTATATTGTTTCGCAATGCATAAAACGTACCCTCCATTTGCACGGCCCTAACTTGAATGTATAGGTCGCTAAAGAACTGAATGCACGTGGTCCCGGTCAATGTGTTCCCATTCCAGCCGACTTGCAGAGCGTTGACGAAATCAAGCGTTTGGTAGCCGAGATCAGCAAGCAGGACTCCCACTTGGATGTGCTTGTCAACAATGCCGGTGCCAACTGGAACGGCAGTTTCCATGACTACCCTGACGAAGCCTTTGACAAGGTTATCAGCTTGAACTTGAAGCGTATCTTTACCTTGTCGCAAGCGTAAGTCTACTATGGGTTTATAGATACAGAATATTACACAATGCGAATGCAAATGTTATATGCAGACGGACACAATTATAATGGGGAGCTTACATATCTCACAATACTAGCTGCTTGCCCTTGTTGTCAGCCAAGGCGTCTAACGCAAACCCCTCCTCGGTCATCAACATTGGCTCGATCGATGGTATCCGTGTTCCCCCTCAGGACACCTATGCCTACTCTGCCTCCAAGGCCGGCTTGCATCATTTAACCCGCCATATGGCCGGCAAGTTGGGTGGCGACGGTATTCTGGTTAATGCTATTGCCCCCGGTGCTTTCCAGTCCAAGATGATGAAGGCCACTTTGGATGCTTTTGGAGATATCATCAAGTCTAAGATCCCCGTCCGTCGCATTGGTTCGCCTGAGGATATTGCTGGCACATGTATCTACTTGGCTTCTCGTGCTGGTCAATATACCAATGGTGCTGTCATCACTGTTGACGGTGGTGCTGCTGTCTCCGCCAACCTTTAAATCGGCTGCAACCTTGTTTTTGTAATTGTATAATCCAACTACCGTTTTTTCTTTTGATTACCCTCATTTTGCCTCCTCCAATCATCACTGGAAGAATAAAATAAAATAAAAAAGACATATTTTATGTATCGTGAAAATATCTCTATTCATAATTATGAACCAAAAACCTATAATTTTTGCAGCTACTACAATATAAAACAGAGCAGTTGTGTGTACCCATCAGTTGCGCTGTTGGTATATGTCGTCATTCGTTATGATCCTTTAAGTTAAAGCGGAAATGCTTTGACGTTGACCCGCCTGTGCAGGTTGTGCCGACATTGTTCCTTGTTTGTTTTGCGGGACGCGAGGTACACCACTACGGCTACTGATCTGTCGACTGAGTCGACGCGTCTGTTCCTTGGACAAGCGCGGTCGTTCAAGGTTGGCCAGAGAGCGCAAGCGGCCAGCATAGTAGCGGGAAGAGGTCGTTGTCGATACCATTGAAGAACGACGCGAGGGTGGACGACCTGGTTCTGCAGGACCGGCTTTTCTTCGGTCAAAGACACGCTGCATACCAAACTTGATCAGATCCAAAGGAGCGAACCAGATAAAGTTCCATACCCAAGCAGCACCGGCCCACTGCCATCCGCAGCCTTGAATGTTAGTGAATCCCCAGTTGGCATACACGGCAATGAACGTCGCCACCAATTGAGCTACGATAAACGCACACATCAAAATTACGGACGGCCGTTCCATAAAGAACCAGCTGTGAGATCGTGTAATAAAAATCAATGCTTGCGATATTGTTGAGACTTGGAGATAAATAACCGAGTGAAGGATTGGATGATTCGGATCGGTGAATGTCTGCAGGCCAAACTTGCGGTTAAAGAAGGTAGTCTTGTAGATGACAGCGAAAAAGGAAATCGTAGATGCAGCGAGATACAGGCCATAAACGATGGCATACGAAAAAATTTCAAAGAGGTTCCACTGGTCTGGATGTGGTGATGGTCTGACCCGGTCCTTGGAGATCGTCATGATCGTGCCGTCGTTCAAAATAGCCAATATCAGAACCATGAATGGCGGAAAGTCGAATTGGAAGGCAAACACCATGATGGCAAAGCCTACAACGATACGAATAGTTACCGAACAGGTGTACATGGAGTAATTTCGTGCACGCTGGAAAATCTGACGCGAGTTGATCAAGGCTTCAATGATGACGGATAGACCCGGCTCAGTCAAGACGATATCAGCAGCCGAACGAGCAGCATCAGAGGCATCGGCGACGGCAACACCCACGTTGGCTTTGGAAAGAGCAGGAGCATCGTTGACACCATCACCCGTCATGGCCACCATGTGGCCCATGCCTTGCAATCGCTCGACAATCTCGTACTTGTGTTCTGGATACACGCCTGCGAAGCCATCAGCACCCATTACCAGCTCATCGACACCGGAATAACCGCTGCCAGGTGGCGGACCATCCTTGAGCGTAGTTGAGAGAAACATGTTGTCACCCATACCAAGTCGACGACCGGTTTCTTTGGCAATAGCAAGCTGATCACCCGTAATCATTTTAACTTGAACACCCAATTCAATAGCGCGGTCAATGGTTTCCTTAGTGTCGGATCGGGGCGGGTCATAAATAGGAAGTAAACCAATAAGCTGGAAGCCAAGGCCTTCGTCTTCAACTCGACCGGATGGCACTTCGTCTATAGCGACAGCAAGGGCTCGAAGACCACGTCTGGCGAACTCGTCTACGTCGTCGTTTAATGCCTTGATTTGCTCCTCTGTTTTGCCGCGCGTGCACAAGTCCAGAATAAAATGTGACATGCCCTTGGTGGCGCGATATACTTTGCCATCATCTTCGCGTTTATATGTGATCTCTGTGCGCTTGATGACTGGATTGAACGGCTTGAATTCGAGTTCATCGATGCCCTGGCGCGCGGCTTTGGGATCCTTGAGAGCATTGACGATACACAGGTCAATGGCGTCTTGATTTTCCATGCGCGAGGCATAGGCGGCAATACGCATCACGTCATCGATACTGTACTCATCTGAATAGGTTCGCAGGGTCGGCTGGTCGACAATCAGTTTGTTGAGCGTCAATGTGCCAGTCTTGTCGGAACAGAGGATAGTGACAGCTGCCATTTCTTCAATAGCAGTGATACGCGTGACGATAGCCTTGTGTTCAGCCAATTGCTTGGCACCAATGGCGAGGGTGACAGATAAGACAGTGGGCATGGCAATAGGGATACCGCCAATGAGCAACACCAAAAGATTGTCGATGCCTCGTCTGTATCTGTATCTAAACGCGGCGTACATGACCAAAATTTCGACTACCAAGAAAATACCAATGCTGCACAAACAGAAATTACCAATCTTGGCAAGGATCTGCTGCAAATGGCCCATGCCTTCGCCAGCTTCGCCTACAAGTCGTGCAGCGCGACCGAAAAATGTGTTTGAGCCGGTGCCAATGACAACCGCCTCTGCTTCACCTTGTTTCATGGTAGACCCGGAGAAGACTTCGTCGCCGGCGTCTTTTGTAACAGGCAATGATTCACCCGTCAATGCAGCTTGGTCAATCGATACTTCACCATGTGCACGGACCAGTCGACCGTCGGCAGGAATGACATCACCCAGTTTGATTGAGATGATGTCGCCAGGGACTAGTTCTGATGCCTCGATCGTTTTCCATTCACCATCGCGTTTCACTTTGGATTCTGGAGCCAAGGAATCCATCAAGGCCTTTACAGCATTGCCGGCTTGTCGTTCTTCCAGAAATCCAATGATTGAGTTGGCGAGCAGTAGCACAATGATACCGACGAAATCGGGCCAGTCCGGAGGCCGGCCTTCACCGTTGGACAAAGCAATGGCAACGATAGCGGCAGCTTCCATGACCCATGAAAGCGGATTCCACATGAATCCCAAGAATTGAAGGATGGGGTTCTGCTCCTTGTGTTGGATACTATTAGGACCGAAATGCTGTATGCGTGCTTCAGCTTCTGTCGTAGTCAATCCATCTGTGTTTGTCCTAAATGGCAGATACCCGTAGGTTAGGACATATCTCACTGTGCTTTGTTGATTGCAAACATTAATGCAAAGAGCGAGCTGTAACTTACTCTAAAAGACGAAAGATCTGCGTTGCTTCCATTGTGGATAAGTCATAGTGCTCGTGATTGTAAAGCTCATCGATAGGGATATCCTTCAGCGGTGCAAAGTTGCCGTTAGCACCGTTTACTGCACCTCCACCGCCTGCCAACTTCTCATTGAGCGACTGCTTCGCATTGTTATCTGAACCACCATTGGGCTGATTGTTGGCGGATCCTAACGTAGGCGTGTTCGTTTCAGTCGATTCGCGCGGATGTTGGTCGCTACTATCGTATACTGGTCGTGTGTTTTCTTTCTCGGGATCGCCCGACATGTGGACTTTCTATTGTTCTTTAGGATCGAGCGAAAAACTATTGAAGAAAAGAGATTAAAGGAAAATTAAAAAACAAACATGGGACATGGGGCGCCTATTGTAGCAGCAACAAGAATATTCACCGAGCAGTGTATGCTATTCGCTTTTTTGTTTCAGTGTTGATCCAGATCACCGGAACAATTCGCACCAGGCTGATATTGGCAGAGCCGGAGCCTGCATCAAGCATGACATAATTCGGATCCAAAAGCAGGCAGAAATCAAGTCTTTTGAAGTGCTGGTACAATGATCTAATACTGCGGTAACTATTTTTTTTTGTATAGACGCACCTTTTTTTTTTGATAAAATGGTGGGTTATTCGACAGGTCTAGTCTTGCACAAAGCTGGATAGTTGTATTTGGCCAACAGCAGAAGGAGACGACGGTGGTTGCAAAAGAAATTGGGTAAACAAACGCTGCTGCTGGGCGCAACAGTTGTTGTTGTTGTTGTACACACATTGCTTCAGAGTGTGAGCCCTGTTTGTTTGTTTCAATGCTCATTGGCGGAAACAGGTTTTTTTTGTAAATGGTGTTGTGCCTATGATTGGTATATGCGCCAGATGATTTGCCTAGACCCCATTGTTGTATGCATTGTACTACCCTGTCCACAGTAAAAAAAAAGACCTTTTGCCCTCTGTTACTGTCAAACACCCTTTCCCTCTTCTCTTTTCTCTCTGCAACAAAACTTTTTTTTACTCGCTGTAAAACACTATGGAGAACACCGACCCTTTTACCCACATAATGGAAGACCACAGTTACTGCTGTTCTAGTGTGCAGGACCTTCTATCACACCCACACCCTCCCACAGCAGCTATGATGCCCGGCCCTACGAAGCTATCGTCTCCACAAATAGCTAATATAGAGATGCCACCACCACCGCCGTCATCTACTATGGCTCCTCCCATGGTTGACGACGTGCCAGTTGCTACTGTCCCCTCTATGAACCATATATTTTATCCTCCACCCCCGCCTCCTCCTGAACCACCAATGCCGCTAGTACCACAGCACCCACAGCATCTGCACCAGCGTCCCGAGCATGTTGTTCACCCGACACCTACCGGCAGCACAATAGCGACAGTAACAACAGAGTCGCCGACGTCATCGTCAAGTCAGCAGCAGGAACCATTTGAAGAGAGGCTTCCAGGGGGTAGGAAACAGCAAGGTAGCCTTACAACATATACCACGCATCATACACACTTCTTTTAACGCCAGTTGACCTCATATGATAACATACTAGAAACATCGTCAGTGTCACTTCCTTCTCACAACATGCGCTGGACGGATGAAGAAGACGAACTTTTGCGCATAGGACTTGTAAGCAGGGTGCTGTTGTTGCGATAAACCTCTCGCTTGACTTTTAAAAACACGTTTAATTTATAGTTAAAGTTCGGGTATGGGAAATGGAAAGCTATTTCTGAGCTTGTCAAAACGCGAAACTCGCTCCAATGTAAAAACCATGCGCGTCACTGGCTTTTGACCGACAAGGTAAAGAGTTGCACCTGACTACTTTACGATGGATGCTGGCTAACAACCTTTTTTTCCTCCTTTCCTTTCTTTTCCCTTTACTGAAAGATGGATGAAAATGTACAAAATCAACCAACAATAACAAAACCCGGCACTGTTGAAGACGAGACTCCCGCGAAAGATGAACAGCAAGGAGAGCAAAAACAAGCAGTAGCAAGAAGCGTCAAATCTCCCTCAGACACAGCAATGATGATGACGGAATCCAGTCAACCACCTTCCCCTCAGCCTGCGTCTTTCTTCAATCCTCATCCAACACCAGCCGATCAACAGCACTTTGCTACAGTCACTGACAACGATGTTGCCTCTGTTGTGCCGGCAGACACTGCTACTACTGCCCCAACAGCTACAACCGAAGATGATGTACGTTGAGGTTCTCTTTTCATTTATAGCACGTACTTCCGCTTCCTTCACCCTAGTTGCACTTAAAGCGTATAATGCTAATATGATACGTATATAGTGCAAACACTTTGACAGAGACGTTATCACAGACGATGAAAAAAAACACAACCCTGAATGGTTTTGTGACTCGAAATCGATCGCCAAATCGCCTGAACGTTACATGAAAATCCGCAATCATATTCTGGACACTTGGCACAATGTCTACAAGCCAGAATATATGACGAAAACCGCTGCACGCCGAGGATTGAAAGACTGTGGTGATGTCAACGCTGTTGGGCGCGTACACGCATATTTGGAACAAGCCAAAGCAATCAATGTTGGCTGTCCACCTGCTAAACCACGAGCACCTGCAACGAGACGCGCACCATCAACATCATCATCGCGGCGCAGCTACTTTTACTACCAAGAAAGCGACGACGATGAAAATGTTGAAACGTAAGAGAATTTTGTATTGTTTGTTTATTTTGCGTGCGTGCGTTTCTGTGTGTGTCTATGTGCCGTGCTATGTGTTGTCATGAATATACTTCTTTTTTTTTCCGCTGCAAGATAATGACATATCTCTTAATATACTTCGTTTGTTATGTGCATAGTACCCAGAAGCGTAAATCAAGGTTAGTAGGTTCGGTCCCTTTCCTTTGCAAAAGAAGAAATTGCTTAGATATGTTGCCAAACACTTTCTTCCACTGCATACTTTTCTAGACCCGACGATGACTATGATGGACATAGTAGTAAAGGTGGCAACCGCAAAAACAGACCGCGTCCGAAACGAGTTACCAAGAAACCACAGCATTACTATGACGAAGACACGCGCGATCCTGATGACCCATTCTGCCTAGTGCCTGTGGAGGATTATGTTGACGTGGAGCCACCGTTCCATGTTGATATTGCTAGCAATGCATTGGTATTAGCTGCTCTTGTGTAGTAAATCCATTTTCATTATGACTAGTACTCATCTTCTTTCTTCTTTCTCCCATCCCCTCTCTGATAACCACGCAGTTTGTGATGGACTTCCATTCACACTTGTCCTATACTGAAATTATTGGCTTGCTCGGAGGTCGCTATGTGCATGACGAACGGAAACTTTACGTGGATTGCGTCTTTCCTTGTCGAGGAACCAGTAGCACGGATATTGAGGTAATGTCTATTTTCTAGAGAGAAGTTTTCCAGATTTATCTCATTATACGATGTACTCATATCTTTTACTGCTATATCTTCGATCATGCTATGATTTAGTGCGAAATGGATCCAGAATCAGAAATGAAAGCACGAGAAATGTTTGCACAAAAAGGTCTCTCTGTCGTCGGGTGGTACCATTCCCATCCAACCTTTGAACCCAATCCAAGCGTCCGCGATATCGAATACCAACGACTCTATCAAGTAATACATGAACGATGGCATATTTTTTGAAGGATAAGAAGTGAGAGAGAGAGAAACATGACATGACTTGTTTGTTAACATTGTTTTTAGACACTTTTCCGAGATGAAACAACAGGCATTGAGCCATTCATTGGTATCATTGTAAACCCTTCATTTACTTTTGACGGTGGTGACATTTCGCGAATACAATATGTTCATATTGATCAAAACCAAAAGAACCAACGTAAGTATTCCCTTTTTTATTGTCGACCCATAAATCGAGCTTTACTTACTATACTCTGATTTTTCTCAAATGATACTAATGACACATGGTCCAATAACAACAAGCAGCTATTCCATTCGCTTGTTCATATACCATTCTTTCAAGTGACATCTTGCCTGGAGAAATCGTTGAGCAAATGACCAATCTGGTACTCCAATTCAAAACTGGCTCCAAAACGTAGGTCTATCATAATAGTAATATCCATTCTTCTAACTTGGCATTTTTATATATATTTATCATACTGATTCACCGATGTTTATATTTTTGTTATATCGTTTTTTAAAAGTGATTCAGATTTCGATGCGCGGATGGATAAGGTTATTGCCTCATCACGAGCGAACCTTCCACTTGTCACTGAACATATGCTGAACTTGATCCACAACTTGCGTGCTTTGATGCACGAAAACAATACAGCAGCCGCTGATGGCCCTTCTTCGTCTGGTACAGTTAGCGTGATGTAGCCGAAAAAGAAAATAACAACAACACGTACATGGATCCTGTAAAAAAGTTAATGATAGCGGTACATATTGAATATATGAGGAAAAAAGATTTCTTTGTTGGTTATTTTTTGCTGCCCATATGCTGTGGTGCTTGATGTCCTCTATATATATATATATGTGGAGGTGAGACTATGTATCAATACCGAATCGAGGGTTTAAGACTTCGTTATTGAATGGACGACAGGATATTGTTGCTGTTGTATTTTACGGGATTACTCGATATATTTCCTTTTTCCATGCTCCCCTTGAGATATGTACATTTGCCAGTAATGGATGCTTGAGACGATCGTAAATTATCTAGAACATCCAAAAAAGAAAGTAGCTCGCTGATCATATGATATTCTCTCATTGGTACTACTGCTGCAGAGCATGCAGTCATCATCTACTTCTTTTTAAGGTTTTTGCCACCTCCTTTTTAGGCGTGATTTACTGGACTTTAAGAAATGCCTTCAGGGTTTGGTCTGTCTGTCTGTCCTTAGCGCCACGTCCTGTGTATGTTCGTTCATTATTATCTTTTTACTGGCTTTCAGAGATCATTGTACATACATTGTTTCAACTTTTATGCTGTATGCGACGAGAGCAACATGACAGTATGATATGATGTGTGCTCTGACAGATTGTCGTAGGTAATCAGGGATATGCTTACCAAGAGAATTTCTGGTTGGCGCATCAGACATTCAGAGTATAAGACGCCTTCCGAGCACATACGGTTGTGATTTCTTCAGAGTACTTGAATATTTGCGAGTTAAGAATCGGTTGCTTTATATGTTTCTTTAACCACCTTTATATTAAATGTCTGGTGATTAGCCAACATCGTACAATCGTTTTAATATACCTGCCTGGATGGCCAGGTGTAACATACCTTTACTATTCGTGCGTGTCTACATCAACGCCATTTATCATTGCCGAACAATGCTTCAGCTATTTTTTGTGATGCTCTTATATTACATTGGTACAGATATTCCCAAGGTAGCGAATGACCAAATACTTTTTTTACTTACATGTTTAAACTTGGGTATATTCCTGTTGCCCACAAAGAGCCTTCTATACGAGCTCGGATATGAAAACTATTCGAAATCATTACTGATTGCGCAATCGCCCGAGGAATCAATCAATATGTCGCAATTACGACGCGTAACGATGATTTTCTTTGACCTTTTCGCGTTAGTAAAACTCGTATACGTGTCAGTAAGATATATCAGAAGTATAAACATTAGCACATTGATTGGTAACCATGACTCTAAAAAGTGGACTAACATAGCACTATAATGCTTATACCTTGCTCGTTTGGATCAATGTTAATAAGTATGATACTAATCCCATGATGGGTGCTCAAAGAGACAAGCTAAATGAAAACGATCAATTGACTCCCAAAATAAACTGGACCTGTTAGACGGGTAACTAAGGAGGACACTTTGTACGTATATCAGTACCTTGGGCAGGTTGGGGGACGCTATAATTGATGCAATATTGATGGTTATAGTAGTATTTATAATGCATGCGTATTATATACCAATTTTACTTGCCCGCCACTCTAAATAGTAAATGAACTAGCCAAGTTTCGCTCTTCTTTTTTCTTCTTTTTCCGACTAGAAGCCCGAGTAATTAGCAGCAGTAGCTTTCTTTTCTCGGTGGAACCGATATAGACGGATGATAAAATGTTAATTATAAAGTAGCATAGAGTATATATATAAAGTAAGTCGTAATGACAAGTAATCAACGGAGCGCGAAATAGAATTGTAAGCTTATAGAGGAGAGGATGTTGATTGTCAAACAGCTTCTACTACTTTCTAGGTGTCACCAGCAATAGTCAATTAGCAAACCTGACCAACCAGTCAATCCACATATTTCCCATACGATATATGTAATACCAACTACCACGCGACGCACACACACACACAAAGAACTGAGTAAGAATTTCTCTTTCTGCGAGAAAAAAAGTTCCATTTTATTCTGTAATCAAAAAAGAAAATGCGTAAGAAAATGGTACTATGTCCAACTTAAATTAGGGGCGAGGGGAGGGAAGAGGGGATAGTGTGGAAAAGGGAGTCAGAGAAAAAACAATAGCAAAATGCTTCAATCTTACTTTTCCTTTCTCTCAGATTTTAGAGAGAAAGAAGAATATCTTGGGAGAAGAAAAAGAAAAGGGGGATCTATAAAAACAAGAAAAGAAAATAAAATAAAAGTACTTGTTGGGGTGGAGGGCGTTGAATGTTTGAGCTTGCTTAGATGATAGTAAAATAGTGGTTATCATCGGCGGGAAAAAAACTGTGACAAGGTGCTTGAGTGTGTGTGATATGGGTTGTTTTTGCTATATAAAAAAGTTGAGAGAGGGGGGCATGAGAGATGGATATAGAGTAAAAATAGAAAAGTGCTTGTGGAATTGTGTGGGTGTGTTATGGTGTGATAGGTTTCTTCCAATATTTGAAAAGAAGATAGCGGAAAAAATGCAAGGTTATGGTGGGGAAAAGGGTTTACAATGTGAGGGTGGAAATAACAAAAAAGTGTTTTTGTGCATGATATATAATTTACATATTGCCCATGGAGGAGTACATGTTCATGTTCTCCAAGGCCTGCTTTTGCAACACGCTTTCTTGAAACTTGCGCAGTTGCTCATTCTCGTGCACTAATCGCTCAAGCTCGGCCAAGATGGTCATCTGCGTGCTCTTGAGATGCTGGATGTGTTGGACAGCTAGCAAAAAAAAAAGAGAGCCGGTCATGATTGTGTATGGTAAGCATGATGAAAAGTGGTAACAAATAGATCGATTATGCCCTTCTTTAAGAGAGAAATCCCCTTGTTTAAAAATGGAAAATGACTTACTGCGATGCAATAACGCTACTTTGCTCATCTTCTTGTTGAGACAAGCAGGAAGTTCGTTTCGCAAATCCTCAAAGCCGTCTTTGATTTGGGCACGGCGTTTCTGTTCAGATTGGATGTGAATCTGTCGTCGCATCTCGGCAGTTGACATGTTGCCCTGACTATACATTATGTTTCTAATTTGTTAGCATGGGAAAAAAATCCCCTCCTCAAGTAAGTTGAGAAACGTGGAAAATAAAGTACATACGCAGCTGCCTCGTCATCAATAACAGCTTGTTGATGCTGTTCATGTTGATCTACTGCGTGCTCAAGCTGCTGCTGTGAGTCTTCATCGGACCGAGGCGACTCGGAACCATCTCCTTCTTCCATACAGCGTCGCTTTTTACGATTCTGCACGGAACATTGGGGCTGCTCGAACGACTCTTTTGAGTACTGCAAGAACTCGGGATAAAATGATTCCGGAAGCGATGCCGCTTTGGCAATGGTCTGATTCAAGTACGCCGAGGACGATGATGAAGAGGCAGTCGTCGACGACGAAGACGAAGCCACCAGCATGGGGGGTTCGGCAGGCTTGTGCGATAAGGCGGATGACGACGGTTGCATCGATGACGGCGGGGTCGATGGTGACATGCCGGACATGAACGAGTCTGGACTTCCCATCACCGCTTGATCGTAGTACATTGGTCCCGCTGCACCAGTATGGGCAGTGGCAATAGACTGGGGCGACGAAGTAGCGGTTGTCGTCGTCATTGGATGCATGTAAAACGAAGGAGAGCCTTTACATACAGAAATAGATATATAATAGGTTGCCATGGTTACTACATCGATCTGGGGTATCATCATAGCAACGCTCCTCCCGGTTCAACATAGTAACCTATATTTCTTTCTTTTTCTTTACCTGGATGATACATGATGGGCTGATCCGTCGTCATTTTATGATAGTGTTGATGGTAGTCGCTCATATACTCGGAATTCAAGACAAGGTTGTTCATCTTTATACGATCAAAAGGGGGAAAGATGTTCTAAAGGAGGTGGAGACGAAACGATGAAGATGTGTTTGTGTATAAAGATGTTTTGCGAAAAGGTTTCAATGTATTCGAAAGTGAAGGGAAAAGAGTGGGTTTGCTGCTGCTCTGTTGTTTGTTGGAGGAGAGAGGAAGAGAAGGAAGACAGAGGCGGGAAGGTAAGAGAAGAAGGGTTCGCCGATGCGGTTTTCGGTTTGGGGAGAGTGTGAGTGTGTAAAAAGGTAAGGATAAAGGAAAGAGAATGAAGTGAAAAGGATTTCCTGATGATGCTTACTGTTATGTGTGCTGTGGGTGTGATGTGAAGTGATGTGATGTGTGTGTGAGTGGGTGTTGGACGGGCAAAAAAAAAATGTGCTACGGCGAGTGCTACGCTCTCTGTAGTGCAGTGCAGCTATTTATTTTAACTAACGCAGATGTGTACGTTACTAGCAAGCAAGGAAAGGGAAAAAAGTGCTTCACTTTTAAAGGGACGGTCTGTATTTTCTCATGCACCGACATTCGTCAGTGAGGTTCTACAAGTGCAACGGTTGGGTTCCGACCCTTCAAGTCCGCCCCGGAACCTGGTTCCATGACATTTCATAGACTATGGATAGTAGGTCTCTCTGCGAGATAGTGTCCTCTTTTGACCTCCCAAAAGAGAGTATGTGTTGTGTGCGTGTGTGCGCTACTTATGCCACCGAAACCGACATGGCTAATTATTTTACTATCCAATACGTTATGTGAGACTCTTATGAATAATGTTACAGTAAAGAGAAACTTGTTCCCCTCCGCCTATCTCGATATATACACTGTATCCCCCTTTTTACTCTCTTCGCTCGCCCTCTGCCGTTCTCTTTTTTGTAATCGGTCCGAGCCCCCAAAGTGTAACCATAACCAATTCTTCCGCGCCTGTACATAGCCAGAGAACTTTAAATTTTTTGTCTCGCTCTCTCTCTCTATTCCTTGGCCTTTTGGTAAGTTGTGTATGTGTAAGCAAGAGAGATTATTACTTAAATCATATCCACCCCCTTTTCCAGAAAAAGTTTTCCCCAGAAATAATTGTGAATTAAGGAGGGTTACTATGCCTGTGATGTGTAAGTTCCTTTTTGTTAAAGGTTCACAACTATCATCCCGCCCGCGCGCGTCGTCACTATATGATATGTAAAAGCATGAAAGAAGCAATCATCGAAAAAAAAGTCAGCAATGGGATCGTCAATTTGTTTACCCTTTGCTAATATCCAATATCAATGCTTATTTCTCTTCTCTTATTGTTTTTCCTCATGTTATGTCCGTTTTGTGCCTGTCGTCTTTCGCTCTTCTTAAATCGTCGCTTATCAGCGGAGCTTCTTCTGCTAAAGTTCCCTTTCTTCGGGTAGAGAAATGATAAGGAGAAGAGTTAGCCTAGGAGAAGCAGGGTAATAGCGGTAAGTACATGGATAGTAGCAGTGTATGATGGACAACTCTCCGTTTCCTGCGCTGGTGCCTTTTCTAGTATTCCATGAGAACATTTTGATGATGTGATAGTACATGAATGTCTGGCTCTTTCTTCCAGCTATTATGCAAAAAACTTCACACATCATACCTTGCTACTACACAAAAAAAGACAACAGATTTAAAAGTTGTCACGGAGCCCCGATCTAGCAAAGAGACAAAACAAGAGCTACTGTTATGCTGTAGTTGAACATCGACGTACCGGCTCCACAATTTCGGACGACGCAAGACGCTGAGATTACACTGTTGCTGTGTACCGTCTTTAATCCTTTTATGACACTTCTGGTAATTACGAGTAGACGGATAATAAGTTGCCACTAAAATAAACTACCGGCTCCTATGCCTATCGTCAGGGAATGGCACGTGTATTAGTCAGATACATATAATATAGGTGCGTAATATCGATCGTGAACACATGCGAGAACGAAGTGTATAATATCCATTGTTGCACCTTATATGTATGCTATATATGTACACGATATCAGTAAAAGTATATTTCTATCAAATTAGGTCGAGAAGACCTGCGTTCCCATGAAACAGCGTAGAATAGAAGACTACTAACAACGTCATCAGTTAGTAGGTAGTTTAATAAGTAAGGTTTTTCAAGTAAGGGGACGTGATCGCTTTCTCTATCATCAATCACCCACCTATCAAATCTTCTTTGGGGGTGACGAGTGCAACATCTTCTTACAACAAGCGCGTTTATAACACTGCGGATTCACACACCGTGGAATTCTTTGCACGATGATACGGTGGAAGGTGTTGTTAAAAAGCGGAGATGGTATCCTTTTACACTGCCAACCTTTTTTTTTCTTGCACGACACTGTGCTATGCTCCGATCTTTTTGCTTTTCTTTTTCGGAACAGTATCCGAGTCATTGAGTTTTTTTTGAGAGGCGCCTGCGCGATGAAAAAGTAATGCTCGAGCCCCCATCTCTCTCTGCAGTGGGTGTGACACCGTAAATCCCACCAACCTATCACTCTTTCGCTCTTTCTCCCCACATGCAGAGTTGTAACAGTGCATACTGCGCTCTCTCAATGTGGCATTCCTATCATTATTCTCTCTCCTGCCAACTGTTTTTCTTTTATGCAAACACTTTACACTATCTGTTTAGGAACAGTTGCTGATCACGCCGGGTACATTATTGAATGAAGTGACAGTCCACTCGATCCGTTTGTACTGGACATAGTTCGTGCGATCGGTGAAAAAGAATCGCGCAACAAGTCATTCATGAAAGGATTGGTGCTGCTCATGGCGCTGTCACCTTAGTCGGACGCGACACGCTTTCGCTGCGAACAGCCACGCACTTAATACCTCGATTCATCACTCATCACCTTGTCTAACGTTAGCGGTATCAAAGGTATTGCTATCACCTTGCTCAACCATGTGTCAACTTGCGAGTGCTCGAGTTGACGCTACCGAAATCACAGACGTGGGTGTATCACATATGGCGCGCATGACAGACTTGGCGTTGTAGTCATCATCAACAGACAGCAACAACATTAAACTCTGCGGATTAGATCATCTTCAAGTGAACTTTGAAAGTCGTGATAAACTTAATAAATAATAAGCTGAAGATGTCGACAAGGAAACAGACAGACAATACAGGATTTTAGTCTTAATTGGTACGGTTGTTTTTTTTGGGTACGACTTCAAAATAAATTTGGCACGATTTGAAAATAGAAATTGGTATGCATGAAATAAAACTTTTGGTACAAAGTGAATTTTTTATTTTGGATGAATACATAAGAAAAGATAACATGCAGTGGTAGCATTTACCTTAAGCCTAGTTCTTCATTATTGCACCTATCCCGGGAGGTCTCAGCATGTCTAACCCAAACTTGGCAGTCCTGAACAGTAACTGATCCGCAAGCTGCAGGAAGGCCAGATGTCAAAGTATCTGCCTTATCTAGTGGGTTTCTCTTGATGTTACTCTTTATTCCTGACCAGCATTCTTCGATCGGGTTTTAAAAAAAGAGGAGTAAGGGGGCATGAACAAAGGTTTATACCCTCTCTTGTTGAATAGAAAGAGAAAGACCGGTCAAAGGTTTCAAAGGGACTAGACAGTATCCACCATATAGCACGGAAACATTATACTCGAATGATCCAGTTCATGTAAACAACATCTGTAGAGCAATGAACGGCTATAACCCGAATGGGCTGACGTGATATGACGTCGTTTGTGAGCTCTTGATGATTATTTACGGCTGATGATGCACTTGGAATGGGTGTCTTGTCACTACTAGTTACATTGGTAAATAGAAATCCATGAAAGGAAAAGTATCTGGAACGGAGGGGGACGGGGGATGATAGCAGATAGTGATATCTCATCAGCAGGATGACTGGGCGTGTATTAGATTGGGATAGCGCAAAGGCCAAGCCAATGATCAAAGGGTCTCTGTACAGGGTTCGGGTCAATGTTGTTTATATTGAACAATAAATTGTTTGTTTGGAGTAAACATGTGCTGAACGCCGCAGCCAGCGTCTTCATGGGATCAGTGAGACATTGTAGAAAGTCTCGGCCATTGTTGTATCAACTGTCGTGGCGTGTGTAACGAAATAAAAACCGCTCTCTTACACGAGTATATGCCTACGGCAATCAGCGATTACCGATCCTCCAAGCCCGCAATGATGGATGTGGGCAGCTTAAAATAAATTGTAAAGAGCAGCATGGCTGTTTTCAGCATAGTATGCGCGTCATCCTAGAGCTACTATTATCCATACAGGCTGCTTCTTCAGGTTGATACTGTTGTTTGGTTTGCTCGCTTTATCAACCACCTCCCTCAGCGGTAGCGATTCAAAGTCAATCAGACGTGGTCGGCGTATGTGTGGGTGATGTATGATGTATGTGGGAAAAAAACAAAATACAAAAGAAAGGAGGATGGTCGGCTCGTACGAGAGTCATACATGCATAATCTTGGCCTTGCTTCTGAGCACATGAAAGTTGTGCCAACGATGTTTTCGGTTAGTCAAGGGGTTGAAAGGGGCGTAGCAAGCGAAACATACCATTAAACTGGTTCTCTCAGCTTAGAACAGCTTGCCTTAGCGCCGTTGTTGCTGGTGTGCATACCCTCCCAACAAATTTCTTTCCTTTCCATTATTCTCGCGAACAGAACTACGCGAACACAGAAGGTAAAATAAAAAGAAAAAAGATGGAAAAGGCGTACCAAAGTGTGATAAAGCGCGTTGTGATCGTGTTACTGTCGTCTGTCATTGTTCTGAGCTTTGTTGAGCACGGTCCAGGCCAGCGTTCTTTTTGGAAATGAACTTTTGCCCATAAAAAGACACCCATTTTCACGGAAAATGCTGTTTTTGGTAATTTTGTATCACAGTGATTGTTCTGCACACGACACGATTTTTAGTGGGATCCCTATGTACATCAGTGACGGTTGGTTACCTGGCTACATACTTTTTCAATTCCGCTCCTTAGCAACTTCATAAGCAACCAATCCCAAAACTGCTCACAGCAGCCTTTTTCTCCCGTTCTTTTTTCAAAAGAATTCCTCTGTGCATCAAGAACTCATGCCCCACAGTAGGCATTCGAGTGAGTGGACGTTAGCTTTCATCAACGCTTGCTGTGGACTTGTCTCAAGCCCCTCGGCAGGAGTTGATGAAGGTTAGCAATCATTTGCGATTTCTCTCTGTTTTTAGAATTTCCCTTCATTTTAGGGTACCTCTGTGCATCATGAACTCATGCCCCACAGTAGGTATTCGAGTGAGTGGATGCTAGCTTTCATCAACGCTTGCTGTGGACTTGTCTCAAGCCCCACGGCAGGAGTTGATGAAGGTTAGCAATCATTTGCGACTTCTACTTATCAAAGGACCCTCAAGGTCGAGCACGATGAAGAGAGTGTCCGTTCGTTGCGAGTGGTAGGCATGGTCCATACACGTAAGTCTTCAGTTCCACTGGGACAACCAATCCGTTTCGCTCTTGTTTGACTAAAGACCACTCGTATTTTCTACCAGATCTGCGTATGAAAACATATGTGATGGACGTTCCAGATGGATACGTGTGCCGTATCCGGGAAATCAAACAACAGCAAATTCCAGAAACATTGATCGACTTTTATGAAACCTACATCCCGTATTTAGAAGCTGTGCTTAAGATTAAGGTAACATCGTTATTCATTTCCTCTGCAGTGCATTCACAACTTCCGCTCACGCGAAAACAACAGGGAATCGTAAAATCGACCATGGATGTAGTTGCCAAGCCAAAGAAAAACAGGTCAGATTTCGTATCGAGCGTAACAGAACCAAGCACAGTCATCATCCCATCAGCATTGAACGGACCTGTCAAAATAACCCCACAAAAAAGAAAGGCCGACGACTCTGAGTGTTCACATACGCAAGAAAAATAAGCACGCATTCACCTACCCACAATCACTCCAAACCTTTTCTGACAAAAACGCATCCACATTTCCGCCCATCTTTAACATGCTCTTTTCACTGCATTATATTTCCATCTTTGACGCTGTACCAAAAACTTTTCACATTTTCTGTCCATCTTTTACCCTATACTTGTACTTCTCACTTGAATGATCCCATCCTTCTCTAAATACATCTTTGTCTATGTGCCGATCCCACAAGTGTATCATATTCAGTAGCCGCTTCAGATACGCCTTGCATTTCATTAATTTTGGATGATGAAATGGATGAACTCATGCGGCTCCTGCTGTTGCTGGAATGATATGTAACTAGGAGTGTTACCGAGTACTTTTATCTCTCTGTCCGTTTCTCTCTGCTTTTGCTCGTATTAATTACGCCATCGAATACAATGTTCAGCGTAGGTATCGAATAGAAGGATCAGTAGTTGAGCGATGCAAGGCTGTGGAAGTAGACACAGCACCGTCGAGGCAGTGAGGCTTTTCGGTCCTGCCCATTTCTTATTTAACTTCTGTATCTGATCTTTGCTATATCACCCACTCCGTGGGTAGTCTTTCTTTAACGTTTACATTCCAAATATGTCACTTTGTGATGATAGAGCTTTAATAAAGATAATAAGGGACAAGATTAAGCATCTTTGAGATGATGTTTTATTCCAACAAAATATGAAGCTCTTTTATATTCTAGCTATTAAGACGGCGATATCAATTCATCCGACTAATGGATAAACTATGTGATAGAGGATGGATCAAGGACGTATCAGAACTTCTATTGAAGTTGCTATGTTAATCGGGCACATCTTTGAAACCGGCGTTAGCTGATGTAATGGCCGAGGTACCTGTTGATAGGTTCATTGTCCTGTTCACGTAAGGTGGATCATCTGAGTGAGAGATTTTATTCAATAGTGTTTAGCCGAAATGCCGTAGTGTTCATACGTGTGTGCTATAATGTTTAACCGAATATCTTATTGTTGATATCTTAAGCAGTGTATTAATGTGGTTCACCACATCACCCCCTTCCAGGTTAAACATTATTCTGTGAAGAATGTGCTTAGCAACGTGTGCGTAAACGCTTACTGCGTCTAGTAGATGGTGTAGGTGTGGAACCCTCTTGACGTTTGGAAATAGTTCCTTTTGCTTTACGTTGTGATTGCTGTGGGATGTGCGTCACAGGTAATGCAGTTTGTATTTTGCTTTGCTTCGGTGGTGTGATACCAACACGTTCCCAATATTTCATGATTGGTTGTGGACTATTAAATGCTTCTGCTGGTTCCCAGGAATCGTCATCAGGTGTATAATCTTTCCATCTAACCCGGTATTGATATTTGCCTGGTGCAAGCTCTTTGTGGTCTACAATTGACTGTACGGTGTAATATTTACCGCTTTCTTCAAATGCTTCTTCTGTGTCAATTAATTCATCCTGTGATAGGAGTTTCATTTGTGAGGGTGCGTAGTTACGAGAAGTTAATAGACCCTGTTCATCTCTAAGGACATAAGAACCACCTTTGGTTTTGCGTACTACAGTATATGGTCCTTCATATCTTGGATCCATCTTCTTACTGCGTAATTCATCAATGACCATGACCGTGCTTCCGATGGGATAATCGGTGATTCTGAACTTGGCATTGTATTTGCCTTTTTTAATATCATCCAGTGCCTTTGCTCTTTCCGAAATTGCAGGAAAGACAATGTTTGTCATTTGTTCAATGCGGTTTTGCAGCTCATCTTCTGTGAGTGGCCGCGGGATCTGTTCTTTGCTATAGTCCCTGAAACCGTTCATTGTTCTATTGAACATAAGAGCAAATGGTGTAGAACCATGTCTATTGGCAACTTTGTTGTTAAGGACTACTTGTGCTGGTTTGACATATAAGTCCCAGTCTCTAACTGCTCCTTTTGTATACTTGCGGATGATGTTAACAGTTGTTTGCACAAATCTTTCAGCCAATCCCTGAGCTCTTGGGTGAAAAGGCGTAGAAAGTCTTTGGTCGAATCCAGAGGCTTCTCGAAGACGAGTCATTAGTTGGTTCTTGAATTCAGTACCATTATCACTGCTGAGATAACGCCAAAAGCCCACTAAGCAAAATGTGTCGATGACTGCTTGAACGACAGTGTCTGATGTTTTATCAGGAAGTGCGTGTAAAACACAAAAACGTGTGCATACGTCTACCATGACTAAGAGATAATTGTTTCCGCGATGGCTTGTGCCGAAGCCGCTTGCAAGATCAATTGTCCAATGATCACCCAGATAGAATGCATGAAGAGGTCTCAAAGGGTTATAACCTTTCTTGGTGATGTTGAATCGCTGGCATTCAGGGCAGCTTTTTACAATGTGTGCGGCTTCTTTGTACATATTGTTCCATTTCAAACCATCATTGTGTAGTGCTTTTGTGATAGCTTCAGCGCCAAAGTGACCAAATGCATATGCTTTTTTGAGTAATTCCGGTCTTTCATGTTCGGGTGGTTCAAAATAGATGTCATCATCTATGTTGTCAGTGTTATTACTTGTTTGTGTGTTTACTGTGAGAGTCTTGTTTTGTACAGTGTTATTATTTGTATGAATTTGCGTAGCACTACCCCCTTCCAGCTCTTTTTCATCGATGTGAAAAAGGCGAGATAATTGATCAGGAAGGATGTTTTCTAATCCTGGTAGGTGAATAATTTCAAAGTCGTATTGTAGGATGGTGTCAAACCAACTGATCATCATAGCGTTGGCTATTTTTTGTGTATGGAGGAAGGTCAATGCTTTGTGATCCATGTATAATTTAAACGGTTTGCCATATAAATATTTGTGGAATTTGTCAAGTGCAAACATAATAGCTCTGAGCTCACGTCGTGTAGTGCTATAAGATCTTTCTGACTTGGAGAGTGCTCTAGCCATGAAAGCAATATGACGTGTTTCACCATCTATGACTTGGAAAAGTGCTGCAGCGATTCCGGTATTTGAAGCGTCAGTTGCAACCTGAAAAGGGTGTGATAAATCGGGAAAGCACAGGATGGGAGCTTCAAGTAGCATTTTCTTTAACGTGTCAAAACTGTGTTGTTCTGTTTGTGTCCATAAACCTTTTAAAGATTTGGCATTGCGAAGTCGGTCTAAAGGTGCCATAACTTCAGAGACTTTTGGTAGGTAAGAGCGCATGTAATTGATAGTACCACAGAAGGCAGCTATAGCTTTGCCAGTTGTAGGTGTAGGGATATTTTGGATGTTGCATACTTTGCGTTTATCCAGTGATACACCTTCGGTGGATACACAGTGGCCAAGTAAGTAGACACAACGTTGTGCATATACGGCTTTGTCATGATTGATGCGGAAATTTACCTCAGTTAATTTGTCAATTACTGCGGCGACATGGATATCTTAACTCGGATAATCACATAGACTACAAGCGCTGACACTCCTGCTATAGCAACTCAGTATAAAAATATTTATAATGCAATCAATTCACAACCTACAACCTGGTTATTTTTAGAAAGTTACCAATTGGATTTTTTCTATTTTATCTGAACAATTAAGCTCGGATTCTTCACACGAAATGAATTGATGGCAGCAGTATGTGGAGATATATATGAATGGATGCATTTATTCAAAGCGCAGGGCGCAGAAGCGGTGGCAATTCTTGGTTGAATCAATCAAAGAATAAAGGAGGGATGAGTGGGGCGCCGTTTTTCTTGCCACGAAGAAGCGGCACGGACAGGTTGACACAAACGCCAGAAGGTGGGTCATCAATGTGCGCATATTTTTCAAGGACACAAATGATACTCTAATACAGCACTATACTACATACTACATACTATATGGATACTATATGACTCCATGCGATCTAGGATACAGTATCTCTCATATTCTACTTACCACCATATTAATATTACAACTTGAGATGAAAATATAATGCTTACAAGACTACTAGACAGCAAGATTCAAATGGAGCTAGACAGATGACGGGCAATAGTGAAAAGCGATACTATAAGATAATGACAATCAGTTATATATAGTGAAAAAACGACAGCGTCAACCATAGCTGCTACTGGTACTACTGCCAGTAACAATAATCTTACACGTGTATAGCTTAAAGCTAGCTATCATTTCCCAGAAAGTGGCTGGACTTCTCTATCGCAACCATGTACGGGACCTACTCCTAGACGGCAGGTCACTGCCTCAATACATGTTTTACGGCTAAACACTATACTTTCTTGTCCAGCTTAAAAAGATGACAACAAAAAGACTCGCAATTGAGTACACTGAATTAAGAACAGCAACAATAGCGGTCTACCAGCAGTGGAAGATTCATCATCGTCACCGCCTCCGACGATCTCACCTTCCAAATACAATAGTGCTGCATAGTATCTCAGCCATCCAAATTAATGATGTGTTTCTTGGAATTGACATATTGTATCTGGAGCAGTGTTGAAGCTTCAGACATTGTCATTCGGATTAAACTGCCTCATCAGAAATTCAAGTTTCTACGATATCTTATGCCGGGCGTCTCGAGTTCCTTTAAAATATGGAAATGGTGGAGCAGCTCCTCAGCTCACTGGGCAACATGCATGGAGAACCATCGACCCGTATTCAGTCGCTTAAATTGTATCTGATGTTAGAAAAGAATTGCAGCACCACTACTACAATTGCTGCATCCGCTGCTGTGTTGTTTACGCATCTTGTGAATCTTCTAATTCGTTGCAAGCTTGTTTTAGAGATTGATGCTACTGTTGCCGGTTTTTAAGGTCCAAATGGCTTCCGCCTTCGCAACATCCAGTGTTTCTAGTTTCTCGTTGGTAGCCTTTGAGATTTTGGTTGCCTTGGGTATCGCCTCTTCTTACGTCTCCCGCACTGCTCCTGTGTAGCTCTTTATTTCTTTTAAGCTATTTTCTCTCTCCATTTGTTTTTGCAGGGCTATCATTGCTTGGACAATAACTTGCTAACCATTGTGAGGGTACCGTTGGACGTGTAAAGTAATATACACCTTTCTGTTGCATGGGTAGCCTTCACTTCTTAATGCAAACAAAACCGTGTGAGCTCGATTCGTATAAATTACATATCCTAGTTGCATTTTCAACGTCCATGCTGACCGTGATGGTCGTGTACATATGTCTATTGTTCTCAGCATGTCTCGCTGTTTGTTGGTATCCCTTGCAACGCGCATTGTGTGAGTCTCCTCCACCAGAAATAGACCAGTCAAGTATACAGGAAGTCTTGAGACAGCGCAAGAACAAAAGAACAAGAAGAGCAATATCGATAGCTTTGACATACAGTCTCTGATTATCACCACCATCATGTCTCAACATCAACAACAGATGATATCCACTATTACTCCTCACACAAACAGAGCAGTTTTGGAGTGCGATTATAGATAAAGATTGGAAAGCATAGCTTGAGACCTGGAAGAGTATATACGTATGCGCATCCATTGGTAAAATAAATGATGGGGCATACTATTGCTGTGCCTTCTGATTCCGAAGGCTCTAAAACCGACTTGCTGCTGCTATTTACAGTCAATAAGTTATATCAAGCAACGCATTGGTGCATTATCACTTTAGCCAGCGTGGCGCATACCATACACACATAGGTTTTAACTCAATACTAGCACTTTATATTTCAAATACTGTATCTCAGGTACAACCAAAAGTAAAAATGTAAGTGAAATAAGAGAAAACAGAATTTTTGTTATGCAATGCTTTATTATTAAAAATGAAATGTAATGCATCGCGGAGCAGGCGGACATGACCAAAGGTATTCATGTTGTAGTATTTATGACTATGAACGTTTGCAGAAAAAAAAAGATGGTATGTTAGTCGCTTCCATCCAACATTTTCAGCAGACTCTGTATTCGCAATCCATACGTACCTTTTGTATATGCTGCATCTCACTATGCGGTGTTTGGGAGGGTAATATCATGGATTGGAAAATCACACTGTAAATCTGTCGGTGATTCCATCCTATTGGATCGTAAAGCCGCACTGTATATGCGTCGGCAGCTCCATCCTTTTCTGTTTTTTGTTTGTTTGTTGTTTTCCCCTACAAGATCGATACAAACATAGCGTTAGATGATCAGTCAATCGAAACTTAAAGTGGCGTTTGAACAATGCAGAAAGTAACTTACCGGTGATATTGTTTGTAGAATGTATGTGATAATGTGATGCATAATATGAATGATGTTTAAGAGATTTCCTTGATTCATGTCCGCTGCTCATTCAAGTATCGCAATTGTATGGTATGGTATTTCTTTTGCTAAATGCTCGACCTCAATCAGCGACGCGATCCTTGGTTGTGTTCTCAGAGAGTGGCACCATGAGACCACCGACCCGAAGAATATAAACTCGCTGCCTTCACCAGAATAGCACACGCGTGCTACACTGGGCTTGTGGGCCACCATACACCCACCCATGGCCTGCAAGGCCATCATAGGCGCCCCAGCAGATGACCTCTAAGGCACATGGCAAGTGTTGCGGTGGTGAGCATTGGCATTGACGTTTGTGCTGTATGCATCTCAGCGTGTCTTTGAACTGTGCGGTAAGTGCATGGCAGTGGAGATATTGACGGTGTCATTTGGGAACTGTGTCGTGCAGGGAGAGTTGAGGGGTGTGAGAACAATGCGGCTTGGATCTGAGGGGGTTGGGGCAGTGGAAGGCAATGTGATCTGGTGTGGTTATCTGGGCTTTGGGATGCAACATCATCTGTTTTTGTAGGTAGTCCAAGACCGGGAATCGGGAAAAATCTACACATGGCTAGAATGGCTTGAACATCCTAGCCAGAACACTCATCCCTTATAACGACTTTTTTTTCCCGAGCTTCAGCTGCGAAGAAAGAAGAGCCGCTACAAGGGATGCTTCCAGAACATCTATCGTTAGTGATTTCTGAATGTAATACCGATAATAGTACAGATCCACACGTTTTTCTATAGTTACCAACTAAACAAATCAGTCTGTACATACCATCATTGTCGCCAAAGGACTGCCTTGTATATCTCTGCTGTTCTTCTGTTCTTGGACTACCTACAAAAACAGATGATGTTGCATCCCAAAGCGCAGATAACCACACCAGATCACATTCCTTTCCACTGCCCCACCCGCCTCAGATCCAAGCCGCATTGTTCTCACACCCCTCAACTCTCCCTGCACGACACAGTTCCCAAATGACACCGTCAATATCTCCACTGCCATGCACTTACCGCACAGACACGCTGAGATGCATACAGCACAAACGCCAATGCCAATGCTCATCACCGGAACACTTGCCATGTGTCTTAGAGAATCAACTACTGAGACGCCCGTACTGCGCCGCACACTGGTCGGCCACCGCTGCTCCTATATAGAGTACAAAGAGTGAAGGGTGAGGAAACCATTATGAAGCGATGTTCTGGTATATTGAAATTTAAAAAATATATACCTCACACCATCAAAACTTCAAAACTTGTCTTTGCCACTTGAAGACGCTTCTCGTCTAATGAATAAATGATTAGCTATTCATCTCGTGTAATCATACCAGGTAACAACGGAGTGTGTCGGATGTACGTACCTTATTCTGGGCATGGAGTCCAGTTAAAGCGCACGAAGGCGCTTTGTCAAATAAATAGGGCGGAAACGGAGGAAGTTTTGATCATGGCGGAGGCAGAGTGACGGTAAAAAGGACAAAAGGGGAATGACCTGTCAAAGTCAACGAAACGCAGTCAGTAACCATGATACACGCTATTACGCGCCACAGCCAATAAATTAAGTGTGAGAGATAAGCTTACCAGTATTTTTTATGTTTTAAAATGTTTTTGTGTTTTTGCTTTTGTGGTTTTTTTTTCAGAGGTTTTTTGTGATGCTTTTTTGCTTTTTTTTCAGAGGTTTTGTAATGCTTTTTTACTTTTTTTTTCGGGTTTTCTGGTGTTTTCTCGTCGTACGGCACTGCAATAAAAAAAGAAAAGAGGAAAAGAGCCTAAAAGAGTCAACAATTAGTTTATAACAGGTACTCGTCAATCTAACTAAGACTGATGAAACAAGGTCAAGTACTTACTTTTTTTTTTACCACGAATAAACCGGCCAGTAAAGTACCTTGAGGGGCGGGGTGGGTTCCCACTCCATCTCATCTCCTTCACTGGTCTTCCACTCCGTATCCACCGACTGCTCCTCAACGTCTTCCATTTCAACATCTTCGTTGAAATCAAGCAAGTTTGGAACATTATGTTCCTCCCTCTGTTGTTGCTGCGGCGGTACTGCTGGCAGAACATCCTCCATTTCAACATCTTCGTCGAAATAAGGCTGTTGCTGCGGTGGTGGTGTTGGTGTGGGAGGGGAAGGAGAGATTGGCGGTGGCGAGACATGCAACCGTTGTTGCTGCACCTGTTGTATTTTCTCAATGCGCAACTGCTTACGCTCACTTTCCTGTTCTTTTTTCTTTGCCATCAACTTTCCAAGCACGGTGTTGATTGGCGTTGGGGAAGCCGAGGGCTCCTCACGCTTTGCGGGAGCTGCAGGTGCTGATGGAACTGCAGGTGGTGGGGTAATTGCGGGTGCGAGTGATGTAGGAGGTGGCTGCAATGATGCCGTTAATGCTCCATGTCGAGCTCGATTGAAGCGGCTGACAGGCTTTTTAAAGACTCTGTCAGTCATGCTTTGCGGTTGGGGTTGCTGCTGTTGCGGTTCCTTGTGAATGAGTTGTAGCTTTGTGGGCGGGAACATTATGGTAGCGAGCTAAAGAAGAAAAAAAAAGAGGCACGCGTCAATCTCGAAATTTATTGCCCCGCTGTTTGGGCAGACGGAGCTTCAACCCTTTCTTTCTTGCGCATTACCATTACCTCACCCTCCCTAATGTGTTCTCTGTAAGAGCTATTTTGCGACACTGAGCTCCCTTGTCTATGCTGTATACGTGAAGTAAGCTAGTCACCGGTACATATTTAGCAGCTCATTGAGTTCTTCACATTACAAGGCGAAATGGAGCCTTTTTTTCTTTTTGCGCGGCGATGATATCTTTTGTCCAATGAAAGCTCCGTTCATGCAAACGGAGGTTGGACCTGCAGTAACATAATGATAAGATACTCTCGACATATAGACTAGCCAAGAGTACAAGGCCGTATCTTTAAAAATATGACTCATGATTTATGCTTGTTTTTAATAGTAAAGGCTTAAGAATAAGATCGACGACTGTTTAAACTTCTAATATCTTCTAGACAAGTTTTTATGAGTGAGCTTTTTATGTTTTAAAGAACAGGCGTTGCATGTAGTTCACTTGCTTCTTGTCCAGAGTGTGGGTAGACTTCCAACTACATGTGTATACAATGTGATCCTGCTGCTACCCATAAACAAGAAGCGGCATGCTTACGCGTCTCTGACAGTTGGCGCCAAAAGAGCACCGGACAGCAATATGCATACACGGAAGAATTTACGGTCAACGGCAACAGCAGCCGGCTTGGATTGCAACGCGTCATTTCGCCTACATCAAACCAAGCAAAAGCAATTGACTATCATCAAGTACAAAGACGATCAGGCTTTTTTTGCCTGTTTTTGAAATACTTAAAAGAATGGGTATATTGAAAATCTTCTACATTTCAAAATAACATGTACAATCGCTACACTAGTCATATCTCGCTCTTCTCTGAACGATACTAATCGGGCCATTGATAAACATCATCATCTAGCAAATAACGCAACTTACGCGCTACGCATGATAATGTATACTTGCAATCAGAAGCATTATATGGAGCGAGACACGTACTCACAGTCTGCGAACTATCATAAACATGGGTTACAACAAAAACGCAGGAACAGTGGCAGAAATACTTTCAAAACGCAGCAGTGTAGACAATGTGACGTATTTTACGAATCGTGGCAGAGTGTATCCAAACTGATGATGGGTGACTTTTCATAAAAAGATAACCCTCATCCGCTTACCAATCCTAGTTTAAAGGCGCGGCGTATGAATGGCGCCTATATCAAGAACTTGCTGCAACGATGCTGACAAAGTGACGTGCTGTGTGTACCGTCTTCAATCCGTTTTTGACACTTTGGGTAAGTGGACGGACAGTAATAGTATTCTAGTCCAAGAAAGGTTACCGGCGTTGTATGATTATAGTCAGTGAACCGCACGTGCGCATCTTTGGCGTATCCGTGTGATATTGATAACTTGCGCGCGAGAAAGAATGGAAAACATGAGCCAAGAACTAGTAGTTTCCATTGTTACAACTTGTGTGTGATGTGTGTCTCCTAACTGTTTAATAGAACACATAAACAATATCAATCTTGGGTCCTCTCATGGAGCTCTATGAATATATATAGCTAGAGGACGCACACACGTCATCATAGATAAAGTTACTATAAAGGACGGGCGTGATCGCTTTATCTTTGCTCACCGAACAAACACTCATTTCTTTTCTCAAGAACTCGACATTATCTGCTGCTACTACTACTACTACTACTACTACAAGAAGCGCGTTTATGACACTGCGGATTTACACACCGTGGAAGTCTTTGAAATACCAGAACGATGATATGGTAGGACGGTGTTGTTGAAGAGCGGAGATGGTTAGATGATTTCCTCTTTTACGCCTTAACCAATTTTTACTTTTGCACGACGCTGGTGCTCCGATCATTTTTTCTGGGAGTCACTGCTCGAAAAAAAAAAACTGCTCGAAGCCCCCACCTCTTCTCTCTCTTTTTCTCTTCCAAGCAAAGCTGTGACACCGTTACATCCATCTGTCTTTTTCCCCCCCGCCCTCCCCTGCACAGAATTGTCATACTGCGTACCTGCGTTCTCTCAAAAACAAACTTTGTACTCCCCACCCCCCCCCCACCGTGTTCTTTCTCTTTCTCTCCTGCCCCAGTTGTTTCTTTTATGCAGACACTTTATACAATCTGCTTAGAAACAGTTGCTGATCACGCCGAGTACATTACTGACTGGAGCAACATTCCACTTGATCCGTTTGTACTGGACATTGTTCGTGCAATCGGTGAAAAAGAATCGCGCAACAAGTCGTCAGTCATTTATGAAAGGATTGGTGCTGCTCATGGCGCCCGTTTTCCTGAACATCTTGGCGCCGTCAGCTTAGTCGGACGCGACATGCTTTCGCTGCGAGAAGCCACGCAGTTGATACCTCGATTCATCACTCATCTCAACTTGTCATGCGTTAGCGGTATCAATGACAGTGCTATAATCTTACTCAAACCATGTGTCAACTTGCGAGTGCTTGATTTGACGCGTACCGAAATCACAGACGTGGGTGTATCACATCTGGCGCGCATGACAGACTTGGCGTCGTCGTCGTCGTCAACATCATCATCATCATCAACATCATCAGCAACAGACAGCAACAACAACATTAAACTTCATGGATTAGATCATCTTCAAATACTTGGGCTTTCTGCAAACACTTTATCGGATAGGTGCCTGAAGCACTTGGTCAAAATCACAACGCTTCAAGCTGTTGATTTATCATATACTGATGTGACCGATGTCGCTATCCAGTTTATGAAACGATATCAATACGAGGTGCTTTATGCAGTATCCCCACCACCCTCATTGAGGCCACAGATGGCAATATCTACACCCATACGAAAGCACAAGCCTCTGTATGTTGCCGACGACAACCCCACTCCTTTGTTAATTACATGGTCTCGTATATACGGTAAAAAAGTTGGCAACGAGCGACAACCCGTGCAATACTTGGCTGCCAAGCAGCGTAATCCTGCATGCAACATTAAGCCAAATAGCGCACTGTTCAAGTTTGTTGGACAGCCCTTACTATGTTTACAACAACGCACTCGTGTCTGTGGATCATACTTTGGGGACTTGAGCTTTGTTCGTCAAGCACCAAAACCAGTTGATGACGCTGTTGAAACCAGCTTCACTACTGCGCCGTCGAGGGGTATAAAACGCCCACGCAATAAGATCCACGAGTCTTCTCCCACGCCTCCTCACCCTCCTGCTCGGAAACAAAGCTGGCCAAACGCGTTGGATTACTTGAAAATGGTTGAAAAGGATTTAGGCATATGATCCTACTGGTAATCAATTTACTTGTCTTTCAGTTTATGAGAGTGCAAACGAGAAGAAACAAGTGTTTTCATGTGTATTGTCTTTTAGCTACTACTTACCATGTCGGTGCATACAGAAACCATCCCTCTTCTTCTTTGCTAGTGCTAGATGTAATCAAATATATTCCAACAAGTTACCCCCCCCCCATCTTCGACATAGCACGCTGAAAACAGTCAAGTATCTTGAAAGGAAAAGGTCTAGAGCTGGTGGGGCTTATTGCGACAACGACAGAATTACACCGTCAAAACACGCGCTTTCCTAATCCGAACTACATGCAGCTCTCCTCAATAGTAGTGATACTCTTCAAGCATACACGAAAAAAAAATAAAAAAGTAATATGCACCGGCTCAGTTCTGGGCAAAAATAAGCCTAAACATGCGAGAAATTCAAAAGCTGGGCAAATGGTCTTGGCAAAAAGATCGCCCAAAAACATAGGTGTTGTTTACAAGCACTCCGTTTTTGGATAGAAGCCTTTACAAAACCGATAACAGTTTACCGGGGAAGTATTCCTCCTATATATAAAGCTGCTCGTCTCCTCTCCGATTTCTCTCTTTTTCATTGTAACAGATAACACAATGAATGAACAACAGAAAGTTGATATGCTGCGACAACAGTTGCTCACATCATACTGGCAACAACAGCAACAACAACAGCCAGCACCTGCAGCTGCCATGCAATCGTATCACAATATCGGCAACAATGGTGTACCGCCTTCTCCTTTATTGCAGCAGCAGCAGCAACAACAGTCGTACTATGCGCCACCAACAGCAGCCCTTTTGAGCGGACTACAACATCAATATCAACAAGAACACCCATCATCCAATGCATCCGTTGTCATGCCACACCAGCAACAGCAACGATATGAGCACCACTATTATGACGACAATGACGATGCTTATTCGTCTATCACGGCATTTACGGCAGATCAATCTGGCGCGCTTGCTCAGCAGAGAAACCCAAAACTGAAAAAGAAAAAATCGTTTGCGGCATTGGCCAAAAAGTCCCTGATACCAAAGACCCCTAGTTTCTGGAGTCCCCGCGAGGCGAAACAGTATCGAAACCAACGACGACCGTCTTCTGTACCACCGCCAAACTCGCGGTCAACGCCAGCGCCACCACCGAGCTACGAAGTTTCTGCTGCGAACAACAATCATCATCATGGTAGTAACATGCCCGGTGGTTATCCAAACAGCGCACCAACTACGCCCGCGCCACCTTTATCATCACAACAGCAACAAGAAGCACCCCCACCTCCACCACCGTTCAGCTTACCCCAAATCCCAGCTGGCGGTTATTTATATTATTGTCCACCACAACAGCAACAACAAACGCCATCAGAGCAACCACAGCCAGGAGCTAGTCCCAATGTTGCCAGCCCTCAAAATTCACCATTCTCCAAGCACAAGCATCGGACGGTAGATGCTACCATGTATAATCCGCGTCAGATAGAAGGCGATCGGTGCACTATAATGTGATATATCTTGCATGATCATAACGATTCGTGTTGTTTTTTTTTTCAAATAAAGATCGTCATAAGCCTATTGTTCGTGTACTATTACCATAACCCAATTGTCATTGGTGCTTTTCTTTTATGTGCACTTTATACTCTACAGCACAGTGGCCCACAACACATGAAAAGTTAGAACCGCAGTAGCTAGTCACTCAGAGGCGGTATGTCATGATCATGTACAGAGTAGAGTCAGCTGGTAAGCAACAAGATTTGACAAATGATGTGCTGTTATTTGTTATATGGGCTTGGATGTTGTTTAGACGTACTAAATAAACATGAGATGAGAGAGAATGAGAAGATGGGGGGGGAGGCAGGACTCCTAATCAATCTAGACATGTACGATGTCTCTGTGGGTCTGTGCGAAAAAACGAACAAGAAGGAAAAAAAGGAGGGGGTGCGATAAGTTTCGGAACGGTTAGTCATTCGCCAAGCTCCCTTTGGTGCTATGTACCACTACTGCTACCACTGCTACTACTAGGTACGTGTTGTTACTACGAATGGGTGGCCGTGAGCATTATAAAAATGGAGCAATTGTTGTTGTTGTGTACGAATTCTGAAAGGCTATTTTTTTTCGTTTCTTCTTTCTATACTACTATCGCGATTTCTGCTACTTGTTGCTGCTACGGCTACACCTTCTTCCATACAACATTTATTGCTTACCATCATGAATCCTTATATGAACAATTTTATTTTCTATCCACCAATGTCAGCATCAGCAATACCTGAAGCTCCTGCTGGCGCTGCTGGACCAGCAGGGGCCCCCAACGGAGCACAGCCTGCGGGTATGGCGATGGTTCCAGGACTTATTCAAGCGGGTTCTCCTACTCCAGCAAGCGGTCCACCACCACAGACTGCTCCTCCGGGAGCCGATGCTGGCCCGCCACCAGAAGCTCCAAAACCTCCACCACCAAAATACGTTCAAGGCAAACCACGATGGACCCGACCAAGAGAACCGGGTGCAGAAGGAGCTCAAGTCAAGCATATGCAATGTATTATTTCGTAAACAAACAGCTAGCAAGGAGTGCAAGAAGGATTAAAGAACCTAGTACACTGCCCTCTAATAACAGTGGTCCACAAATGATATACACTTTTAATTTCTGTACACAATTCCTTATTGTTATGGCGTTGTAGACGAGAAATGCTCTTATATATGCTGAACATCGAGGCGATTGTAGTTGTGCAGGAGCAGTAGTAGTAGTAGTAGTAGTGGTGGTGGTGGTGTCATCGTCGACCTTTCCCTCACCCCTTTCAAGTTGAAATCACACACATCAGTATATGGGGCAGCACACATTACATATTGAATAATCTTGATTATAGAGTTTAGAGAGAAGAAGTAAGTGAGAGGGCGAGGGATATAGCAGATTGTTTTTATTCGAGATCAAAAAGGAAAACAAAAGACCTCTTCCAGACCGCCAGCCAAAGAAGGGGAGGGTGTGGTGCGTGTGATATGTGCGAGGGGGGGGGAGTGTTGAGCCTTTCATTTCCAGCCTATTCCTTATTGGGGACGTCTGGCAAATAAAATCCAACGAATTAATATCAACCCCATCCACGCCATCACGCTTTTTTTCTCTCTTTACGCAATGGGCACACACAGTCGTGTGAATGCGCATGGACTTTACCTGACAAGATGCCCTTTTCAACAAGCTTCTCTGGCTCAGGTCTGTCACCGATCTTGTTCTCCAAAGTATCCTGCATCTTTTGAAACGCAGGTCCCATCGTAGGCTCTGTTATTTATGCATTTTTGAGTTGTAAATAACAGCCCAAGTGCAGTCGTCACCCATATTATACACAGCCCGGCTTTTTCTCTCTCTCTCTCTCTTTAACAATAGCAAACGGCCACGCCCCACCCCCCGTTATTATGAGCCAGTAACGATGATGTGATCTTACCAAGGATTTTCTGATCAACAAGCTCTTCGCGTGTGGGACGATGGTCGATTTTGTGGCGAAGCGAGTCTTGGATTTTGGCCTTGTTAAGCTCCTCCATATGTTGTTGAAGGGCAGGTGCAACCTTGGGATCTATTAGAGGATAGTAACAGTGGAATAAGGTACACCGTTCATTTCATACGTCGATGCTACTGCTTACATCATATTTGCTCGTTGTACGCCAGCAACAACAGCTACACTACTATTACGTATACATACCCTTCATGATGCCTCTCTCGACGAGTTCCTGGGCTTCAGGACGGTGGGACAAGAAGCTGTCGAGTTTGTTTTCAGTAGCAGCTGACATAGATCATACATATACCAGTCAACCCGGAAGTGGGCGAGAAGCGCATGAGTACAGTGTATATAAGAAATAAAACTTTTTCGTTTTGGAAAAGAAGTATCATGATATCTTACCCATCGAGGAAATAAAAGTGTAAAGATACGGAAAAAGAAAAGGCGAAAAAAGACTAGACAGGACTGGAGAGTGCTTTATGACCAGGACACGTGCATTGTATAACCATCATGCGTCTGTGTATGCTCTCTGTATGCTTGTATGTGTACACAGCAGCAGCAGCAGCAGCAGCAGCAGCACATAGTTAGCTGGTGGGTCCGGAGAACACCAGAGAAGCATATATGCACTCACTTCACACCTCCTTGGGGTTTGTGTGTGTGTATTACGTAGATGCCATCATCATCAGCAGCAGCACAGTAATAGTGAAACTCCATTCTGCAGGAGTTTTTCTTTTTTTGCGTTTCACAGGCACATCACCTACAACCCCAAAATCAAAAACCCAGAGAGACAGAGAGCCGCCTTTCCCGGGCAGATGCTGCCGTTCCCTGCCACAACAGCGAAACGACCCCTTCCGTCGTCGTCGTCGTCGTCGTCGTCGTCGTCTTCTTCTTCTTCTTCCACGCGTCTCGACTACCTCGTTGCCTACGTTGCCGCTTCATTATTCGCCAGTTTTCTCGTGTCGTTTCTATATACACGGACCGAATACAAATTTCCTTTTCCCCATGTCGTCAACTGCATTCAACTTGCCATTGCTTGGCTAATCACAAAAACACCTCTTGCATCACTTTCTTCATTTGCACTGTCATCAGTGCCACAAACATCTACTACACCAACAACAACAGCAAAAGCAGCGACAGTGAAACTACTGGTTCCCGCAACTGCCGCTTATATAGGATGGCTTGTGGTGAATCCGCTGTTTCTTACTCATGTCCCCATCAACGCCTACCACGTTTTTACAGCACTCGCACTCCCTTTTAGTCTCGTTTTGACTCATATCTTGTTGATTCCGCAAACGACGCCAGCGATTGGAACCGTAGCTGCTTGTGTTTTGTATTATGTTGGGTTCTGGCTATCTTGTTTTTCTGCGGAAGGGTTCGGTATAACGTCTTGGCGCGGTACATGGCTGGGTATTGCCAACTCTTTCTTTTTGGCCCTCTATGGTGTTCTTGCTAAAAAATGCCTGACATCGACAATGGATCCATGGTAACGCATATTGCTATGTTCTCTCGTTTTTTTATCCATCCAACGTATTAAAAAAGGAAGTGTATCGTTTGTAGGACACTATTACGGCATAATTCTGGATGGGGTTTTCTAGTCATGATCCCATTTAGCATTTATAACTGGCATACTTGGCCTGGTCCGGTACCGGCTTTTATAGACGAATTAGGGTTTTGGTTCCAAATGGTTAGTTTGATCTTTCTGTTGTCATGGTGGTAGATGTAGATGGTTGGAGAAACAACAACATTAAAGGAATAAAGGACTTAATAAACCGGAACATTTTTAGGTACTTACCGGATCAATTGGCCTTGGATTGCAATTACTCACAGTCGTTCTGATAAAACTGTCATCGCCCATTATGCAAACATCGGCGGCAGGAGTCAAAGTATGCCTGCAGACCGTTCTTGCAGCGGCGATCCTTGGCAATCCGCTATCGAAAATGGTAAGTTTCCAGTCTTCTTATTAGTTATTCAAAAAAGCCATTCTCGGTGGTGGCGTGAAAATGAACACTCTTTGGTATGTGTGACTCAAATGATGATTGTAGAACATTTTTGGGACTGCAATGGCATTAGCAGGTGCTTGCTGGTCTATATACATCAGCGGATCAAGGAAGAACTAAGAAAATATACGGAAACTGTTTTTTTTACTATACATGTATCTATTTACTTTTGCTCTATATACACTACAATGTACATTTTCTCGAACAATTATACATATAAACATGCGAGTATTATCATAACAAAGGGCTCGGTATTGAGTTCGTTTTGCTTAAAAGATCTCCACAAATTTTGTTTTTCTTTGATAATAACCCATCGAAACCTTAATCCATTGAGCCGATGAGCCAAAAGTCCCATACGTTTGACACGAAGCAAAACGGAGGGTCTCAAGACCGGAGGTGCGAAGATGACAAAAGCACGTCCTTGACAAGTACAAGTAAAGACCTTATCAACTCTGTCCCTTCTGTCTAAATTAAAATACTTCTTTCTACGGTCTGCACAAGATGGGAAATTTCTATATAGTGGAGGATACCTTGAAATGAATCATTTTTTCCACTGCAGTACCCATACGAGTATATGAATTGTTTGTCGTGGTGAAAGAAATACTCTGGAAATACTTCATGCACATATAGATGCCTTTGGCTGTATACATTTTGGTTGTAAACAGCACGCCGTGTGTTCATTTAAAAGTGGATAGAATCATAAGGACTATTAGATAATCAACCCTTCTTTTACTGGGTTCATGAGTCTTTCCTTCAAGACCAGTCATCTTCTATCTCTACAATAGATTATATGAAGTTATTAAGGATCTGCCGGTGGCAAAGCTGGCGAGGGGTAGGAGTAGTAAGGAACAATAGAGTAAATCAGATTTACCTTCCCATTACAGAGGGTAGGTGATAAGCTTGGATAAATCATGTAATAGCTAGGCCATTGTTGATGTTTTCTCCATGTGATTATTTAAACACACAGGGTTCGTGTACGGAGGAGCGAATCTCGGCTGCTGGGCCAGGCTAGTATGTGATAGCGTTGATTCTTTCATGTAATTCCGGGATTGTACGATAGAGAAAAATAACGGTTAACGAAAGCTGTAACTCCTGTCTCAATCATGGAGAGGCGTCTCATTTATGTTAGAGTCACACGGCAAGAAAGAGTTTAGGTGATGTTCATTGCCTCGAATACTGTATCTTCTTCATTGTTCTTCAAAAATGTAACTTTGTTCTATTTCATTTAGATCCCTTTTCACCACTGTCGTTCGCTAGTGTTGGCGAGATTGTCAATGTAATTCGATTGATATCAAAGTATAGCACCATAAAGAATAATTTTTCTAAAATGTTTGTCTTTCAAACGATTTTGTATAATGTCTCGTATGCTCAAAAACGATATGCGTAAAGTGTCTTGGTTTTATACTTGCTGAAGATGGTGGAGAAGCCTTATGTTTCGTACGATATACGCTAGAAGATGACGCTTCGTTGTGTATTAACTTTTGATTCCGTAGCACTTAGAAAAGATTTATAGTAGGCGACAAGGATACTTGATGACTCGTTTTCCTTGTTTTGTGTCTTCATCTAGAGGAATATTTCGACGGTTGGATCGGTTGGCTGGTAAGGTTTCAAAAAATATTTGAGCAGTGCTCGCTATGTGGTTCGGCTATTATCAATGCAGCTGATAGTTTATGTGAGCATAAAAAAAAGACAGATAATCCGCACGTTTATGCTTCTTCTTTGCATTGGATATGAGAGGAGGCCAACAACAATGTTACAATACGGAATCAAAGAAAGGCTGTTTGCTTAGTATGAAACTTCGCATTGACACTATTTCTTATCCCCCTGGTAAAAAAAAAAACATGTCCTCAGACTAGCTTCATGTAATAGCGACAACCGTTCGTTAATTGTGAACAACGTTGCATTTTCGAAAGCATCAGTCGTCAGAAGAAAATAAATAATAGCTTGTGATAGTCAAAATATGATGGCACATGTAGAGATCGCCTTGCTCTTCTGATAGCTTGCAATAGAGTGGATTACAGTCTTTTTAGTCGGCATCTATGTATTTACTCTTGGCCGTTTATGACTCGATCTGGTGAGGGAGCTTTGCAACCTATTTTGTCACAGGCGAATGACGGATCTCTTGGTTCTGAGTAAGCATAGGTACAGCCTTACGAGAACATCGATTGTAGAAAGGGCGAGGCGATAAGACCTGGACCCCGGTGTCGATACGATGCTATACTGTACTCTTGACATGCGCGTGTAAAAAAATGTATGTGGAGAAGAAAGGTATAACTAACGCTGATCGTGCTCAATCTTTAAATAAAGTGGTTGATGACTTTTTTTCTAATTGTGTCTGTTGTGACATAGGCAGAAAAGACTGCTGTGCTGTTGAAACAAGTATGTTACATTCTAGACGACAAGCATCCGTTGTCTTCCGATGCACACATAATAATAATATAGAGTACAGCATACATTTGAGCACAACGGCTCCGATCTACTCGCATATTCCTTTCTTTACTGCTTCAAAAAAGTTGGTTCTTTATTCTTGACATTCATAGATGTCAGTTTAAGCGAAATAAAAACGATGCCAAAACCTAGCTAAATCGGAACTGAACTTCCGAGGCGTTGATGGATTGTGTAACGATCAAGTCTTCTCGGGCTAAATTCGTCTTCGCCATGACGACCTGCATAAACAAAGATTAACAGCTGGCATGGGAAACGGTGTTTGCCTATACACGCCATAGTAAACAGAAACTTCGTAGTCTTCCATATGCAGGCCATATAGATGATACAAGCGAGTCAAAAAAGAAATCAATTTATATAATATATATGAGCACGAGAAAAAGGTACAAAAAAATGGTGTATGTGCTATACTAGAGTTGCACCATCCGTCAGTAGTGGATGAAGCGACGAGTCAGAAAAGCAAAAAGGTGGAGAAGAGGTGGGGTGACGGGGTATCGTTCTTCCTATTAATGATCAGTCACGGTGATCATTACACTTGGAACAAGCTCGTCCTGCTGCAACTTCCAACCATTCTGTGTTTCATAGGCCACGCGATTGTCGCCAAGGGAGTCATCCGACGGCAATGCATAGACCCAATCGAACTCGTCTTGCTCCGTCTGAACAATGAGCCAGTAGACATTCTTTTTGCGCAGCACGATGGCATCTTCTTGTTCTTCGGAAGGATGCCATTCCAACACACCTGGATCGTCCATGGGGTCCAACACAGACAACGATGAAGTGGATGCAACACACTGGGATGCATCGGGGATGTTTTGCCACAGTGAGTCATGGGTTGACGTGCATACTGCCAATCGGGCCTTGAGGTCTGACGTTGTTGTTGATGATGATGATGATGAATGGACAGCGAGTTGGACCGACTTGAGATGGACGTGGCGCCAAGGGAACAACCGATCCCACCAGCTTTCTTTCTGGGCACTGACAGCACTGGCGCCTGGAGAAAACGCAATGGCGGCACCTTGTTTGGGAAGAATCGGTTGGCCGTTCATGTTCGTGCCGATGGCTGGGAAGCCGGTGTGTAGAACCAGGTGTTCCTTGGGACTGTTGTGTGATTTCCACAGCTGGGACAAGCGAGTGGACGAGGTGCAATGCATGACAAAGGCAAGCGCAGCCAGGGACAGGATGAAACGGCCGACCCAGGCCCATCGTTTTGTGTGCGAATCATTGGAGGGCGGGTTATAGTGCAAGACCGGCGGCGGTGATGGTGCTGATGATAGCTCTGCTGGCTGTTTTTTCATGTCCATTGCAGCAGCTGGTTTTCTTTTTTATTTTCAAATGGAAGAAGTGCGTGTTTCTTATACGTAGATAATCAGTGATGAAAGAGATGTGGTGTGGAAAGAAATAAGAAAGAAAGAGAGAAGGAAAGAGTTTCAAAAAAGAAAGTTTTCGTTCTTTATGGTTAATGCATGTCAGCCAGCTGCTGTGTGGGTCAGCTGCCTCGTCACTTTTAAGGAAACCATCCCGCTCTTTTGCTTTTCCGTGTTGATTACATCACACACATACTTTTCTACTACACGCCAACTGCAGTGAACCTAACCTGGGAAAACACTGTTCTGCCTTTAGACCGTACCAATGTAAAATGTGGTGCAGCACTTCCACAATCGTCTATATCCTGACTCTTGTTCTTTGACAGTAGCACTGCTTAGATCTAGCAATGCAATCTGGAACTCTCTACTGGAAGATTGGTGCATTCATTCCAATACACTCCCCGGTTCATGCTTAAGCACAACCACTACAACAACGGCAATAAAGTTCTCCATATGGCTATTACATATGCACTTTCCAGGTTTAAAGCTACATATGGATTTAATCCTCGTTGTGCACTTCAAGCGAACACAGTCAAGCCACACTTTGTTGCACACAACGTTTGCCAAGGCGCCTTGATTATGACAGGTACGTTAGATAATTAAAGGTAGTGTGACAAGAAGAGCACGCCAAGCCAAAGCGGCACAAAAGGTCCGGAAAGCATAAGCTACGCGATATATACGTTAGTAGATATTGCCAGAGATAGGTCCATGTACAGCTTAGCTTTTAACTTACTTCTATCGGGACGCTTACCCAACCTTTCATGTTGCCTTCACCGTACGCGACATGCCATCCGTGCTGATATCCGTCGCGTTCACTGTTTGTGATTGCTGCTTTTACAGCAGCGTCGTTGATTGTTCTTTGATGATTTCAATTGGACGGTCATGGATTGGTTTCTGGGTAATAAAAGTAGCTTAATGGTTGAGCACAATCAATATCATGGATAAAATAGGAAAGGCTATACTATTATGAGTTTATTTACTGGTATTGCTTGTTGCGGAGAGCAATCGTACGAGCCGTACGTTCCTCTTGCTTGGTAAAACGGCTAATGGTATCGACCGCGATCTCAACTGATCTAATGCCCGTAGACTGACATAGGTCATGTAAAAACTCTGTATATGCATCTACTACTATGAACGAAAAGAGTAAATTGTAATTATTGCATACCAGAGCCAATTGATACAATGGTTGTTTGTTCGCGACGCTGATGATGACAAAGACCCGCTGGTATTTCCCGGGAGATTGGTGCTACAGCTCGCAACAACGCCCGGTAAATACAATCCCTCGTCTTCTGCAACATCTTTTCGAGATGTTTCCATCATAATCTATTATTAACCGTCTACCGTATGACATGCCAAGATTGCAATTAACGAGTGTGTACAGCTAAACTTCGCGAGTGAAGAGGCGCAAGTACTGTGTGTTGTTAATGGAAAGCTAAAAAAAAGGCCGCTCCTGATCTCAATATACAGAACATTATCGGTGTTGACAAAAAAAAAGAAAGCGCAGAAATGGCACCACAATCGCGACATCGTAGTTCAAATGTATGATTTAATTATTTATGGAGGACTTGGCGACCTTGCGTAACTGGTCGCTTCCTTGCAGTGGGGGAGGATATTGAAAATGAGGGATACCCCGTAATTTGAGAAAAAGAAGTTTATTAGATATGTGAAAAAAAAACTATGGACGTTTGTAGTCGATGATGAAGGTGTTGGGGCATTAGTTAGAATAGGGAGACGGATATTGAGAATAAGAAGGACACTTTAGAATATGCTGTAAGGACGAGTACCAGAGGAGTGCATCCTCTGGAGCAGGTTCTGGATATATTGCATCATAGTCAGCACCTGGATGATTGAGGCGATCTATGGTAATAACTTTAAAGTGGTCCAAAAGCATCAAGGAGGCCCGGGAAAGGATCACAACATTGTATCCTCACCTTTTGCTTGTCTCTCGTGCTCCAGTCACCGTCATTGTAATGTATACACTCCGTAAAATGTAGCTAGTTGGTGATTGTTTTTCATGAACATTGACTATATCATAATTATGCATTATGTCAATTAACAGCGCAATTAAACTTATTACTGTTGGATACATGAAAACAATAAATGGACAATATTAAAGGCTTTTACATGGAATGAATATGAAAAGGCATCATTTAGTAATAAGCGACATGAATACAGTAAGTCTTATTCCCATTGATGATTACTGTCAGCGTATATGATAGACTGTATTCGCTTATCTTTCTTTCTTCGTTACTTTTCATTGTTGTGCTCCTTCACTTTTATCTCTCCTTCTCTTCCCTTCAGCACTCATTTGGAGCATGATAAGGACAACGATAACAGCACATTGAACATAGAACATAGAGAATGGGTTGGGTCTAAACGCAATAATTCTCTGAGGTCAGAGCGTCATCATGTTTCTGAATCTATACTACATAGCACCAAAACCAGCTGCAAGACTTTAACATACGCGTTGACGGAAGGCACACGTAAAGGGAAATATCATAGCACATCACTGATACGTACGATAGCAGCTTGGGTAGCAGATTCAAGTGCCAAGTTTGCTCAATCAGACATACTATACCAGGTCAATGTGTCACTCAAGGAACGACTGTACCGAATACAATGTGGAGCAAGAGTATAATGCCCGAGACGGAAGAGGCGTCAAATATTGCATTACACGACCTTCAAGTTACACGCATGATGCGGGATCATGGTTCACATCAATAAAGAGAGAATAAACTTGAATGTGCGGCTTGCGAACAAGAGGATTAGAGTGATCCTGTAAATCTCGGCAATAACCTGGTTTGCGTGGTTTGTGAGTATCTATAATCAATAACAAGCGACTAGCTCAACAAGTTTGCTAGGAGAAGTTAAATGTAAGCTTATATTCAGCGCCTGGCGAGATTAATAAATGCTGTTGACAGTAATGGTGGCATCTCATTTTGTTCTGTACTAGTTCACAACAGGATCAAGTATTCTTTAGATGTCGTAACACTGTCGATGTTGTTGAACAAATGTTATATTGCAGAAAATGTATATAACTTCCTACGTATAATTGAAGGTCGATATCATGCCTTTGGGAACACAATATATATCAGCTGTGTTCAGCATAAAGCCCCAGCCGTTTTAATTTTTTCACGGACACGTGACCTAATCACTCTCGGACAATTAAATAGCCGGTAGAGAAACGCCAGCTTTTTTTTTCAGATCGGCCGTAAAACAATCATCTCTACTTATGTATTACATGGTGTCTATGTTGCACTCTCAATTACTGGATAATTTATACACATTCAGGTTATTACGCGGCATACTTACTTTTGTTTTGCTCACCAAACATCGAGTATTTTGGATAATTTGTCAGGACAAGAAGTAATCATATGAAATTAAGAGTATAAAGCAAGCAAAAAAAAGTTAATACAGCGCGCATTGCCTGAATTGGAGCAGCTTGATGTCCATGCGTGTGCTCGATATGTAGATAGAAATAGCCATTGGGCTTGTCGACTAATAATTTGATATAACCCTCACAAAGGAATGTCTCCATACGCGTATGCAACCGCACGTGATCGCCATCAGGAACTTGGTGTTGCGCATCGAAATCTTAAGAGCACTTATGCAAAAACGACCAAGAAAACTTCTTCCCGGGTTCGGTTCGAAGTAGATGGTAGTAATTGTAAACGTCGATGGTTTGAATGCGGTCAACGATTGCAGCAGTAAACTCCTGATCTGGCATTGTCGACAGCTGATCATCGAATTGAACGTAGACATCGAGAGAGTACCCTTTCAAGATTGTCGTTTGCGTTTGGAAAATCACTACGAGACGGGATCATAGCCTCTACTTCTTCCATCGTTACGAGCGATTGGTCTGGAATGGGTTTTCCGACGTCACTCTGACGTTCACGACACAATCTACACGTTTTGTAGTTTCGTGTCTTGGCAACAAACAATTCAACAGGCCGGTTTTCACACTTGCAGATAGAGCAAAACTGAACATTATCACGGATAATACGATCCATCTCGTGATTGTCTTGAGTAAGAGGTTGGTGTTTATGTTGAGTATCCATTACCGACGATGTTGACTTGCGATGTGAGGTAATCGAGTTGTTATAAAGAATGCAAAAATAAAGTTGGCGTTTCTCTACCGGCTATTCAATTGTCCGAGAGTGATTAGGTCACGTGTCCGTGAAAAAATTAAAATGGCTGGGTAGGTTGTGTTTAGCAGTTGCTGCTGAATATGCTGGGCGCCGCTCAGCGTAGGTGGCTTCCTTCAATAGGTTCACCTCCACTAACTGAGTACGAAATAGGCGTTTTGTGTGATACCATCACCTTCCACTCTTTTCTTTTCGGACGGAAAGAGAGTAGGAAGAGAAAAAAATAAACTCAACTGTTTTCTTATTCGGTCCCTTTTGTTACCTGTACATCCCCGCTCTCTCTTCTCTCATCATGACTGACTCTCCTACTGTTGCTGCCGCCCCACCCAAGCTTCCTTCTCACGTCAAGAAACCAAACGAAGAGGAACATAAAAAGGCACTGGAAGAACTCAACGCGCGCATTGACAAGCTCAAGAAGCAGCAGGTAAAAATACAAAGAAACCCACGCACGCATCATCATCCTTTATATAAAGATGAACAGCGGCAAATCAAGGAGGAAGAGGGAAATGTTCAGAATCGTCTTTTTAATGTTTTTTATTTTATTTTGCTACCTAGGATGCAGTCAAGGAGAAAATCAACAAGCTACCTGGCAAATCAGACAACACTCGTCGGGATGAGCTCCGTGCTCAACTTGCCGACTTGCGTGATAAGCAAGCCGAAATAAAAAAGGGCAAGCAAGCCGTGTTTGAACAATTGGATGCACTGAACGACTCGATCCGTAAGAAGGTAAAAGACGGCGGCCTAACACGGGGGGATCAAACCATTCCCGTCCGGACCTTGTTCGTCAAAGATACTGATGTGGTGTGTTTTTATCGTTAGGTCAACAACATCAAGTCATTCCAAGCCAAGGTTCCTTACAAGACTATTGCTGAGGTGGATGAACGTATCAATGAACTCGAAAGCAAAATCGAAGGTGGTGTACGACTTGTCGAGGAAAAGAAGGTAAAAAAAGACATATGTGAAGGGGGGAGAGGTTTAGCAGATTGATGTTAACACGTGAATGGGTTCTTTCTAGATGTTGCAAGAAATCTCATTGTTGAAGCGCAGCCGTACACAAGTGGAAGGAGTGGACGAACAACAAGAAGCTATTGACAAAGAACGCACAATCTATAACGAACTGCGGAAAAACATTGACGACAGCGACTCGAAGAAATACAGTGAGCAATACGAAAAGGCAAATGCCGAGCTCAAGACGATTCAAACCGATCAGAACCAAGCACGAGAAGTCCGTAACAAACTGTACGACGAGCGAACACGGATCAAGGGACTGTTGGACGAAGAATACAACCAACTGCGCGCCATGCGTGACGAACACCGCAAGGCTAATGACGAATACTATACGTTTGTCCGTCAATTGCGCGACTACAAGCGTGAGCAAGAAAAGTTGCGCAAGCAACAGATGGAACAGGAGAAGCGTCAAGAGGCTGCTCAAAAGGAACTCGAATTGGCTGCACTGCCTGCATTCGAACATGAAATCACACTGTGCGACAACCTGTCCAACTTTTTGCAAAGCTTTTTGAGCGGAAACAACAGCAACAAGGAGGGTGGTGATGCAGCAGCAGCAGCAGCAGCAACAACACAGCAACAGCAGCAACAAGCTACGTTACCCGGTGGTCGTGAGCTCAACATGCCCGAAGGTGTGGCACTGGTCAAGAAATCGGACCGCGAGGAAGACTATTTCGTGGGCGGTGGCAAGAAGAAGAAGGGTAGCAAGGGTGGCAATGCTTCATCAGTACCAGCAGCAAACAACAAGGAAAAGAAGACTGCAGATGCGCTCAAGTTGCCATTGTCTACGATGGAAGGCTTCTTTGAAGTCAAGGTCACCGTACCCACCAAAGTCTCGGATATCCCCGATACGCTCGAAAAGCTCAAGGAACGCAAGGAGCAGTACTTGGCTGATCAGCCCAAGGTCACCGAGGAGAACAAGAAGCGGGCACAGGCCAAGATTGAGGCTATGCTCAAGAAGGAGGAAGAGGAAAAGAAATTTGCTGACGCTGAGGCTGAGGCTGCCGAAAAGAAGGCTGCTGCCCCTGCTACCACCACCACCACCACCACCACCACTGATGCTGCTGCTGCTGCTGCTGCTGAACCAGAACAAGAAGCCGCTGCTCCTGCTACTGAATCTCAGTAATTTTTCAAGCATTCTATCTGCATAATTTTTGGACAAGTTTAGGGGAAAATAACAACAAAAGTGTTTTTATAATTGGGCATACTCAATGTATCACTATAGACACAAAATAACAAAACAACTCTTTCTTGTGTGTACAATTCATTATATATATTACCATCTATATTAAAGGCAACAAGGGGGCAAAGGATATAACATCTCGTCACTATCACCAATTCCGAATCTCTTCATCCGTCCATATGGGCACTCCTAATTCTTCTTCATCGTCTGCCGTTACTGTTTGATTATCATCGTCCTCTTCTTCTTCTTCTTCTTCGCCACTGGTTTGTTCCAAAGAAGCTAAAGACGGCTTGTCGTCACTTTGTAAGCATGCAAAGAGCCCACTGTTGGGTTCACCCTCCTGTCTTTCATGGTCTCCAGCTTTGCCTTCTTGGCGATCCGACTCCACGATCACATATGACTTTTGTCGTTGGCGAACGTTCCATTGGAGCGAGCTTTGAAGGGATGAAAACCAATCATTGCTGGACTCAGTACGACACACCGTTGGCAAAGGATACGGTGACATGGCGATTTTGATATGATCCCCGGCTATATGTATTATCAAATAAGTCAGTTTCTCTCTTTATATCTTAATTCATCCAGAGAGAAACTCACGTTTGAGTTCCACGCGGTTACGCCCATCAAAGCTGCAATAGGCAGGTCTGCTTGATCCGAACGGGACAACAACACGAATCGACATTGTTTCTGGCAATAACATTGGCCTAAAACTTAATGTGTGTGGGCAAATAGGTGTCACCAGGATGGCTCGGATATCCGGGTGCGTAAGCGATCCATGTGCCGATAGCTACACCGGCCGCTTTTATCAGTAACTCTACTCTCTCAACCCATACAAAAGCCCATTTCTTTTTTTGAAGTATGGGGAGACACACATGATATTTACCGAGTAAGCAGTTGATCCCGTGGGTGTGGCAATCACCAACCCATCCGCTTGCACCGTGGTCAAGTGTCGTTCGTCTCCAAACAACTCAAGCACAGACATGTACGAACTCGGTCCACGGTCCACCACCAATTCATTGAGCACCTCATATGTCTCGAACGGCACGGTTGTATAACACGGGATGGCCTTTTTCAAGCACTGTCGCTCCGCCTCCGATATACGCTTCGCTTCATGGAGCAGTTGCTTCTTCATCCACGCTGTCTCCATGACACTCGTTCGTTTTTCTTCGGAAACGCTTTCATGGGATGTGTCTGGCTTGTCCGCTTGATGGCGATAGACGGTGCATGACAAGCGCATCCGGACCGTGTTCCGGAACCCTTCCCCTTCGAATAGTTCGTCAAGCGCTTCTCGATGGCTGGTGTATGGGAATGGCGCAAGAAAGTTCAACGAGCCGAGATGGATGGACATGACAGGCGGAACAACGGTCTGGAAAAGCCATGACGTAAATAGTACTGTACCGTCGCCACCGAGCTAATAAAAAACCCGCATCGTCATTGTTACGTTAGATCCTGCTACATAGTAGAACGTTGCATATGTCCATAGAAGATGTATAGTAACTTACTGTGATGATTAAATGAAACAAACTGGGGTTTTCATGGCATAGTCGGGGTGTCCAGAACTTTAGCTTCTCTTTAAAGATGGGATCTTTCTCGCACAATTTCTGGTATTGGAAACTCTTGGCGTCTTGGAGATGGCCGTCTACATAGCTTTCATTGTATTTTAGCCATTTTCAAGGTGCATGCTACATATGAATCCCGAGCTTACACGGTGAATGGATGCTGTTTGCCAAAGCGAGGGGTTGCGATCAGCCATTCGGCCAAACAGCGGGTGTAACGCAACAGCCGATGATCTTTGGCTTTGGTCACAATAAGGATCGTATCGCTGTTGTGTCTCCATTTGACTCGTGCTTTGGCTTTTGTTCCAAAATAGAGAACAATAACAGATTAGCTCTCTATTATGTTTGTATAATCCATGTTTGGTTGAATCCGAGGGAGAGATGTGTGTGTGTGTGTAATACTGCGCCTTACAGAGATAATTGAGTACGTCAGGAATGTGGTCGTCGTGGTTGGGTATGTGCGCAGTTGCTCGTCGTTGCTGCGTCTTTACTTGGTTGGCTGTGGCAGAAACAGTGGCTGCACTATTGACATCAAGTGTATCATGCACATCGGGCTGTTGCTGTTGCATTCTACGAGTTGTTTTGACGAGAAAGAAAGAAGGAAAGAAAAGAGAGACAGTGAGAACCCTTGTCAATGCAGCATAATCGGGTTGTACCAAAAAAAAGAGAGGAACTTGCGTCGGTGTTTCATTCCATTCAAATCTCGTTGCCCAATTTATCACATGCGGGGGTTGGGTGGAGCATCAACTATTCTTCCTGTTCCTTTTTTTTCCTCTCTTTCTTTCTCTCTTTCTCCTCCACAGCATACGCACACACACACACACACACACACACACACACACACACACACACATCAAACATGTCAAAGCCTTTGAATCCGCTCGCTATTGCTAAGTTGCTCGGTCAATCGAACCCCAAGCTCGACCACCTGGTTCGCTTCTTGAACACTGTGCGAGGCACCGACAAAGTGCTTATGGTAAGAAATGAGAGAATACGGCAGAACTGAGTGTTCGGCATGAGTAATGAGATATTTTAACCTTCACACACACACACACACGAAATAGTTTATCCAATATTGGTCCAAGATTCTGATTTGGTTCTTGAACAAACGAGCTGGTGGCCTTGCAGCCAAACGAATTCAGAACTTGGCATCACCCGTCAGCGACTTCCGTATCCTGCTGCGTTACTACGGCCTGTTGCCGATGGTGCAATACATGAACTACTTGGAATACAACCCGCCAAAGACGTCCTTAGCACTCAACATTGAACGCGTGCAGAACTTGTCCATGATCATCTACTATCCACTCGAGCACGTTTACTGGCTGGCCGCACACAACGTCTTGCCCGTCTCGGAACAAAAGACAAACTCCATTGGTATCTGGAGCTGTCGTTTCTGGGCCGCTTGGGTTGTCATGGAATACGGTCGGTTGGCCGAACAGTATCGTCTCATGAAGAAGCGTGAGACCGGATTGTTGAAGCGGATCAAGGCGGGTGATATCGAGACGGACGAGGATCCAGAGGCCGAAATGGCTTCCATCAAGGCTGAACGGGCATCCATCTTTGTCAACACCATGATTAATTCAGGGTAAAAAAATGTTTCTGATTTTCAAAGGGGAATGTTTTTTTTCGAGTTACTCATCGCTAACGCATTGAAACTCAGATACTTGCCACTCACGGTCCACTGGTCACTGGAGAAGGGTTTGATTTCAGATGCCATGGTGGGTGTGTTTGGCGGATTTGCAGCTGTCTTCCAGATCTACGCTGCATGGCGCGACACCGCTTAGGTTGAACAAAACGTCCAAAGGAGTATTCCAAAAAGTCAAAATTTTATTATCATTTATCACCGCACACACACACTTTATATATGTCACTTCTTTAGACGCAAATGTAGCAGCAATTTGCGTCCTAGCAATCCCACCACCGCCACACCGAGTACTGCGCGCCATATGACAGCCACATAGATAGCCTTGCGAAGCGATGCCATATACACCCTTTCTACATCTTGTTTTCTATATTATACATAGTAATGTTTTCACCATCCATCGATCCGTGTAATTATATTGTATGTGTCAGTTTTACCCGCCAATGAGCGTTACACAGTGTTACTTTGTAACTTTTTTGTTTTACCTTTGTGGGGGTTGGAGATACATGAAGAATCGAATCAAGACATTCATGTCTTTAAACGAGAATTTGGGATAAGCCTTTGCCATCGTTACAAATTGCTGCCATGCAGGCCTCCCGCCATTACTACTAGCAGCAGCAACCTCGGTCAATTCGATAAGTTCGCGCGTCATCCCGAGTGTCAGGCCCCAGAGCTGCATCCGATGGTTCTCGTTGTCCGTGGGAAGGTCTATTGCAGGAAACGAGACGTTGCCAATGACAAACGATTTTCGGAGAGGCGAATCGGGATAAGGTGAGGTGGATAAAAAGTATCGTAATGGGACCCCTAAATCACAGTGGAAGACGTGTTGGCTATTACTTTCATGTTGCTTCTGTTGTTGTTGCAAAGGGTCATCATTTTACATTGAACAGCAGCGACTTCGGATTCCTGGATGGTCAAAGGAGGGGTATCGGGTACCACCTGAATATACACTAGAACAAGCCGACATAAACCCAAATGATTAATTATACCCCACTTCTACTACTACTACCCCCTTTATCATCCAAAAACCCCCCATCCCCATCATATTCTTCCGAAGTTTACCGTGTGGCACCAAAACCATCATCAATTCGCCCTTCATGTTTGAAATCTCCCGAGCATCCAACGTCCCCACAGGCAAAAACGCTGGGCTTGCTAGGTCAAGTCCAATTTCTTCCATGGTTTCTCTCACTGCCGTCTGTTCGTCATTTTCACCCGGCTCATCCTTTCCTCCTGGAAATGCGACATGACCTGACCATCTTTTTTTTTTTATAAACACATTGGACGTCAGTCTATGAAAAGAACCAGTGTGTTCTTTTCTTGAAAAAAATAGCTATAACAATAATGACTTTACCTGTCGGTAGCTCGTGTGGCTCGCTGGATAAACAACAATTCAGGTTCACTGTCATTAACCCACGGTTGATCTAGAAATTCTTTAATGGTAGAAGCAGGTTTGGCATCAACAGGTTGTTTTTGGTGTGAAGAAGGACGACATCGTAGAATGGCAGCAACTCCAGCTCGTCGTGGTTGCTCAGCTGGCGATTCGATATGTAGCGGACGATGAGCTTGCAGCTGTTGAATAAGGGTTCTCAGGGCTGCTAAACAATTAATGAATTATATGGAGAGAGAGAGAGAGAGAGAGGGAAGGGAGGAAATAATAAGCATAAATAAACAATCAGATATATGTCAATCTATGATATGGTAGCAATAACACATTACCTTGCATTGTTTCTATCTGCTCTGAGAAATAATTGAAACAGCACAGAAAAAGGTACAACCTGTTCAAACGGAATTTATTTTGTCATAACTCATGGGATGATTTCTCACTGACAAAGAACAATTGTCCTTTCCATTAACCCATGTGAACTCCCATATCAGTCATCCCCATTGTTTGTAGATATATGCTTGCCCCCCCAAGGTTTGTCTTGTTACGGTGCGAAATGTTATAGGTTTTCGAAAGATTTCCATTAAAAAATAGACGGAAAAAAAAAAGATGTAGGGTGTGGGGTGGGATGGGGTTTGCTGTTTCCAAAAAGTAGTGTACGTGTGCAAAGGAGGGGATTGCTGATGGGAGTTGCGGAATGATAGGTGCCAAAGGAGATGATGATATATTTACGTTTCCATAGCAAAAAAGAAAGAAGATAAACTGCTTCCATCATATTGATTATAAAGCCTTGCGCAAAACATAAGCATCTCGTGGCTCAATGTGCTTGTAGTAATCCTTTTCAGTGTCAACAACTTCAAAGCCGTTCTTCTTGTAAAAGTTCAATGCCGATCCGTTGGTGATTTGAACGTGCAGATAGATCGATGAATAAGCTGATGCGTGTTCCAAAATATGGTCCAAAAGACGACGGCCTAATATCATTCATTCTTTGTTTAGTTTAAAACTCTCCCACACATCCCGCCCACCTCTTTTCTTCTGTAATGGTGTGTCGTCGTAAGGCTAACCTAAACCAAGCTGTCGGTATGGCTTCAACACGCCCAAGGTCATCATGTATACTCGCGTTTCCTTGTCATTAGTTTCTTTGCGACAGCATACTGCACCGACACATACGTCATTGTAGTAAACTATATATTTTTAAAAAAACACAAGAATGTCGATTAGCAAGTTACAATTAAAAAAAAAACGAAATCACCCATGTGAGCTATAAAAGCTAGTAGTTCAGAATCAAAAGTTACCTAGTTTTGCAAGTTCACCCACTTCCAAAACGTCTTGGTAGAATTTTTCAGCATAATTGACAGGGAAAATGACCTGATTCAATTTACGTAATTGACCCACATTGTTGGGTGTAACATCACCAAGGGAAATGCGTTCAGACGTCATAACGGAAGGTGACATGACCTGGAAAGAAGGACGTGCGAGTTGTATAAGTTGTTGAAGGGGGGAATAATAATAATAAGAGCCCGTCGTCGTTGTTCCTTCTTTTAGATTTGGCAAATCCAAAAACATTTTTTTCGGAATTAGAAGCTTGACTTTTGCTTTTTTGCCCTGTATTATGATGGGGTAACCTTGGACGATTACATAATCGTTGTTCCCCATAGCAACAGTTTCACTTTGTTGTCAGTGAGTCCATATAGCTTTTCTTTTCTCTTGACCTGATTTTTCCCCCTCAAGGTATCTTAACAAGGATAAGTTCTAGAGCTATATCATAAGCTCTAAAGTGGGGTAAGGCCTAGATCACTCTTATCTAACTAGGATCGTACAGAAACCACACCAAGTAGCATTGTCCTGAATCAAAGTATGCCGAGTGAAAAGGTCACAACTTCACTTTCTCTAGCTGAAGTTACATCCAAGTGATCCATTAGCATGCTGCTTAAGCCGCCTAAAGTAGTGTCGTCGTATTACGAACGATGAATTCTTGCATCTCGTTGATATATACAGACCGTCAAACGTTTCTTCAGGCTTTGTTGGTTGAAGTAAGGATTTTCGGCAACCAGCTCTTATTTTCATTAAGATTTTTGAAGTCGTGATAACTATCGTTAATGACGTTCGTGCTTCAGTCATTGAAAAGGCATAATATGTTATCAGCTTTCTCTTAAATGTGATTATTGATACTTAGTTTAATAAACAGATTTATTCATTTGAAAATATTCAATCATCTTGAATAACCACTTTGACATTTTCTTTTACAGCAACTAGACACTCTTCAGTTACCAAAGGGCATTTTCTCAGGGTCAGTTTGGTCAACGCAGGAATTGGGCTTTCAATAAAAAAGTTCAAACCATCATCTGTCAACTTGGATAGACTATCAAGCGATACTTCTTCTAGACAAGCACATGACCCTAATTCGGCAATGACGTCGTTCGTAGCGGATTCCATGTCAGTAAGGGTAATAGATTTTACTTGCTCGCTCATGGAGCGGACGAATTCCTGTAGCCCGGCTGCTGTAACACGCTCCAAGTTACTTAACGTAATGCTTTCCAATGTCTTGATATGGGCCAGTGCAGCAAGTACAGCATCTGTAACAACATGACAGTGTCGGAAGGTAATGCATCGGAGTGATGGTTGAGACATGGACACGCACGCGTAACGTTCAAACAGCTGAATGAGACTTGTGCCACAAGCGGCTGTTGTTGCATTGGAGCTCATCCGTGGCATGTGGGAAATAGCAAACGTTTCGAGTGGCGGCATGTCCAGAAGTACCTTGATGATAGCCCTCAAATCGGACACTTCGGCGATACGTAAGCAGGTCAAAGCAGCAGCACGGTTAATCGACCGGAGAAGGAAGGGCTGTATCGCCCGCAGCGGCCAAAAAGTAAAGCTTGTCAACTTGTCCATCTTGAAATCCGCATAGTGTGTTTTAAATTGACACACTTCGGCCCGTGTGAGATCAGAAAGCATGACAAATACGGTCTCGAGTGTTTTTTGATTCTTGTAGAGCAAAGGGAAAAGGGCTGAGGTGGGCACACAGCGGCCGCCATTATTGGTGTAGATCATTCGCAAACCGGTTTTTTGTTCTCCTCCCCTGCTGCTGTTGCTGCTGCTACCGTTGTTGCTGTCGTTGACTTTTCCCTGTTGCTCTTTGTGATGATAGAGCTCGGGAACAGGGTTCGGATGGTTGTATGCTAAGATTTCGAGATAGGGAGCAAGTCGGTCGATAGGATCAAAGACGGAAGGGTCGCATCCGTTGATTACTAGCCGGTGGATTCGAAAGCAATGCTGTAGGACGGATTCCATTTCACGACCCGTGATAGCAGTAGCTTTTAGCTCCAGATTCGTAAGCATCCGGTTTGACTCTAACACCGAAAAATCGCCTGTCACGGCAGACATGGACGAGGTGGTGGAATAAGTCAAGTCAGTAATGGTAACACATGATGAAAGGACTTCTGCCAATGTGATGAAGCTGTGGCTGTCACCGAGATCGATGTTGAGTTTGGTCAACGTGTGGCATGTCTGCCAAAACGCGTGCGCGAACAAAAGAGTGTATGGTCGCATATTTTGAGTAGCAATGCCTAACGGATAGGGAAAAGAAACTAATCAGTTATACCAGAGACCTTTCAGATAGAAGAATTTGTGTAGATATACTCATGCTCACTCACATGTCAATTTGAATGATTGGATCCTTTTAAACCAGCCGCGTCTCATACATCGTAAATACTTTAGCCGGGTGGCCTCGACTTCAGTGTTTATTGTCAAGTGCTCAATACTAGGAGCAATGAACTGGATGGCGCCAACAAATACGTCCAGATCTTCCGGGCTGTCATCAAGAACTACGCGCTTCCATGCGGTCTTGCATTCTAGTACCTTTCTGCGCCAAGCTGTGGATACTGCAAGGCACGCGGCTTTTGTATCCTTGGGCAATAGCAAGAGAATAAGGTCAACGATGTCGATCGGAAGCCTGGCAATGAAATCAATACGCTTGGCGTCTAGAATGATCGCTTCGGTTGTGCTAAGCACCAACTGCTCGATCTGCTGCTCGTTGTCTTCGTCCATTTTGATCCTTTCCATGCCGGTATCATAAGTCGCAATCGCACAGCGCTGTCGTCCGTACATTGAGAGAATGTCACCTTTTCGAAGGTATCCATCAGCCACTGTCGGTGAGAAATCAATCATGCGTTGAGCATCTTCTATTGCAAGACTGCATTTTCCTTGCATGCAGTTGCCATAAGCTCGGGCATCTAGAACCTTGAGCAAGTGGGACTGGAGCATGTCATCGGCGTAATTTACGACTTGTACGTGTTCTTGATTTTCGATCGCCTTGGTAAGCTCGCGGCAGATGAGTCCTTGGAAAGGTCCTGAAGTAAAGGTGTTATGAGAAGGCAAAAGCGGTGAACTGCTCATTCGTTAAGCAATACAGTGGGGGAGGAGTATGAGAGCAAAAAGAAAAGCAGAGAGAAATAAAGATGAGCCTTATTTATACATCAGCCAACTTGGTGGTATGAGAGCTCTGGTCTAAGAACGCAGAGCGTAAGGATTGTACGTGATACAAGTACGGCCTGTTTTTGATGGTCAGCATGTGATCCAGATCAGGAAAAACAAGGCAATGAGCTAGCATGTCTTAAAGTTGTTATATGTAATTTATAAATTTACATACACCTCACGATAGCAATATAGGGTCTCGATTTCATTAACAACAATTTAATACTTTGAATCAGGTTTTTAATAGATTTTTACAATGCTCTACTGTTTCGAATATCTGTTTGTATGATTGATACAATCTTCTGTTACTAGTAAATAGTTCGTAAGCCAAAGATTTTTTGACAAGCTGCTTGCTGAATCTGCCATACTTTTCGGGCGTCGATCTGTATTATACAACTACATACTCGAATTTTGCCACATTTGCTTATACCTATGATCAGTCATGCCAATGGATCTTTTCTATGATTGCCCGGTAATATTTCTATAGGTATGTGATTGCAAAGTACTCTGTCCTAAACGATCCAAGGGTGTGGACAAGTCATCCCGAAGCTTCTTTGTATTAACATATTACTTGACAAACAATCAGTTCATCAGAGAAAGAAAAGTATCGGTATATAGATATGAGGAGTAGGAAAACCTACTACAGCAGACAGTGAAGTGGCTGCTATGATTGTTCTCGTTTGATGGATACTGCCACTTTGTCAGTAAAAGTAGAATTAATACAATATTTTGTTTCTATAAACGGGCAATCCACGACCTCCGCTCCCTTGTCTGACTAGCGGTACCATTGGGTCCGTGACAATTCTTGTGTAGCCCTTTATTGTTTTGAGGATGGAACTCTACAAAGTAATCTTTGATAATAGAACGGTAACACACCGGTTAATCCTTTGACGTCATGACGCAATTCTTTGAGCCTTATAGTGCATGAGCAAAGCAACAATGAACCTTGCCATAACTATTGACATGGGAGAAACTTATCCCCGTTTTTCTCTTGTTTAGGTACTCAAGAAGATACAATCGTGGTTGTTGAGAAATATGTTAGGTACTTCTGCCGACGATTAATTGCTCAGTTATAAAGTTTAAATATAAAGCTCGGTGCTGTGAGAACTGTGCCATATCAAACAGACAGTACACGTTTCAGCTGTCTTTCTCAAGCACTTTTCTCGGCCGACGAGAGATCATCTTCCTGCATACACGCACGCAGCAACAGAGTAACCTGCAGTTGCATGTACCATATATTATGATTTTGTGCCTTTGACTGTGTACTTGCCAGCGCTGATTAGATCCCCATCCAAAGGGGGAGGTTGGGCGTTCGAAAAACGCAGCTGATAGTGTTGCAGGCACTGACATCTGCAAGTGGTGTTACACAACAGGTATCTTTCCATGAAAATATAAAGACGCGTTGGTCCGTGTACATTATTCGTTTCCTTTTTAAGTTCAATTATATTCTTACAACATGCGTTAGTAAAGATAATGACATGAAAAAGATTCGCTAAGGAGTACACGGCTAACAGTTAATATTCTTAAAAAGAGTCCGTCGACCCCAAAATGGAGCCGTGCAATACGGGTAAGTAGTACACTTTGAGGATACGATAATCATTGGATTTTGCGCCATGAGACGAAAGATAGCACTTGTACTCCAGTAACTTCATTGGTTTGAAGCACGATGCTACCGGAAAGTTTCTTAAGTCTCAGGAAGGTGAGATTCATGAGGATAGTGACGAGCAAAAGGTAATGATTAGATAACAGATTACGTGTACAATTGTTTGGTATCTTTGGCGCTCAACTAACATCGTTTTCTGTACGTAGATCCTTAGGTCATAATTCTCAAAATAGTGTATGAATGGTCGTCCGATTCATGGCGATAGAGCCCATGTAGGTCACTCTCTTCACTTTGATAGCTCATCTTCGTCTCCAACATGCTGTCCACTCAGCGTTTCCTCCGCCTTCTTCCTGAATTTCGCAGCCCTCTCTTTAATCAGCAAGTAGTCACTTCTGTGGGCGCGCAAGAATATTCGACGCTATCAGTAGCAGTATCACCACCATGACTGCTTGTCATTCATAAAGAACACACGGAGCGACGTGATCAAGCTAAAGACAGGATTCTCGCAACCCCCGGATTTTTTTACTCGGCTAGCCTGGAAAGCTGAAGCTTCTCCATCGCGGCGTACCACCACACCGCACGCCAGACACACCCAGCCCGGACATCCCAGCTTCAGGAGTCCCCAAGGCAAAGGCGAAGGATTGAGGTTGGATTAACGTGGCAGTGACACTGACTACAACCGGTGGGAGATTGGGGAAACAACACTGCTCAGGTTGCAAAGGGTTTCTGCAGGAACACCATCCACATGAGCTGGAACTGACTGGTATGACAACGGAAAGAAGTGAATTCTTAATAACTGGCCTCTCTTTCGCCTACTTCACATCCCATCTGAGGTGAATGCGATACGAAGAAGGTAATAAAGAAAGGAAAAAGGATATGTATATCAGTTAGTAAGCCTCTTGTTACAAAATGGTTGTAGGTATGAAAGAAAACATAGTACGTACCATAACTATACAAGCTCGGCGCCTTGGGCTGTCATTTGCTGTCGCTGTACATGTGCCTCGATGGTGTATCCTTGTTGCCTATACAAAAAGAGCGTTGCTCCCCTCCCCACCACCGGCTCTACCATCATCGCTATCCCCGTGTGCCCTGCCCCCATACCCCTTCACCCCCGGTGGCTGTAGCCAGTGCCACCGCCAATGCGATTGCCAACCCTTACCTTCTTTACTTTGAAGAAACCATCAATCGAGATGTCTGGAATGCTCCCCATCGCCTGATGAAGGCGGAGACCGCCAGACACCCGCGAGCACCGTGGCCGTACCACCCAAAACCTGCAGATGTTATTCGGTTTCATCGGTATATTATTTTAGGCGTGATAGTCATTGATTAATCACTTACGGCAACCACAGCCCAGCCAAGCCGCCGTGCGCAACGAGCGCGCGCCCAAAAAGTGCCCAAAGATGCAACACACCATAAAGGAACACCACGGAAAGCGGAAGAGAAGAAGCCCGAGGAGGGCGGAAACAGAAGGCAGATACGGATTGGGAGAGAAACGAGAACAGCGGAAAAGAAGACAGGAGGAGGCAATAGGAGGTCCTCTTCAAATCGACAGCAATGTTAATAGCCCTGTCTTTGTGCCCGCGTAATAGCAGCGCCCTCAGCTTAACAGAATTTCATAGAGCTTTCTTTTTTTTGTAGGTTTTTCAAGTACTTTTTCTCGGTGTATTTTTTCTTTTGTGGGCTACAAGTTCGAATGGGAGAAACTTTCAGTGATCGCATGCATAAACAAGTGGCACATATGTTTTTTAAATAGATTTTGAATTTTTTTTTCTTTGGGTCTACAATAGAGGTTAAAGAAGTAAAATTAGCAATAATGGTTCTATGAGAGAGCGTAGGGTGGAAAGAGGAGTTGTGGGGGCAGCTTGGTGTTCTGGCGGTGGTGATTGATGTTGCTGCTGCGGTGGAATCGGTGACAGAGGGGAACGGGTGACAGGAAAGGATTATATATCTTGGATGAATTATCTTTTCCGGGTTGTCGACCATTTGATCTTTCTTTTTGTAACCAATGATGGTGATGACGCTCTAAGCAACGCGTGGGATACAGAGACTAAGAGATAAAGTGGCTGGAAGGTCTCCGAGCTCTGCAACTCACACTAGTGACCTCCCTGTACCGGTACGACTTGATCGCTTCTCGCCACCCTCGACTTGAATACCGAGATGGCTGAGCCAAAACACTTTGGAAATAGCCATGCACAAAGACGAGATTAGTGTGTGCATGTAGCCTGGAACGTGCACATTGCAAAGGGAAATGTCAGGTTGAATGCCATTGCCTTTTGAGATGAGCGACGCGTTTCTCCGCGTGTCCAGTGTGCTTGTGTAAGATGGCAAGACCTGGGTGGGCACGTGATGCTGTCAACTCTTTATCTTTTTCCTTTTTTGGGGAATCGGCTGATCAACTATAGAACCACTGCAAAGTAATACTCTCTGCTCACTTTTCAGACTTGGGAATATGAAAGCAGTCACTACTCCCAACAGCGCAAGCTAACGAAGGTAACGGCTCACCGTGCTGGCCGACTCACAAAAGTGACAACGACAAGCAAAGTAACCCCTAGTCATGATTACAGAGAGACGTGGTGAGCAAGTCGAACAATAGATTGGCCGTCTCCTGAGAGTGCGTGTGTAACCCGAATGGTTTTTGGGTCATGTGCATTTCTGTGTAACTCCAGAAAAAACATAAAAAGGCCAAATAAATTATCCCTTTTTTTCCCCTCATTCCTTCTTTCGCTACTTTCAATATGAAATTCATTACAAAGGTCAGTGGAAACAAGTACATAAGCAAATTGATCACAAAGATCAAAATAGGCCGGGGCGGTCGTGTCAAGAAAGTGACAGTGACTGCGAAGAGTCGCCGCCGCCATCGCCGTAACGCAACCACCACCGCCACTAGCACCAACAGCAGCGCTACTAGCACCAACAGCAGCGCCAGCAGCAGCAGCAGCAGCAGTAGCAAGAGCAGCAACAGTAGCAGTGCCAGTAGCAATAGCAAGAGCAGCTGCAGCAAGAGCAGCAGCAACAGCGATGATGAAGAAGAACAAGAAGCAGCAGCAGCACCGGTGGACGTCTCTCAGGAGGAGAGAATGGAGAACGTTGGTGCCTGGCTTTTAGGCATCGTCGCGATGTAAGCTGTGCCTTTCCCGTCCCAAGTCTCCCTCTCCCCAATACTTTAAGTACATAGTCTTTTCTTCCCCATCTCCCCTTTCCTTTCATTATAGTAAAATATCATTTAAAAAAGCTCTCACTTTAAGCTGTGAAAAAAACCCCAAAATCATCGTCATTTTCATTTGTTTTCACTGCACAAGCGTGCGTCTTGTGTGCACGTATTAGCAAATCGTGTTGTTATTGTTGTTGTTTGAGAATCAAGGCATGCTCTTACTGAGCTTCCATGCAATGTCGCACTCTAGATGTCGTATTACAATGGAAGTCATGGTCGTTTGCAAACGTGTCTGTGTCAAAAACGCGTGCCCCTGACAAAGGGTTACAATATGCGATATCACCTACGCTGATCCAGTCAGGGCCATGTAGGATACATGCCACTGCATTTTTGGCCTTGAAAAAGATGATGGATAAAGAGCGTGTTGACTGGCAAGCAGCAAAAGTCTAAAATCTACTCGATTGACAGTGACGTTGACATCCATTGTAAGAAGTGCTCTGACGTTACACATAACGAGTATCGAACAATGGATGGCAATCTCTCAAGGGCCATGCTTCACACCGATAACACCTGCACATTGTAGACGCTCTAGGCTCCATGCACACACTCGTCCCATCTCGCTACTTGGCGATCACGATGAGTTTCGTTCTTTTCTGCTCACTTACCTCTTATCGGTGTACCATATGCATGAACGGTGCTTCGGAAAGTCTTTCCAAGGCATCAATTTAGATACCATGATAATCGCTACCAAGTTCACTCCAAGTAAGTTTGACTTCCAAAATCAAAATATGCCACAACGGCCTAATCAAAGAAAGAAGTAGCAATGACGGCCGAGGGGCACAACCGCAACAATCAGGATGTCGATGAACAGAAGGAGTAGAAAGGAGAGCAGCAGCAGCACCGCCAGGAGCGACAACCTGTCGATGTGACGTTTAAAAGAAATTATAGAACGCGTTGTCACCTGGCTGCTCTTGACGGCATGAGTTGTTCCTTCATCTACTACTCGATATATTTAGCGCAAGTAATTAGCAAGCATGACTTGAGCTTTTGTTTAAAATTCGACAATAGCAGTCAGGGTATACAGGATGATTGGCAGCAAATATGTAGACAGTAGCAGGGACGGCAGAGAAAAGGTTGTAACCTGATGCTTTTTGAAGCCTTGGAAAGCTTTCCAGAGCATTTAAAGATTTCCAGAAAGCAAACATGAATTTCCGTCGTAAGGCTACCCATGAACGTGCGTCAGACCTCCAACATCTGGTCTTTATCGTAGGCGGTCGAGTAGCTGTACTGTACCAGCCAATGTCCTTAACAAAGATGTCCTCGCTTTTCGCGCTCCATGAAACCCCTTCTTTGGTAAGGCTTATGAGTTTGCTTTACTGACAACCAATTGCTGTTGCTGCTGTTGTCGGCTGCGGAGACATTTTGGTATAATGAATGGTGTCGTAGCATTTTCCCGCCCGAGGAATCCCGGTATCCTTATACCACTCTACTACTGAGCGTTGAATTTTGCAGTTGGTGGCATTCCATACGTAGTAGTGGTATTAAACGCGTCTCCTCGTTCATTTTTTGATTTATCCTGAGCGTCGTAAGATGTAAATCCAATGTGGAAAGCACGCCAACAAGCCTTGTGCATCTTAGCCATGACATTCGGAATGATTTCTCGAGTAATGCATCTACTACTGGCCGCGACGAGGCCAAACCAACGAATATACGCGATAATCCCTTGTATCCATCGGACACTCCAACGGTCTTCACCACCAATGAATGCTTAAGTCAGCACGTCACAACAGTTGGGAAGCGACTTTAGCGTCTAATAATCATATCCTGTGCCTGAGTCCCCATAGTTCTCGTGGGCCCATTCGCATGCCTGATGACTTAAGTTACTGAAAAACACACTCAAAAACACACACACGGGTACGTAACAGCAGAAATACGGCGACGTATCTTTTGATTTTATACAGCGCAATGCTGCCTTTTTTTTAAAAAAAAATATGCTTTTATTAATCTACATACTGCTACTACTACATACCGCTGCCACTGCCACTGCCACTGCTGCTACTGCTGCCACTGCTGCCACTGCTGCTACTGCTGCCACTGCTGCTACTGCTGCTACTGCTGCTACTGCTGCCACTGCTGCTACTGCTGCTACTGCTACTGCTGCTGCCACTGCCACTGTCACTGCTGCTGCCACTGCTTCTGCTGCTACGGGTAGTCCTGGCTGAAACGACAAACTTTTGGACGCGGCCATCCCGGTTCATCGTTATGCTCGTCGACACTGTGCACGGGTACTTTTTTGCATTCGAAATCTTGGTCACAATTCTCATGATCTTAAAGAAAAGAAAGAGAGAGAGAGAGAGAGAGGGAGGAGCAAAGTAGCAGAAATTATTTCCATGCAGTGCTTTTATATCTTATCTGTTCGCTTGGGCAGCTGATCCAAAAAAGGAAAAAAAGAAAATTGACAGCGTCACTTGCCAGCCCAGGTGATGCCATGTTACACCGACAAGCACACTCTGGACACGCCGAACTATGGGTCTGTCATCTCCCGAGGCATTCGGAATGCAACCTCACTGACATTCCCCTTTGCAATGTGCTCACTTCAGGCTACACGTACACACTAGTCTTGTCTTTCTACATGGCTCTCACAAAGTGTCTCCACTTGTTAAAGTATGATGACGCGCTTTTCTTCTACTCAACACTGAGGTTACACAAGGCCTAGACTATCGATAATGGCGCATGACGGGGGCATTGTCTTTTGGGAAGCAATATTGGCGATCCGTGATTCCAAGTGGCAATCGGAACAATGCTTACAGAAGCCTCACTACACGTTGTGCTCTTACGCGCGTTTGAAAGTACAGGCGCGTGTGACATCCACGAGATTAGCAGACTCTCGCTGTCTATGTCCATGCGTTTTTGTACTCTGGCGGTGCATCTGCATTGTCTCTAGGATGATCGTCCAAAAAGAACTCTTCATTCTTGTCGCTGTTGCGGCTGCTGCTGTTGACGTTACGGCCATCGTTCTGGTGGAGTTGTTGGTACATTGCTTATCTACAGGTCACCTTCGTTACGCGTCTGCTAGTGCTTGTCGTTACCTTTGTTGGTGACGTTCGTTCCCTAAAAGAGAAGTGGGAGTGAGAAAAGAAGTGCTTTATGTGGACGAGGAGAAGAGACGGAAGAGAGTGGTTTTGATCGGGAAGCAATATAAATCAAGTCTCTCTTTTCTTGTTTAAATAGCACAGAGCAGCTCGCATTAAAACATCGATGCTCGACCGGGCTACACGCAGTCCGTAAGGTCTCATAATGCATGTGCACACACCAGGAACATCAAGATGGCCATCATAGAGGAAAGCGGATGTGCGTTTAGCGTCATTGATAGTGGCGTCTATGTATTAGTTTTCTCTCTGTCTCTCAACGACATATACCTACATTTTAATATTGTACAGCCAATCTAAATTTGAAATCCGCATTAAAATACTATATTAGCTACCAAGGCCAGGCCCGCATATATTACTGCCACACATAGGGTTGCATTGCTAGCCATGAGCTGTTGGATCTATGATAATGTTTCCCACGAGAGTCACATTCATGCTAAGCGTCATATGTAATTCCAGGTTGATCCTTTTACTGAGCCCCTTGGTGGGGTGATTTTCTATACTGTAAAACACCAAGTACCTTATTCTACAACTACGTGGACGTCATCACTCCTTGCCTGCATTCGTTCACGTCGATCATGATGTTTTTCGACCCTCGCTCGGGAAACTGATGACTCTAATAAATGCACATATAGGTCAAACTCTTTATTTAAGATCCTCGACATTTGCAATACTTGTGGTGAACCACATTAATACACTGCTTAAAATATCAACAATAAGATATTCGGTTAAACATTATAGCACACACGTATGAACACTACGGCATTCCGGCTGAACACTATTGAATAAAATCTCTTACTCGGATGATTCACCTTACGTGAACAGGACAATGAACCTATCAACAGGTACCTCGGCCTTTACATCAGCTAACGCCGGTTTCAAAGATGTGCCCGATTGACATAACGACTTCAGGAGAAGTTCTGATACGTCCTTGATCCATCCTCTATCACATAGTTTATCCATCAGTCGGATGAATTGATATCGCCGTCTTAATAGCTAGAATATAAAAGAGCTTTATCTTTTGTTGGAATAAAACATCATCTCAAAGATACTTAATCTTGTCCCTTGTTTGTTATCTTTATTAAAGCTCTATCATCACAATACTCATATGCTCTCTCTTCTTTTTAGATGCAACGCTAAATCGCGGTACAACTACTATATTCTATTCAAAGATGTTCTTGATCCTAGGATGGAACGCCACTTCTCCAGTTTCCATGTCATGCCGTTGCATTGAGAGTATGCCGATCTTCGCGCACAGATAGACACTCACATAGAGGGAGAAAGGAAGGTATGAGAGAATTACAAAGAGCATCTCCACTAGACATTCATCTGTAAAGTTCGGGTGAATCTTGGCGCTGTGCTCCTCCGCCAAGCTCTTTTATCATTCGTGTGGAATATACGATAGACGGTGCTACCTATATCAAATCAGACTTCAAAGGTGTTTCTAAATCATGTGCATGTATATACAATGTGTACTATCAAATGAAGCATTTACGTCTTGCTGTGCCATTAATCAAAAGCAAGGTTCTCATAGGTATAGCGTATATTATCACAGTTTAGGACCATGCCTCAAGTATCAACGCCGTTACTATTACAGTTGCATATGAGCAACAGTGACACATGCATTTGCAGATATTGGCACTCGTCGAGCAGTTTTTTTACTATGATACGTTCTTCAATAATTGATGATGATGATGGATGGCGCCTTTTAAAGCTCTTTTACATTGAAACAGAATAAAGTTGGATGCACTGTGGTCGGCAAATTTTTAAAAAGAATCTCCACCGGCACGCCAGAGATCGCACTTCTGGTTGTATAATCACTGAATGGATCGCTCTGTTCACGGAACCACACCGGTAAATGCACAATTCATAATTTTCTTTCATAGAGAGGCTGGTCTCGTTTTCTGCAGCAAGCTGCTCCTCGAAAAGCATTTATCATAATAGTCAATTGATCAGCCCATGCTCAGGATAGTTACAAACACTTCTTCAAGAGAGTAGAAACGAAATTAATAAACTTATTGTACACAAAGACAGAAGAAGACACATTTATTTATTGTTGCTTGCAAATGACCGGCTTGTATATGAATCCTTCGTTCCTCAAAGGAGAGGTTGCTCTCCCTTGGTCTCCTCAAGCCTCAGTTCCAAAGGAACCTACACCTCCCAATAACAAATCACTACAAATAGAAGAAGATGGGTGAGAGTAGTTTGTCAAGGGGGGAATTACGTGTATACTTACTTTGTGAGTGCACTGCGGTAAAGAACTTTACGGCTTGTAGGGCGCTCACCTACACCTCCCAATAACAAATCACTACAAATAGAAGAAGATGGGTGAGAGTAGTTTGTCAAGGGGGGAATTACGTGTATACTTACTTTGTGAGTGCACTGCGGTAAAGAACTTACGGCTTGTAGTGCGCTCACGGATAGGGCTCGCTGCAATAGCGACTCGTGCACTGCGTCACAAAGATCCTAATGAAAGTCGCAAATGTACGCCGAAAACAATAACGAATACTGATTCTGCACGTACACCCACTCGGACCCAAGTAGTAGAAGACAGCCCTCAAATAGAAGAAGATGGGTGAGAGTAGTTTGTCAAGGGGGGAATTACGTGTATACTTACTTTGTGAGTGCACTGCGGTAAAGAACTTACGGCTTGTAGTGCGCTCACGGATAGGGCTCGCTGCAACAGCGACTCGTGCACTGCGTCACAAAGATCCTAATGAAAATCGCAAATGTACGCCGAAAACAATAACGAATACTGATTCTGCACGTACACCCACTCGGATCAAGTAACAGAAGGCAACCCTTCAATAAAGAAGCTGAAAAGTGGTTTTTATTGGTATCGTTCAATGAAGTGGAAAAGGTGGAAAAGATCTTTCGACAGTGAGGAAGAAGGAAATGCGCAGTCGAGTCCAGTTCTTTTGTAGGCGTCACAGTTTGACCTGTTTGACCATCCGATGTTGCACAAGGATCGCGAGCAATGGATGGCAATCTCTCAAGGGCCATGCTTCACACCGATAACACCTGCACATTGTAGACGCTCTAGGCTCCATGTACACACTCGTCTCATCTCGCTACTTGGCAATCACGATGAGTTTCGCTCTTTTTCTGTTCACTTAAGCTTGCCTCTTATCGGTGTACCATATGCAAAGGGGCAAGAGTCGAGTGGGAACTCTTCAGAAGTGTGTGTAACACCAAAAATTATTCCAGGGCACCAATTCAGATACCATGGAAATCGCTACAAGTTCACTCCAAGTAAGTCAAAATATGCCACAGCGGCCGATTCAAAGAAAGAAGTGGCAGTGACGGTCAAGGGACACAGCCGCAACAACCAGGATGTCGATGAACAGAAGGAGTAGAAAGAAGAGCAGCAGCACCGCCAGGGAGCGACAACCTGTCGATGTGACGTTAAAAGAAATTATAGAGCGCGTCGTCATGAGTTGTTCCTTACATCCACTACTCGAAATATGTAATTAGCAAGCATGACTTTGGCTTTTGTTTGAAATGTGAAGATAGCAGTCAGGGTATACAGGATGATTGGCAGCAAATATGTAGACAGTAGCAGGGACGGCAGAGAAAAGGTTGTAACCTGATGCTTTTTGAAGCCTTGGAAAGCTTTCCAGAGCATTTAAAGATTTCAGAAAGCGAACATGAATTTCTGGCGTATGGCTACCAATGAACGTGCGTCAGACCTCCAACATCTGGTCTTTATCGTAGGCGGTCGAGTAGCTGTACTGTACCAGCCAATGTCCTTAACAAAGATGTCCTCGCTTTTCGCGCTCCATGAAACCCCTTCTTTGGTAAGGCTTATGAGTTTGCTTTACTGACAACCAATTGCTGTTGCTGCTGTTGTCGGCTGCGGAGACATTTTGGTATAATGAATGGTGTCGTAGCATTTTCCCGCCCGAGGAATCCCGGTATCCTTATACCACTCTACTACTGAGCGTTGAATTTTGCAGTTGGTGGCATTCCATACGTAGTAGTGGTATTAAACGCGTCTCCTCGTTCATTTTTTGATTTATCCTGAGCGTCGTAAGATGTAAATCCAATGTGGAAAGCACGGCAACAAGCCTTGTGCATCTTAGCCATGACATTCGGAATGATTTCTCGAGTAATGCATCTACTACTGGCCGCGACGAGGCCAAACCAACGAATATACGCGATAATCCCTTGTATCCATCGGACACTCCAACGGTCTTCACCACCAATGAATGCTTTAGTCAGCACGTCACAACAGTTGGGAAGCGACTTTAGCGTCTAATAATCATATCCTGTGCCTGAGTCCCCATAGTTCTCGTGGGCCCATTCGCATGCCTGATGACTTAAGTTACTGAAAAACACACTCAAAAACACACACACGGGTACGTAACAGCAGAAATACGGCGACGTATCTTTTGATTTTATACAGCGCAATGCTGCCTTTTTTTTAAAAAAAAATATGCTTTTATTAATCTACATACTGCTACTACTACATACCGCTGCCACTGCCACTGCCACTGCTGCTACTGCTGCCACTGCTGCCACTGCTGCTACTGCTGCCACTGCTGCTACTGCTGCTACTGCTGCTACTGCTGCCACTGCTGCTACTGCTGCTACTGCTACTGCTGCTGCCACTGCCACTGTCACTGCTGCTGCCACTGCTTCTGCTGCTACGGGTAGTCCTGGCTGAAACGACAAACTTTTGGACGCGGCCATCCCGGTTCATCGTTATGCTCGTCGACACTGTGCACGGGTACTTTTTTGCATTCGAAATCTTGGTCACAATTCTCATGATCTTAAAGAAAAGAAAGAGAGAGAGAGAGAGAGAGGGAGGAGCAAAGTAGCAGAAATTATTTCCATGCAGTGCTTTTATATCTTATCTGTTCGCTTGGGCAGCTGATCCAAAAAAGGAAAAAAAAGAAAATTGACAGCGTCACTTGCCAGCCCAGGTGATGCCATGTTACACCGACAAGCACACTCTGGACACGCCGAACTATGGGTCTGTCATCTCCCGAGGCATTCGGAATGCAACCTCACTGACATTCCCCTTTGCAATGTGCTCACTTCAGGCTACACGTACACACTAGTCTTGTCTTTCTACATGGCTCTCACAAAGTGTCTCCACTTGTTAAAGTATGATGACGCGCTTTTCTTCTACTCAACACTGAGGTTACACAAGGCCTAGACTATCGATAATGGCGCATGACGGGGGCATTGTCTTTTGGGAAGCAATATTGGCGATCCGTGATTCCAAGTGGCAATCGGAACAATGCTTACAGAAGCCTCACTACACGTTGTGCTCTTACGCGCGTTTGAAAGTACAGGCGCGTGTGACATCCACGAGATTAGCAGACTCTCGCTGTCTATGTCCATGCGTTTTTGTACTCTGGCGGTGCATCTGCATTGTCTCTAGGATGATCGTCCAAAAAGAACTCTTCATTCTTGTCGCTGTTGCGGCTGCTGCTGTTGACGTTACGGCCATCGTTCTGGTGGAGTTGTTGGTACATTGCTTATCTACAGGTCACCTTCGTTACGCGTCTGCTAGTGCTTGTCGTTACCTTTGTTGGTGACGTTCGTTCCCTAAAAGAGAAGTGGGAGTGAGAAAAGAAGTGCTTTATGTGGACGAGGAGAAGAGACGGAAGAGAGTGGTTTTGATCGGGAAGCAATATAAATCAAGTCTCTCTTTTCTTGTTTAAATAGCACAGAGCAGCTCGCATTAAAACATCGATGCTCGACCGGGCTACACGCAGTCCGTAAGGTCTCATAATGCATGTGCACACACCAGGAACATCAAGATGGCCATCATACAGTATAATACCGCTATTGGTATCAGCCGTCTATTTGGAGAAAATGGCGCGCGAGTAGTATTTCGGACCGTATCCCAGCAGGAAAAACAACAATGTTGATTGAAGGGCATTGGAAGGTTTTGAAACGTAATCATTTGCACCCATTCAACCGAGCACGACTAGACTTGCTCGTATACGTGATTGTTGCGCGACATTTCCCTAATCTTCGTCACAAGTTCAACCGTGATACTGTTCGTTCTCGCTCTGCGACCCGTTGGCATCAGATGTTTACCCGTGTATGGGAAAAGCTGTATGACTGAACAGAAAACTTACCAACCGAGGCTATTTACCAGCCATCGGTCAATAATTGTATCCGTGGCTGCAAAAGCTATCTATCAAGTTGGTGCATCATTTGCAAGCATATTGTCTTCCGTTCTGGTTTTGGGCAAATTGCCCTCAGCTCAAATTGAGTTTGTACAGCATCTTACCGTCGCCATTTGTATTACACTTTTTCCTAATTTACAAGAACAATGGCTAACCAAGCCAGTAGCGGTCTATATACTTGAAAAGTACGATACATCATTCCCTTGATTGATGATGGGTAACAGATTGATTCTTTTGTCCATTTCGTAGAAAGACGGTCGTCAACTGCTAGCGAGGGGATCTTACCAAACGGACAAGCCTCAGTGGGACATGGCCATATCTTGACCTCGTGTATCAGTGCCTCCAACGCTGTCGGATGGGTATTATAAAGCTCAGATCATCCAATTTGGTAAGCTATTGCCTGCCTATAGCAAGAGACGTTGTTTCTGTTTCTTGAAAAGGTATTCATATGCAGGCTTAGAACCAAAGAAAAAAAAGACAAGCTTATAGACCACTGCCTTGTCATCGGTTTTGATAACGAATATTATATTTCAGTTTCGTCAATCGGTCTTCTACACTCCCATGACTTTTTACTGTCCACGTGGTCATCGGCACCTGTGCTTGTCTCGAGACCTGTTAGCATTCTCTGATCCCATATGTCAAAACCAGAAACATAAACAATACATTCAAAGCACACAATGTATGGCAACAGCTCACTGCAAACTATACATACAGCACATATATATATAACTTGGTAAAAATAGCCACTACTTCACTTAAGAAATCGACAGGTAATTGGTCAACTTCTGGTGCTGTCCAGAATGTGTATAACTGTTGCCAACCTAAGGCCATATAAACAGGAGGTGTTTTTGTTATATCGTTCACCGTCCCTTACTAAAGTCGGCGCCTGTTTCCATGACATTCCGGACAGCATGCTGCTCCTGTTGCACACGCTCGTATATACCTCCTCCACATCAGCAAGAAGAGCGAATCCAGCAGTTCCTTCATAGCTACTGCGAGGAGGTATCGACGCCGTATCGTCCGTGACCTTGTGAAACTTTAAATGTAAGGGCCACGACATGGATTCGCACAGCATACGAGCCATAACCACGTCGGAAGTTGTAGCAAAAACTTGGGATGTCTACCTTTATGGATGCTGACCCTGACAGTACAATTTAGATGGAAAATCAGCTATTAATCACTTACTGTTGAACTTGCAAGGGCGCACTATAGAGGATCGCTCGTCCGTGCCGTACTGGGAAACACATTTGTTGTCGTCCAAGACTCACCTTCTTTGACTATGCTGCTCGTCTCCGTTGAGATCACTGTATTATCAGATGTTGTTCATTTTAGATAATTCAAAAGACTGAATATTATTTGACAAACACACTTTGATAGAGCAGTTAAAAAGGCGGCTAAATAGAGAGACATTTAACTATGTATTCAAACGACTCATTTAGCCATAAGCGTCGTAGTAGCAGTGGTATTTTACCTAAATCAAGACCTCCAACAACACTAGATCATGCAACATCGAGTAACTTTGACTTATCAGCGGCAACAAAATGTTTTGTTTTAATTTAGTTGGCTGTCATTATAATATGCACATATGATCATCCCTGCCTTCAACGTCATCTCATCGTGCTTTTTTACTAGTATACGATGAACCCTGTCCTTGTTCTGTTATAGTGTTTTCGTTGTCTTAGGAACGCGAGTTTTCATTTGCATTACTCGGTCAGTCCCGCGAATGAGTTGATCTCCTTCACTCTAGAGCAACAGAATAGCGGGTTAAGGGGTGGGAATTAGTGGTGAATATTCAGAAAACGGGAAAGAAAGAGGTTTAAAGTTGGAACACATCCAATGACGTAAAAAAAACCATCTCTAAAAAGAAGCTTTTTTTTTTCTTGCCCAGCAACAATAAATGTTAATTCGCCTCCCCAGTTGTCTATTATTTCATTTATCAGTGTAACTGGTGGGTTGGCAGGCGGGGAATACGTGGTTTCATCTTTTTCAGCATCCGCCACACGGGGTAAAAAGAAAAAAAAGCACCCATTAAAAGGCCAAGCAGCAAGTGTCGATGACATGATCTGTAATGGTGATATGTATGCATGCACGCCTCATTCTTATAGTATTTCATGCTTTCCGGTCATGTATTGATACAGTAGCGTGCATACTACATACTTTTATTTTGCCAGAGGGGAGGGGGAGATGTCAAGAGACCATTGGTAACATGTCGTATAATAACATTATACAAGAGAGCGAAAGGGAGCGATTATCACTACTACTAGCCATTACCTCGAAATTATCTAACGATGTCGTTGGGCTTTTTTTCCTGGGTCAGTGGAATCCCATTTCTCCCCGTCATCCCCCTCCCCCCCGTGTGAACACACATACATCAGCTCAATTGGGAGCCACCAGAACTCTGTTTTTTTTTTTGTGCCAGCAAAAGCATCCAAAAAGTCCCAATTTTAATGGACGGGATGAAGAGAGAGATTTTCCTTCTCAGACTCAGAAACACCAGGAAAAAAAAAAAAGAAGAATAACGTTGAAGCTTATTTCTTCTTTTCTTTTCCCAAATTTTATACCTACTTATCAAAAGACAAAGACGACAAAACTACTCGGAAAACTTCATCACTTTCCACCACCCTTCTCGCTTTTCAATCTCTCTCTCTTTTTCTTTCTTTTTCGGTTCAACTCGATAAAAAGAATACTAGAAGAACAAGCGATCGCTGCGATTATACCCGGTTTTTTTTAAGGAAAAGCAACGAAAGACGAACGAAACGAAACGACGAAACGGTACAATAAGGGGGCGAATGTTTCTGTCGATTCACCATAACTATCAGCACTACTACTAGTACTACTACTACTACTGTCACCAGCAACAATGATTCAACTTACAGCATATGGTGAAAGAGTTGTGGACCGTATCAACATGGTTGGTATGTGGATTGCCATGGTGATCGCTATACGAAACTTTAAAGTCTGCTACCGACAATATCGACGTACTCGAGGGAAAATGTAAGCAAACGCACCCTCTCTTCCCCCATTTGACAACTTTGTGTACTGAATAATGCTGGTGTTATTTCCTCCCCTTGTATCAGCCATGTTGCCAATATGGCTCAGGTCGCAGTCTTTTTGGTCCACAAGGTCTTGTATGGCATCATTCCTCTCTTTGAGATTCAAACCTGCGCGTATTTTCCCCTCCTCGTCTCGTAAGTCTTTTTTTTTCTCTTCTGTATATAATAAAAGACAACATGTGTTGTTGCGGGAAGGGAACTCATCGTTATGTATATGGTTTTCTTGGTTCTAATAACAGACTATGGCACTTGAGTAAATATCATACGAAATACCCAAAAAAAAAAAGAAGCAGAAGCAGACGACTTTTTGACATTAACGAAACATTCTAGATTACATGTTATTCTACGTTGTCATGTTCATGCGACTCATTATTCTGGAACCTGATTTCCATTCACGATGGATCAAGGTAGTCGGTGTTTTGCTGATTTTGCTCCGGTTTTCAGTATGGCCGTTTGAACTTGCCTATGTTCCGCTTCAAGCTCGATTAATGAAGCAGCCGGTGATACAAGGCGGAACATGTTGGGCCGAATGGTACGTTTGCATATGAAACAAAATAACCCTTACATGATGACATACGCTTCTCTCTCTCCTTTTTACATCTCCAGCCCCCTTCTTCTCCCATGTGGGAAATGGCGGGATCGATTATTAATATATATAAAAAAACCTTCTATAGGGGCAATGGTGTCAGCATCCTCAGCTTTATTAGCGACATTTTAGCTAATCTATTTTTGAGTGGCATGTTTGTTCGAAGGTAAGAGTCCCTGCTATTGAGGGTTGTACAAAGATTCGCACGCTCTGTCTGCTCCCGTTCTACCCGCGTTTTACTCACTATCACCCTTTAAAATTCACTTTTTGTATCAGGTTGAATCTACATATCCGAACGTCGAAAAAAGTCATGAGCCGACAAAACCGCGTCATTGAACACATTGCTCGTAAATCACTTTGGTGTCTTATTCTGACATTTATTGTCAACTTGGCCATGAATTTACTCAAAGTTACTGTGTTTCTGGGTAACAGATCTGATGTAAGTTTTATTTCTGGGGTCCATAGCATATTTCAAAAACAAACTAACTTGCAATTTATACAGGCATTTACTGTTTACTTTTCATTGTTTGAGTCTACGTTACTCGTTGAAGCCTTACGCGTCGATTATACACGATTGTCCAACCAAGCGTTCTGCGAACACTGTGGCATGGCAGTTCGACTGCCCAGCGACGATCACAAACATCGATCGCCACCGCATGATCATAATCACAATAATGACTATTTAAACGTTTCGCTCAAAATACCAGATTCTTTTGCGGCACCGCCGGACGGTGACAGCACCCATATCCACAACAATAACAATGGGATCAATCACAACAACGAAAGACGTAGTTCATCGACACATCAACTTGCTCAACATACCACAGCCACAACAATGACAAACGACCATTGTCCATTATCAGCCGTGATTAGCGTCGACCCTGAACTTTTACCAACATCGCCAGCGTTTGATATTTCGTCGCCGTCGTTACAAAATTCCCTAATATCATCTCCACCGCCTTCTATGGCGGAAGAGTTTGGTAGTAATCGACGACCCATGAAACGTACAATCACAGATCGTGAATCTGCGTCCATGGTCGATCCGACGGCTACGTTTGGCTCTGCACGACTTACACAACGTCCTGAATGGAGCAATAATGAATTTCGCATGTTCTGATTATGAAGAAGAGAAGAGCTAACACGTTTTTTGTACATATTACACATTATATTTATATTGTTTTCCGTCTATTACTACTATTTTATCTTTACACCCAACCAACCAACCAACCAACCAACCACACAACCTAGTATACTTTTTCATGTTATCACCGTCCCACTGTCCCGCGTCTGTTGCTGGTTTCAACTTGCGGGAAATGGGATCACTTATCTAGACTCTCTTTATCTCTGTTGTTTTCCACACAAACACTATATACCTTGATTTTCTTTTTATGATCCTGATAAGCAACAATAGAGTTCCCTCTTTCATATGTTGTTGTTGTTGTTTTTTACTACACACATACGTAAAATTTCAATGGATCAAACACGTGGGTGTGCCTAGCGACGGCTCATTGGAGAAGGCTAGATCAATTGGTATTCTTCAATACTGGACCAAGGATAATAATAATCAACAAATGGATCTTTTCTCTACTCCAGGACTCTGTTCTCGATGACAGATGAGGACACTTTTATTCTTATATTCTTCCCAAAAAAAAGACAACCTTAAAGCTTCATTACATAGGTTTCTACGTCTTCTTTATCTTTCCTTAATTCCCACCATTTGTTTGAATGAGGCTAGTCTGGGTTTACGGTAAGCGTAACACAACAGATGAATTACACAAAATGTATTGACATGCATTTACGGAAACCCGCTTCCCGTTTTCTTAGTTTCCTCCTTCTTTTGGCATATCAATGTGATCATTGCTGGTGCTGCTGCTACTTTTACAACAAGCGCTGACAATGAGAATAAAGTAGCCTCGTTCAAGGTCATACATCCATTGACAAGTAGCACTCAATCTATGGCGATCCAGCTTCACAATACTTCCGTTTACATTCTCACACAATCCAGTCTTGATCCACTACTACACATTGGCACTGCACCTTCCTCAATGCCATACCGCTACGTCGTGCTCGACCAGCCACAGCAACAACAACAACAACAAGACAACAATCTTCCTTTGCTCATCATTGACCAAGAAGAATTCGAGCGTGATCCATCTTCATTTGACTCAACACACGACTTTTATAACCGTCAACAACAAAGAAGATCATCATTGCAACAGCAGCAACAATCACATCAATTACCCTCGTCCTTCTTTAGCACATCCACGTTTTATCGAGACGATGACGACGAGGGACAAGTATGCCATCCGTCCAACGAAATTCCAACACTGCATGTGCAAGCGAACGCCGAAGATCTGCAAGAACTGTACGACAATTACCTCGATGACTTTGCTATCAATGCGACAGTGTCCCACATCACCGGTCGCGATTTCCATCGTTTTGAACACGTCCGCATCCATTTGAGTGGACAAACATCACGGCTGTTTGAAAAATTCTCCTATAGTATGCATATTGCCAAGGAAGAAGGCGGACTCGGTGGGTATCGTAAATTCAAGCTACGTGCTAGCGTGACCGATCCTTCGTTTATTCGGGAAAAGATGTATTATGATGTCCTTGGGGCTGCTGGATTGCCCGCATCACGTGCATCCTATGTTAGGTAAAAAAAAAGCAAAACTTTATTTGTTTGTTGCTTGGTTTACTTACAATATAGCCCATCGGTTTTGTTTATGATCTTTAGATTGTTTGTCAACAATGAGCCACTGGGACTTTACGTCATGGTGGACAATTACAAGAACCCGTTTCTCAAAAACACTTTTGGGGGTAGCAAAGCGACACTGGGCAACAAGAAGAACAAGTACAAGCATGGCGTGCTCTACCAAGGCGACATTGCAGAGAATTTTACGAATCCTGAAACACCAAGCGCGAATCTGGCTTACCGCGGGCCACTTGCATCCGATTATGATGTTGCTATGAGTACTACTATTAATGACATGGACGCCACAGCAAACAACTCAATAGCCATCAGCAGCAGCAGCAGTAGTAGTAGTAGGACAGCCCTTTATAGGATCCGACAAGAGTCATCAGATCCAGAAGAGCCACCGGGACTGACGCGATTGATTGAGTTCTTGGAGTTTATTGCCACCCATAGCACAGACGAGCAAGAGTGGGAAGAACGGTTTGACGTTGACATGTTCCTGAAAAAGTATGTCTTTTTCAAGCCCCTTCTCAAACTTTGTAAACTCACCAGCAAAAACGGCTTATTTTGAATCAAACAGTATGGCATTCGAAGTGGTAATGGGTCATGTGGACGGGTACCTCGGTGCCGCACACAACTACTTTCTATACTACCATCCGACGACCCAGAAGCTCGTGTGGATGACAGCTGACCTTGACCAGACGATGGGCAACAGCATGTTTGAAGAACAAAAGAAGAACCAAGCACTGGATCGCTATGGGTTACTCCACCACGACCGACCGTTGTTTCAACACATCATGCAGATCCCTACGTACAAGAAACAATTCAACAGGATCCTCAAGGAAATCCACAAGGGATTATTTACAGACGACTGTCTCCGTGACCATGTCAACTACCTGACGGACCTGATCAAGGACGATGTAGCATGGGACGCAAAGATCCGCACGGTCCGGTCGTCGGCGTTTGATCATGATGCGAATGCCCAAAAGCATCGTCGCCAGATCCAGGAAAAGATCCTGCAGCTGCCGCTGGGTTCCGATTTGTTGGCCCGCATTAACATGATCGATTTCCACTCGGCTTTGCATGGCCCCATCGCGGATCATCCTTCTCTGATGCCCCTTCATGATTACATCACGCAGGCCAAACAGGCATTGACACACTACATCGCTAGCTGACTGAGGTAGTCCCCCGTGGGTCTATCTCATCTAGTGTTGTTTATAAAAGCTTTGGATCGTATTTTATAATATATAATGGTGTGGGGTTCTTTTTTTTTTTTTGAAAGGGTAAATGACAAGTGTGTGTGTGTTTTTTCCTGTGCTATACTACTAGCATTGGCTATAATAGCAGCAGTTCAGTGCTCAAATGATAGTAACTGCTGCAGCAGTCAACTTTTGGGAATGGGTAGAAGCGGGTTTCGTCGTATAAAAGGGTAACAAAAGAGAGGAGAGATGGGGGTAAAGGTTTAGCGGTATCACTTTTTGGGGGCTTGAATAAGGGTGAGGAAGAAGAATACATTTTTTTATATAATACATGCTGTTCAGCACTACTGCTGCGCTTACTCACTGCCGTTGAGAATTTTAATTATTATGACCTGGGCACACTGTTGTGTAGCAGAGACGAGAAAGGTACGGGTGCTGAAAGCATTCTTTGGAAATGATGACCTGCTCCTGTAGGCGTCTTTGGCTGTTGCTGCTCGTTTGTCGTAACATCATCCGGCATGAAAAAGAACTGGGTATCGTCATCGCCATTATTGGCAAACGGTGAGAATTCATCGTCTTCATCCGAGGGCGATGCTCGCTGGAGCAGTGCAGCACCTGTGTTGCGATGATGACTGCTGTCGCCCGGGATATTAATGGCCTGGATCGACGACGACGTCTGTTGTAATAGCTCTTCTTCAGCAGTGGGTGTCGTTGACGACGTTGTTGTTGTGGTGGTAGCAGCAGCAGCAGCAGCAGCAGAAAACGAAGACGATGTTCTGTTTGGCACAAATGGAACATGCCAAGACGACGATTGCATGGTTGGTGGCGGTGCTGGAGGCATATCAAACGGGGATAATCCAAGTGGCGACCTGTTATTGTGATACGACAAGGACGTCGACGGATGATGATTCAGCATCCGATCCCTCATGGATCGGCTCAACTCTGCCGGTGTCAGCAGGTCGTTCAACGACGCTGGCAACAAGACATCCTCATCCTCCTCTTCCTCTTCCTCCTGTTGCTCCTGGCGATGCTGCTGCTGCTGCTGACGATGATGCTGCTGCTGTTGTTGTTGTTGTTGTTGTTGCTCTTCCCTATATTGCTGGGAGAATGTGCGTCTGTGATGCTGTGGATTCAACAGACTGCTGTGTGAGGGTGCATAGTGCGGAGGTGACAGTAGATACTTTTTCTCGAAATTGTTGGCCAGAGGCGATGGATCTGCATTGGGCGCCGAAGCAGAGGCAGTGCCGAACATCATGCCCGAGCTCTGTTGCCTGATGGCTGCCGTCAGCTCGCTATTGCCATAACTGTAATTACTATTATTGTTGTTGTTGCCATAGCTGCTGCTGCTGCTGCTGTTGTTGCTGCTTCTAGACTCGTCACGTGTGAGATTGAGATGTGGTCTTGGGTCAGGCGGGGATGCAACCAACAAGTAATTGCTTGCACTGGTCGTCGTCGTACTCGTACTTGCATGCATTTTGCGTCTTGTTGCCGCTGCTGCTGCCGATGTACCATGCTGGAACAGCTTGGTTCGGCCAGTGTTTTCTACAGGCGACAAGGTGTGGAGCAGGGCGCATTTGGAACCAAATTTGCAGTTGCCCTTGATAAAGTACTTGCATACAGCCGACTCGGACGTCAAGTCTTGGCTGTGGGAGAAGACACAATTGGCGCCGGCAGTGCAGGTACCTTGTTTGAAGAACTTGCACGGTACGTGCGAAAGGTTGGATTCTGGTAATAGAACACACAGCCGGGTTATTAGAACGATGCGTATAGACACACTATGCACAAAAGAAGGGAAGACTCTCTTACGTTTATTGCTGCTTGTATTTGTATTGCTATTATTGCGACCCAGGGCTGCGCGTGGGTGCTTGCTGCTGCTGCGCGACCGTTTCACCTGAAAGGCAGACGGGGAGCTCTTGGACAAGTGGTTCAGACTAAGCTGATCAAAGTCGTCAGCAAGTAATTCCGAGCCAAGCAAATGGTCGTTCATTCCTTATGTTGGGAGAGAGCAGGTATGGTTGAGGAGTGGGGTGGGGTTTTATTTTATTTTTTTAGTTGTTGCGATTCGTTGGTGGTTTGTCGCTAGCAAACAAGGAAAGAAAAAGGGCAAAAAAAAAAAAGAGGAGGAGGAGGAGGAGGGAAAGGTAGCTGTTGCTTTTTCGGGTTCTCCAAAAGAAGGGTTGTGCTGTCTCGAGTTGGAAAAAATGGTAAAAAAAAAAACGATGATTTACAGATGATACATGCAAGTGTTTTTGTAGCAGCAACAACAACAAATATTAGACAAGAGGAGGATGAGTCCGTGAGAGAGAGAGAGAGAGAGATGGCTCTGTCTGCTTCTGATGGAGATGATGACGATGACGATGCTGCTGCTGCTGCTGCGGGTCAGACGAGGCCTTTTTCGATGCAAACAGTCAGGTCATGCGCCCGTGCAGGCACTCTGTGTGACACCCGATCTGTGATTACTATACAATGTGTGTATTTTGCTGCTTGAGATAAAACAAAGAGATTCTAGAAAGAGTTTGTTGCTAGGAAATGATGAAGTGCGGGGGGGAAGTAGCAGATCGAGAAACAAAAAAGAAAAATGAGTATGTGTGAATAAAGAGAGAGAAGATGACTATGAGAGAGAGAGGGAGAAAGGGAGAGTATTTAACGAAAGAATAAACAGTAATAAAAGAAAAGAAAAAAAAACTAATCAAATTTTATGGAATGCGACTGCATGTCGATGCGCCCACCACGATACGATCCGCGCTTCTTCTTGTTCTTCTCGGCTCTGAACTTATCGCCCCGCGTCTTGATCAGGTCCACGTGCGCCTTCCATCCATACGACATCTCGTCCGAGCCGCCCTTGCTCACGTACGTGTTGTCTTTTAATCGCTCGTCCACAAACTCCACTTCCTCGGGTCGCACGCGTTGGAATGGCGTGCCTGGCTGTCGCTTGGCCTTCTTGGCCTCTGTGCCGTTCACCTCTGCTTCTTCAAGCTTATGCTTGCTGCCAGCGCTCACCGCTGCTGCTGCTGCTGCTTCTTCTTGTTCAACTGGCTCAACCTTGGCATTCTCCTTTTCATCTTCGCTCTCACTCTCACTCTCACTGCTGCTGCTGCTGCTGCTCGAAGATGAAGAAGAAGAAGAAGAAGAGTCAGCCTTTTCTTCTGCTGCTTCTTCCTTCTTGTTGTTGCTTTCATCGTCACTGTCCTCATCAGAGTCACTTGATTCGCTGTCTGCATCGGATCCACTGCTGGAAGAGGACGACGAATCCTCTTCTGCGTCATCTTCTTGCTTGACTGGTTTCTTTTCATCATCGTCGTCAGAATCCGAATCCGAGCTGCTGCTGCTCGAGGAAGATGAAGAAGAGTTGTCGTCACTGGCTTCAGACTCGGCCTTCTTTTCTTCTTCTTTTTCTTCGTCTTCAGATTCGCTCGAAGAAGAAGAATCACTGCTGCTGCTGCTAGACGATGACGACGAGGATGATTCGGCCTTCTTTTCTTCAACGGGTTCGCTAGATGTTTCTTTTTTCTTGTCACCATCTTCCTTTTCGGATTCAGAGTCGGAAGAGTCGCTAGAGTCGCTGGACGAGCTGCTGCTGGAGTCCTTCTTGGCTTCTTCCATCTTTGTATCCTCATCTTCCGATTCACTGCTGCTGCTGCTGCTGCTGCTGCTGCTGGAGGATGACGATGAGGACGACTTGGCTGCTTCCTTCATCTCAACGTCCTTATCATCATCTTTTTCGTCGCCATCGTCGGATGAGCTGCTGTCACTGTCACTGTCGCTGGAGCTGGAGCTATCCGAGCTGGAGCTAGATGACTCCTTGGCTGGTGTGGCGGCGACGACGACAGGCTTTTCCTCCTCCTTCTTTTCCTCTTCTTCCTCGTCGGATGAAGATGATGATGATGAATCAGAGTCGCTTTCACTGCTAGAGCTGCTCGAGCTGGAGGAGGAGTCACTGCTAGATGATTTGACCTTGGCTTCCTTTGCTGTCTCTTCGGACTTTTGTTCCTCTTCTTCTTCGTCAGACGAAGATGACGACGACGAGTCACTGTCGCTATCCGAGGAGCTGCTGCTGCTTGACGAATCGGCCTTTGCTTCTTCTTTTGCTGACACCTCAACCTTCTTTTCCTCCTTTTCTTCTTCTTCTTCTTCGTCCGAGGAAGAGGATGATGACGACTCGCTGTCGCTGCTGCTGCTGCTGCTGTCACTATCCGAAGAGCTTGACTTGGCTTCCTCTTCCTTCACCGATTCGGTAGACTTTGCCTCCACCTTCTCTTCTTCTTCCTCATCCGAAGAAGACGACGAGTCACTATCACTGCTGCTAGACGAATCGGAGCTGGAGCTACTGTCGGACGACGACGAGGAATCGGCCTCCTTCATTTCAGTATCCTCGTCACTATAATACAGAACCATGATATATATTAATTTCCTTTTTCTCCCCACGTGGCGCGAAACCAAGTCATTCCTCTCGGTATTTACCTTCCACCGTGCTTCTTGTACAGTTCTTGAAGCGAAGGGGCATTGTTTGAGGATTGTTCGGCCTGTATAAAATAAAAAGCTCTGAATCAGTTTATCGGAATCAATACAGACAGCACGGGACATACTATATCATAGTCCCCCAAGAGATAAACTTACCGAAGGGCACTTTTCTTTTAACTTTTCAGCAGCCTCTTTATAACCCTTGGACACAAGGTAAGCAAAAACAACGGATTCCAACTCTCCAGCCATGTTAGCGTGTCAATGTGTCAAAATGAATGAACGTAAAAGGGTTGGGAATGAAGGGGAGAAAAAAAAAGTTCAGAATTTTCGACAGCGCATGTCGAGGTAAAAAAAAAAGCCACAGCATCCCTAATTGGTGCGATTCGTGTAACCAACCATCATCGTCTCCATGATACGGCGACCTCCTTCGCTACAATCAGGCACCTCCAGACAACCAAGACAATTGACATATCCGAGTAGATTATGGGCATATTTTAATTACAAAAAGAAAAAACTTATTCATAGAGGTAGCTACTAGTATACGTTATAATACCAATTGCATCTCTGCTGCTACTACTACTACTACTACTACTACTACTAGTAAATCATCCTATTATGCATGCTTAATTTTTCTTCTCTAACGGCTTTTCAACGACAAAAAAGTACATTGGCGTAAATATTCCCATTTCACCGCCTGCAACCAGCGCATCAGCAGCATCATTCAATAGCTGTGACGTTTCCAAAACACCTGGAGGAACCAGCTTGCACTTGCTCAAAGCCGTCAGTAAGCTATGCGTGTAAAACCGACCCACTGGCGATCGCAATATGCCACGTAACCCTTCAGGCCTCTTGAGCGCATAATACCAAGGCACAGTAGCCGCATCCACGGGCGCAAAATCCGCTTGCTCAATCACTCTGAATCCAACCGACTTCAACGCCTCCAGACATTCACGCGTGGAATACAGTTTGGAGATCGAATTGCCTTGTTCAATAGCATGGATCACTTGGCGCTGTTGCTGGTGCTGTTTACGAGTATTCTTCATCGTATCGTCGCTAGTGTCATTGTTGTATTTGGGCGTCGTGCACCATTCATAACATGCAAAACGTCCACCCGGTTGCAGTACACGGTAAATTTCGCTATACACCATTTCAAGTCGTGGCGCATGCACAGTAGCCTCGACGGAAAACACGGCGTCAAATGAACAATCGGCGAAAGGCATCTTTGTGAAATCACCCTTGACAAACCCGGTATAGTCGCTCAACCCATATTTTGCGGCATAGGCAGCACATCGCTGGATCTGGTATACATTGTTGTTGATTCCGGTAACATGCGCGTAGCCTGAAAATTTTACAATCTCTCGTAGTGGACCACCTAATCAACATTTATCATATTTTAGCACGTTTTTTTGTTCGTTTTTTTAGTTGAATGTATTGTGTAGCTGTGCCTTTCTTTCCATGTTAGATTACTGTCGCTAAAGCCCCCGTATGATATTTACCTACACCGCAGCCGACATCCTAGAGACGATTGTTATAATTTGCATCAGAAAAAACTGCTTTTTTTAATGGACAAAGTGAGCTCCAACATACCAATACACGTTGTCCTTGTTTAAGACCAAGTTTCAAGGCCAAGAATGCTTCATGTCGTTTAATATTCTCTGCAAAAGTGTCTCCTATTGTATTCCGATCAAAAAATGGTAAACGGTATTGTAGAACTGTTGTTGAGTACTACATCATTACGAGGAGATGATGACGCTATAGCAGATCGATCTTATACCTTTGTAGAGTCTGGCAAAGTGAAATGATTGTCCCCAACCTGCATAAAAACAAATTTTATATGTAAGCTACTAATCAATATACGAGTGTTCCCCAGGTACATCCACTGATACTTTTATGGTCGCTTCTCTTGGTAACTCTTTTATCGCAGTATTGCGTTGCTACGCGCAACTCATGACTTACCGTACTCGTAGAAATCAGTGACCAGATCATAAAATGCGTTCGTCATCGATTGAGCTTGTTCCCGACGATGACTGACTGAGTCCTCACCATTGTCTTCGTGTTGCTGTTGTTTGATGTCGTCGTCATATTTGTTGTTGTTGTTGCTGTTATCGTTCCAATTGCTGTTATATGCTGTCGCTGCTTCTTTGTTTAACGTCTGATCTTTTTGCATTAATTTTTTAAAGAAGCCGCCTTCGTCCAAGACCAAGTCCCCATGTAGTCTTCGCATATGTTGGATCTGCTCTTTATGTTCGTTAGTTGGAATTAAAGACATGATATGGTATGATAAAAAAATATTGGCACAAAAGACGAAGAAGTCAAGTTGGTGATTGTTTGTGGTTGTCATATATATAAAGGCTGTACTCATCTTGGCAATATTGGCAAGAGTTACACCCACAAACCTTGGCGGCCGTAATGATCGTCGGAGGAGGGGACCGCAGCTTGGCGCATTATCTTCTTGATACGAATGCTCGTTCCCGGGACAAAACCACATACTAATGTATTACTGATACGCCAGACAAAGACGGCATCAATACTAAAAATGTGCATCACCTTTTTTGTTCATTTTAACCCTGATTTTTACTGAACTATTTAACCTTTATAGCCCGTCATCTTGTCATCGCACAGCCGTAATCTTTCTCGGTCAGCGGAGATGGTTGTTCAGGAGAGAGAGAGAGAGGAAGCCAAGATCATTAACGACAATGTTAAGCGCTTGGCTATCATTGCACAACCATGTCACACTGCACACACGGTACAACTTGAAAAATGATTACATAATTTCAGGGAAAGCATATACAGAAACCTACTTTGCAAAGGTTTAACACATAAAAATGAATGCGACTACCAACGATATAAACCAGCTAGAAGAGTTGTTGTGCCAGCCGCCACCATCATCACAAAGCAATTATGCTGGCTTAATGGGGCTGTAAAAGTGCTTGAAGAAACGAACTTTAATGATGTGGAGAGTTGATCATGTGATGACGGCATCAGTTTCTTTTGTAGATCATGCGGTGGCACACTATGTACATACTTGAGGCTACATTTGTGGGAACTCGCGCCAAGAAGTCTATAATATCTGAAAGGTACAAATTGCCGTTTTCCAGCCTTTCGGACACCTACGACGACCTTCTAAGACGCCTGTATAAGGCCTCAAAAGGCCCAAACGGAAATTTGAGAACTCGATTACCCACCCTGTGAAGAAATCAATGGATTTTAGGGAGTACGGTGTCTCGAGAGCTACTACGTCGTACGATTAAACGATAGTGCGATGTATGAACAAAATTAAATTTCGCAAAGCACGATTTGTATACTGGCTCCTCCGAACTTATTACGACAGATGTATACAACTCGTTAATGAAAGTAAGCGTCGACAAGTGACAGTGAGACACACATAGAGGCGGTCAGAGATTATTTGAAATTTACATACTAGGCCCCGTAAACGCCATCTTCACCTCCACCTGTTTTGCTTTTAATCTGGGCTATATACACAGGTGTTTCTAAATAACGATAGTCGAGAATACCTTTTTTTTGTGAAGAGTTAAAAAACTTTGAGCCACAAAAGTTCGACCATGACGTTCGTCGGTAACCGTGGCTATCCCACGCATATGACCTTGAGCGGGTCGGTCTTTTTTTAAATAATGTAGACCATTTTAATCAATTGTCTGTATATATCGGCCAAGTTACCGGCTTTCGTAAGAAAATGACGCATGTCGCATTGATGGGACTGTCTTGAGAGAAGTTTTGAAGGAAAAAAACACAATTTCGAATGACGGCCTCAGGCTGACTTTTTGTGTTTGACGTTACGGCACTCAAAAAGAAACCTCCCTGCGATACTTTGCTTCGGCTTTCTAGACCTAAAGCTGTTTACGTTGAATGGCCGATCGGATCCAACTTTTTGTCGTATGCTTCGATAGCACGCTTCGATGACCAAACAGAAAAGTGAATTCGACCTTGTTGGAAGATATCCAGCTGCTACTACTTAGCTGTGGTGCAAGTTGTATCATTTCCCTGAGCGTCGGCGCATGCTGCTTGGTATTGACAGTATGAAGGATGGGCTTTTTCTGGGTTCTTCCCCAACATGCTACTCATAACGATGATGAGGCTATCCACAGAAATTGACTTTATCAATCATCTGATACACATGCTCGTTATTATCGGTAATAGCACCCTACGCTATGCATGCTTACGACGTCATGTTGAAGATTCGGCTATGCTATCCAGATGAAGAACCCCCACCGGCCCGTAGTCATTCCTCTGTTAGGGATGTAAGTCCGTCTTGGATAGTCATATAAATAAATATATATTTGAGATAGCATCAGTTTGTTCGCTGGTGCGTATCTTGCTGACTATGTAAGTTTCTAATGCTTTGCCTATCGTAGCATGCTTGACGCTTTAATGGATAGTGCTGTCATTTTGCCATTTGATGCGTATTCAAACTCAAACTGCAACTGCAGGAAAAGCATATTGTGCTAAAGACAAAAAAAAAATCCAAGTCACGCCTCAATTTTTTTCTTTACCTGTTCTATTTCCTTCGCTCCAGTGAGAAAGGAAAAAAGAAACCCAGGGTTTTTTTCATTTCATACTTGCAACAAGATGGTAAATTAATCAAGATCCTCAACACATCTGCCTACTGGCGCGTCGACTCTTAAACAATAATTGCCTAACTTTACTGTTTCGTACTAAACGATATAGGAACAAGCACCTGCTGAAGAACGCTCACCAGCACCACTCGAACCAATGTCGGGTGACTATAACAACGACGACGACAATGTTCAAGACAACAACAACGACAAACGCTCACGCTCTCGTACCCCTTCTCGTTCACGCTCACGTTCAGCTCCTCGCTCACGTTCTCGCTCTGTCAGCAGAAGCCCATCGCCTAGACGAGGACGGTACAGCCGTTCGCGTTCGCGCTCACGAACACCAATGTCACGCTCTCGTAGTCGTAGTCGGTCATCGTCGCGCTCTTACCGCCGTCGCCGATCGCCTTCGTATTCCAGATCCAGAAGCCGTGATCGCAGAAGAAGATTTAGAAGAAGGTAAGGATGATTTAATGCTTTTTTACGTTCTAATACGTATTCCTCTTCCCTTTCCTTTTTCTTCTTTTGCCTCCCTTTCTCTATTTTCTTTCCTTCTTTTTCTGCGTGTACGCGCGTGTGTGTGTGTGGGCGTGGATGCATCTTTTGGTCCGTTTCTCCACACATCCCTTCTTTTCTCCTTTGAAAAAAAAAAACGACCATGATTATTATTCTTCTCTGTTGCATCATCGTTTGTTGACCAAACTATCCGCTCTGGCTTTCTTCATAAAGCATTTGCAAGAGCTGGGAGTCATCTGGTTAAAGAGTTTTTTAAAAAAAAAAGGAGAGGATACAAGATTTTGCAAGAAAAACAACACGCGCCATTCTCTGCATGCAAGCCAAATCCCCAACCCCAACTACACAAGACCTCTTTTTCAAGAATTGTTTTTTTTCCTACTGCTATGTGCTCGCATTACATGTGCAAGATGATATCTGACCCGCATACTCTTATCAAAACAGCCCATCGCCGCGACGTAGCCGGTACAGTCGCTCACCGCCCCGTCGAAATCGCTACTCATCGCGCTCATTAGAAAAGCGCAAGAGGTCAGCTTAGCTAATTCTCAAACTATACACATATGTTGCTCTATCACGATGGAGATACTTAACCCCTCTTCTATTTCTTCCGCTTTTATATAGTCGTAAGGAGAAGGAGTTCCATGGCACAAGGGTAAATACAGAACAAAAGAAAAAGATATAAATCACAATGATATCGTTCTCACACAACCTGGCTTTGCAATTTCTTAGGACCAACCTGAAACTTCCAACATCATTGGTGTGTTTGGCTTGAACTTGAGAACGCGTGAACGCGACCTTGAAGAAATCTTTTCGCAATACGGTCCTTTGGAGCGAGTGACGGTTGTGTATGACCATCGAGTAAGTATTTCTTGTGGTGAGGAGGTTACATAGAATGGAAAGAAGATGTTTTGCTATCAAATACTTACGAAACCACAACAACCTTTGTTTCAAATATGATCTAGCATCAACGTTCTCGAGGATTTGGCTTTGTGTACTTTACAAACCAGGAAGATGCAGCTCGTGCCCGTGAGGCAACGAATGGCACGGTAGGCTTCTTTCTTCTTTTACATGATACGTTATAAATCCTTCACAATCTCTCAAAAGAACGTACTGTGCTAAACCGTCAAAATGATAATAGGACATTGACAATCGTCCTGTTCGTGTGGATTTCTCTGTGACACATCGCCCGCACACCCCTACACCTGGCGAGTATATGGGTGACAAGCGTGGTGGTGGTGGTGGCGGTGGCGGCGGCGGTGGCGGCAGTGGACGCTACTCCCGAAACAACCGTCGATACCGACGCCGTAGCCGATCCCGCTCCCCTTATTATAGCCGTAGAAGACGAGGCTCTTACAGATCGAGAAGTCGCAGTCGCTCTTGGTCTCGTTAATCGCTTTTTCTTCCACCGCACATTGTCCTTTAATTCACATCAACTGCAAAAAGCCACACACAACCAACGCCTCTTTTTTCTCTTTCTTTTTTCTTTGAACAAAAATTTAAAAAAAAATCCATGAACAGAAACAAAAATAAACTTGCGTAAAATCAGTCTATTATTTCCAGTATGGAAGAAAGAAAAAAGCAGACAATGAGCAGGACCATTCATGTGCGAATAGACCTCGCGTACATACTTCTATGCAGGGGCTAACCGAGAACAGTATTGGACCAGCAAAGACATGGTTAAGCAGTTAGAAGAAGATGCGATCCCACTATTTGACCTTTTGCACCCTGGTTGTCAAGCATTATTTATATTCGATCAAAGTAGTAATCATAACGCTTACCCAAGTGATGCATTACTGGCGAGAACTATGTGCAAGGATCCAAAGCGGTGTGGAGTGGATAACGCAGAGCATGACTGCAGCATGCACGTGTATCGGGACAGCTACTTTATCGATGAAGCAACCAAAGAAAAGAAAACACAAAGGATGTACATGAATATCGAAGAAAACATTAAGAAACGCAAGCGAGGTGTCACGATAGTCACGGCCGACAAACAGCAAGTATGCCATTTCAAGGGGATAAAAATCATTTTGAATGAGCGTGGACTTTGGTTTGAGGAAGACCCGTATAGACCTGGAAAAGTTTGGCGAATGGATTGCAAAAAAGAAGAAGCGGACGATAGCAAGTGTTGTGCTAGACATTTTCTTGGTGCTCAGCCCGACTTTCGAGATCAAAAGACAGCCCTTTGTGAAGCTGTGGAGAACGCGGGTCACATTTTTGAGCTATATCCAAAATTCCATTGCGAGTGCAATTGGATCGAACGATATTGGGGCCAAGCAAAGTACCATGCACGAATCAATTGTGATTACAGTTTTAAAGCTTTGAAAGAAAACTTACCAAAGTTCCTGGATACTGTTTCGCCCCCAGACGAAGTACCTACACTAATTAGACGATTTTATGGAAGGGTGTGGCGTTTTATAGACGCTTATTCCCAAGAACTACCAACTCCCGAAGCTATCACTCTTGTGGAAAGATATACTTCCCGAACTTACAGCTCACACCGTCGTGACGATTTCCCTACTATTATTTGAATATTACCAAATAAAGAAGCGGCATTTGAAATCTCAAAATTGAAACATTGGCGGTTATAGATGAAATACACCATACCATCGTCGACGGCGGTGTCTTTTTCTATAACTTGGCCAGCAGGTTTTACGTTGCCTTTCACATTTTAACAGAAAGCAATGCTTTCTTTTTTGACTTGCTCGTCCTTATCTTATCTGTTTTTATTTACCTCTTCTGAATCTGTTTTTCCGGGTTCGTTGTCGTGCCTATTGTCGTTCTTTGCCATGGATGGTATCAAGGTTGGTTCAATTACCGTGATAATTGCGGTCAATCAAATACACAATGTTTTCGCTACTGTTTGAATTAAATGCAGTGCGTGCCTTCTGCTCACTTTTGTAGAAGCTTTTGGTTTCGTACGATGGGTAACTTTCAATCAAGCAAGCAGCAACTACCTACATGCAAGGAATTCAGTAGACACGATTGTTTAAAACCTTGCTATATACATGTAGTAGTATTATCAATCAGATCTGCAACAAGAGGAGCAAAACATAATTGATACAATTCGTCATCGCATATCTTTTAAGACATGTACATGCAGTATCATATGTACGTAGCTCAATCGTAGCATGCTATTATGCACTGCTAATAATTCAGCTGCTCTTATTGAAGCGAGCATCCGAATATGTACATATTCTTAAAAATGCGTTTGTAGGTTAGATTGATGATCAACGTATGATAAAGGCAACACTTACCTGGCTTTTTGAGTCACTGTATTATCAAATAAACCTAAAGAGACAAAATAAGTCAACGAGACCCGGAAGGAATTACAAACTGGTTCATTATGATAACATTAGATCTCACTACTGTATAAATAAATGATATATTCTACGAAAATGGTTATATGCAACAATCCCTAATCTTGAGCAATTTCCTCTAGCAAAAGTAAGTGTTATTCTGAGCTGATAAGAAAAGATATGTTTATTCTACCAAATGTTAGTAAGTTTACGTCCGTGGTAATGATAGCCCCTTATTCTTTTGCTTCTAGTCTAAGTTTCTGCTATAAATGCCAAGGCTGTGCTGCAGTTGCTCGTTGTACTTTATGGTTATCCTTCGTAATTTTTTGCTTTTGTATAACGGTATTGTTGTTGTATCACTCATCAGCTACATCCGTTGTATGATGATCTCGTCATCTCTTCTTGTGGATCACGGACGTCATTTTTGATTAGAGGTATGGATAAGTTGTTTGCGATTACAAAACTCGAGAATCTTGATTTCGTTACTGTTGTTTGAAATATTGAAAACATAACATGAACTTTGTGACGTTAGCTACCGATGAAATTGATGGCAACATATCATCATGTGTTTTGTACTTACAGTTAAAATCACTTTTCCATAATTGGTCCACTTGTATAGGTAATGCCTATCGTTGTTTCGATGTTTGTCTTGAATGCAATTGTTTGTCTTCAGCCCGGAATTGATACAAGTGCATTCGTATCTTACGAAACGTATTGACCTTGTATCATAATTTTCCATAAGCTTGCTCTAGGTGCTGCTTTTTGTGTTCTTTTTTTTTGTTCTCGAGTTGCCTTTTTTTTTTTTGCAGCATTTGCCTTGCAACTCGTGTCTTGTATATAATTTTTTTTCTTTTTTTTTTCTTTTTTCTTTTCTTTTTTCTTTTCCTTATTCATGGGGTCTATCATTACCTGGACATTAACTTACCAAACATCTGTAGTGGGAATATATTCGTGAGAGATATCGTTGACTGGTATATAGGAACATGCAGGGCTCTACGACAAAGCAATGTGAGCACAATTGCGTAACATTACAAGGTGGATCAATTGCTTTTTGCCACTAATTCTTACCGTAATGCTTTCTAAATGCCTATTGCCCCTGGTATATCTTGCTGTCTGTAGCTGATTTTCTTGAAGCATGTGTCTGCATCTCTTGAGGACGCATTAAATAGCAATATCGTTCGGCCGCCACTTTTGCTAATGGATGGTTTGAAGTTTTGATGAATATATGTGGTATTGTCCCAATGAAGTTTGTTGTAATCCTTCTAAAGCACTGCACAATTACCGTTTTTTCGTTTTCTCCACAAATGATCTTATTGTCGTCGCATAATAATTGAGCGAGCAATATGGATGCTCGGTGGACAATCATGTGCGTTTCATTGATGTGCCTTGAGTGTGTATGTGCATATGTGTCTTCCATCTTGACTTTGAAAGATGTATTGACTGCTTCCGCTTGCCACCGATCAGGTTTGTAGGATCGTCTCTCTCACCAATGTATCGTAGACTGTATACTTGTGGTAGGCTCTTCTTGTTTCCCGCTTTGTTGGTATACGGTGCCGTCGTGTCGATCTAATTATGATGGGCCACTTGATGATGATGCCCTCAAAGCCAATGTCGTGTTTGATGCGCCTTATGAGCGAGACCTTGTATTGTTCGAATAGCTGTGTCCTGTGTTTGATTTGCGTCCGCTTCAGCTGCGTTTCCATTCACCACCCGTTAAGTGAATGAAACCATCACGTATGATGTGATGCCACTTTGTTGAGTTAATTGTTCGCATTGGTTTCCTTACTGTTCCATTTCGTCCAAACCCGCGATGCTTTGTTGTCTGGAGGTCATCGCCAAGTTTTAGGATCGCCTTTACGATTTCTAAGAAGAGATAATAGATATGAGCATACCATTGTTTTTGACTTGAATTTCAGTGTCATCAGAAAACCATACGCACTTACTTTCGCTTCATAAAGTAGCAAGTAAAATGACTCATTGTGCTGCCTACATCATTTCTTGCCGCTCTTGTTGTCTCTGATGTGTGGTTGTCATTACGCTTCATACTATACTATCGCCAGATTATGCAGGTTTGACAGAAAAGCGTTCCCATGGCTTCTTGTTTCTCTTCAACGATAAACGATCAGAAGCGGACGAGAATTGTCATGTAATTGAAAAGCTGTTGACCGCTTGATTGTTTGATAAGTGTGCTGTCGCCAGATTCCAGGGTTTAGCTGCCACCTTCCTGCCTTGGTTGATGTTGTCGTCCGAAGCTCTTGATATCTTGTTGTGCCATGATGAAGATCCGCTCGAAAGCTTGTTCTGTTCCCGCTGTTGTCAATTGTTACCGCAAATGCTGTTTGCCTGAGTTGTTGCCACCAAGTTGGATGTCATCAATGCCGATGCCGACTATTTTGTTGCGTCGATGTTGTCGCATGAATAAATCTGCTGTTTGTTGTCATAAGCAGAGGTGACTCATCATCTCGATCCGACCTTTAGCAATTGTCATTTGCAATGTTGTCAATTCTTTCCGCTCTTGTGCTTTTCGGTTTTATGTCTACAACGTGCTGATACCGCTCTCTTTTATGTGTTGCTCCTTACATGTCCTTGCCGCCTTAACGTAACTTGTTGAGATACTCGAGTTGAACCGTCAGCCATGCTGATGCCTCTTCGTTGCTACAACTTCTTGCTTGTTATCCGTATCACTGAGTTGCGCTACTTCTTGATGTGATGATAAAATTGCTGCGCTGAAACATGTGATTCACCGTTGCACGCTTTTTCGTGATGGGCATGCATTTTGACAAGAGAAAATCAAGCCAAAGACGGGATTCTCCGAATCCTCGATTCGACACAAGGGTGCTTTTGTACTCGGCTAGCCTGAAATTTGGCGCCACCCCACCATGACGGCATGTCAGGCACATGCATACTAACCACACGCAACGACGATGTAATCAAGCCAAAGACGGGATTCTGCTAATCCACGATCAGCGCCAAGTTTTTTTTTACTCGGCTAGCCTGGAAAGCTGGCGCTCTCCCAACATGGCAGCGTACTACCACCGCACCGCTCTCGCCAGGACAACCCCAGCTTCAGGCACCCGAAGCAGAGGGCAAGGGTTATGAGACAGAAGGATACTCACTTCCATAGCAGAGGGACAGCTAACTGCTACCCAGGCCCCCGAGGGATCAGACGCGGTTTAGGCGTAAACACATTCCAGAGGACGACTGAGAACCGTGCTGTGGGGTCGGTGAGGTGGTAATGCTTGTGGAACGATGCTCTGTGGTATTGTCGACGCAGGAGTACCACGGGGTGTCTTTTGAGCCAGTGTGAACCAATGGAGCAACCACGACTAAGAAAATGCTACAATGCAAAGACGGCCTCCAGGTCCTACATAGAGCTGCTCCCCTCCCTTGTATTAGCAATCGTCAAAACGATTAACTGCTACAAGAAAGGGGGATGGACAACTAGCAAAAATACTTTAAATTAGTTAGTAAATCATACTCACTTTGTTTTTCTTTATTACGTAAAAGTAAAGATGATTAATACGTGCCTGCAAACAGAGCCATGGTCTACCGGGCCGCTCCATTGTACATTCCTGCTATGCAAGGTGTCACCCACGTCCTCCAAAACCGACAAACAACAGTGCAATGTTCCTAGCACCACCATACAGCACACCGGTGGTGCCACAGCCATCTAGTCCAAAGTCATCGTGAAACATGCGCAGAGGCCCCCTATATCTCCCTATACAGGCGATAGCACAGTGCCTTGCCACAGCCTTCCATCTCAGCCCTTACCTTACTCCGGGTACCCTCCACTGCACCCCATCGCCTGACGAAGGCGGAAGCCGCCAGACAAAACACCAGAAGCATCGCAGCCGAACCGACCACGCAAAGACCTAAAGAACATGGATCCAATCAGTAAATATATTCCTTGAATATGAGACAGCCTTCTTTAAACTACATACCAAAACAGCCCACGCAAATAAGCCGACCAAAGAGGGCCCAAACGAACCACCCAAGAAGCCATGCCGAGAAGGCACCACCGAGGAACCGACACATCACCACGACGCCGACGCGCCAACACAAACCAACGCCAACAAGCGGGAAGAAGAGGATAAAGCAGGAGCAGGTAAAGAAGAACGGAAGCAGGAAAAGGAGGGCCTATTAAATCGACCAGCCAGCAATGTTAGTTCTCATCTTTATCAGGCAGCAATGTGTTTGAAGCAGGCTTAGTAAAACGAGGATTAACCTGTTACCAATAGTTATACGGAATACTGAATACTGAATGCGGAATACTGAATGTTTTTTTGAGGGTTTTGACTTTTGAATTTTTTTTAAGTGCTATAAAAATTTGTACGAAAAAGAAGAAGGCGGTATCAAAGATCGCGTCTATGATAGCAAAGAAGCAGAAGCACAAGACCAGCAGAAACATTACTTACCTTTTGTGGTGTTTTTTGCTTTTTGTTGGGATCTATCATAACAGAAAGAATAGACGTGTCCAAGTCAGTGAACGTGCTCAATAAAAAGGTCAATGTGGAGTAGCTTACTTTATAGGTTTTTTCAGTACCACCAGGGGTACGAGGGCGGTACCCAGTCAACGTGCATCAGATTGCTCTGATCGTCGTCAATATCCATGTCATCGCTGTCAATGTCCATGAGATCACCAGCATATGGGATCTCTTCGTCCTCTTCTGGCACAGGCGCCTCCTCAGCCTCTTCGTCATCGGCAACCTCAACCATCGGAGGAGCGAGAGCGGGGAAGAGGACAGGGGAAGCGGGAGCAGGCGCCTCCTCAGCCTCTTCGTCATCGGCAACCTCAACCATCGGAGGAGCGAGAGCGGGGAAGAGGACAGGGGAAGCGGGAGCAGAATGGTGAGGAAGAGGGGACGGCGGCAAGACGGGAGAACGCAAAGGACTGAACTGCGGTGATGGCGGTGGGGACGAACCCGCACGCGACAGAGCACTGGACGCATCATCATTGTTGCCGAGGTCAATGATGAGGGAGGAGTCGGAAGAGAAGACGGTGACGAAGGAGTGGTGTGAGGCCGTGCTGGCGTTGTCGAAGCTGTAGGTGGGTGTAAGGACGGGCGAGAATTGGGGTGGCGCGAAGGAGATGGTGGAACGGGAATGGTAGGAAAGCTGTGATGCCGCGTCAGGGTCGTAGGGGATGGTGGACGCATCGTCGTGGTCGTAGGGGATGGTGGACGCATCGTCGTGGTCGAAGTTGTAGTAGCCTGTGGCTCGGTCGTAGGTGTTTTCAGCGTGAGTGCTCATCGTAAAAGTACGGAAGAATAGAAAAACTGGTAAAGAAGAAAAAAAAAGGAAAACCGCGTTTTTTTGTATCCTGCTTCCTTATCTATACTTGCTCTGATATGATTTGATTTGATATGCACAAAGAATTTCCTTTTTTGGGTTGCCTTGCCCCCATGATCTCTTACCACTCACATTAAAGATCCTTCTTTATGACTTATGAGACCTTTGAAGCAGACAACTGGAAGCTTGTTTTCGATGAGCTATACTGCAGGAAAAGACCTTTTTGTTGCCATGGCATTCAGGGGTTGTGACATTTCTTGTTCCTGAAAGCTGCTTGTTGCCATGTCAAGCATGTCAAGCATGTCAAAAATTAATTTTATTGTATTCGTCGCGTCACCCGTTTTGGCCAATTCCGAGCGGAATGGCGGCTGTTCTCGCGAAGAGATTCGCAAAGCTTTTCTCACACAATTGCAACCAGCACAATGTAAAGACTCCTGGCAACACGTAGATACCAGGCCCTTGTCTTTCTGCGGCTCTGTGGCTAAGTTACGATGCTTTTCGTGCAGGGTCTCCATTGTACTTTGCTATCATACTCGGCCTCCATATGCACAGACCGTTCGTGCTGGCCGTGAAAAATAAATTGGGGGTGTAGGGAGTGGGTGGAGGGAGGACATCGGAGGGGATCCCGAGCTTGGGGACATCACTGGTACACGACGCTGCTGAATACGCTTGATAGAGTTTTCCATATCCTGGGAGGTTGACTACTTGTCTATTTTAGCCTCGCAACGAACTCGGTGGTCAGCGTGATTGGCGATAATCGTAATCTGGCGAGCATGGTCGATGAAGAGAAATGGGATCCTTCTCAAGTAAACAAAAACCTTCCCCCAATCCTTGCGGTGGATCCGCTTTTATGATGACGCTGCTCACATAATCAGTCGTTATCTCTGAAATTGTAACATATAATATAATATACTCTACTCCTCCTACTTAATAATATGTATTACGATCCCTGGGAAAATGCGTACAGTAGATCCTCGAGAAGTGCAGCTAAGAAGCTCAGCGCAAAGACAAAGTCAACGGAGGAAACCAGCTTGAAAACACTGGCGTGGCCATGTACGTTACCTACTAGAAGTGGATGCGAAAGTAAGAATCAGTCACTGAGGTGTTATGTCGCCATTTTAGCGAGCAATTGGATCTGTCAACCCAAACATTCCATACAAACAGCGCCCTCTGCAAGGATATCCACACACACACAAACAGAGAAAGGAAGAGAGAGACAGAGGTTTAATAACAGTGACCGAAATTCTATGCCATTTATCGCGCATGTACAGTATGCAGTCGCCGTTGTAGAGCAACCCATTCATCTAACTGCTGTTTAATCTAATGAAAACACTACAGCATTATTGACATTATTTTTTTCCTTCCATCTATATTACTGTACCTTGCATATGCACTCCGTTAAAGTAGTCTACGCCATCCACACTTAGAGCACTATGATATTCTACGCTAGCATGTAATATTCCGCTACACGGGTTCTTTTAGCTGTTGCATTCCAATCTCATATACAAATATCTCTTTAACACAACTGTATCTCGAACAAGTGACCGCATGCTCATAGGCATCGGTCCAATTATCCTCTATATTGAGACATAAAACTTTAAACCTAAACTGATGAAAAATACTTACCTAATTTTGGCTCTATCGGCATAGTTTTTTCTGACAAGCTGATCTCAAACAATGATGTCAAAAAAATAAACAAATTGATATTTATATTTCTTGATGAGTTGCTACTACAACAATGGAAGAAATTTGACAACAATGGCATACCGTATGGTGTATTTCATCTATAACCGCCAAAATTTTCCCCAAAATTGAAAGCTATCAGCACCCCCAAAAACAAGTTTACCACAAAAGCAACCAAATAAATTGTTTCTTAAGCATCTTTAGTCTATTTCTATTTGGCTAACTTCTTCAAAAAAATGTTTTGGGAAGGAGAGGATAGTCGTCAAAGTCTGCCGGTTTAGGAAAATTTTGCAGGCGAAGGGGAAAATTGAAACGCACTCATGCATATTCGGGTAAATAATACTCACGTGAAATTTCCTAATTTGGTTAGTATCTAATGCCTTACACTGTTATTCGCAAGAGCTGAGATGTGGCCACACCCTGTTCCTTCTACCAGATGCCACCACTTAGGAAGCGCCAGAAGAGCGCTAGAGAGAACGCAAAGAGAAAACAACACGATGAATATGGAAGATTCATAGCTTCGGAAAGTCCAGCGACTATTACACATGTCGATGCAGGATCTGAACTAAGTGACAACAACGACGACGATAATATCAACGATTGGGAACTCCTTGACCTGACGCAAACGCCGTGTATACATTCAGAGAACTCTTCTAAAGCTCTCCACAAAAACCACAGCGTCGCCAATATTGATGGTGAGGAGCAACTCTCACAGCTTTTAGCATCTTTAAAAGCACTTATAAAGCCGGTAGCGAACAAAGGAAGCACGCTCAATACTATGGGTGCTTTTCAAATGGCAAAAACACAAGCTGTATACCGGTACTATCACTATCGGTCACAGGGATTGATAGTTCTCAAAGAGCTGCTGTCGATATCTGGACCACCCCATCAAAAGAGTACAGGGCAAAGGCCATCCGCTACTGGGCGCGCGAATTCCGTGATTCTGGGTCCATCTCAACACATCAACAAGGGAAGCATGTAAAAAGAGAATCACTCCTCAGTGACGAGTCCGTGGAAGAACGAATCCGTCTATTGATAGGCGGTCAAAAACTCGAACTGTGTAACCTCCCTGCTTTTGTTAAAGTTATCAATGAAAGTATCATCCCTGAGATACTTGGTGTTCCAGGCTCAGTATCACAGACGACATTATGGCGATATATGTCTGAGTGGGGTTATCGATACCGCAAAAACAGCAAGGATATATATTACGACGGGCACGAACGAGATGACGTGGTAGCATACCGATTAAAATGGGCTAAACGAATGGTGGAGTACAAGAAGCGGATGGACTCGTACGAAGGACAACGTGCAGAAATCATCATTGAGCCATCTTTAGCGCCTGATCAAAAGAAAATTGTTATGGTTACCCATGATGAGTCAACCTTCTATGCAAACGACGGTAAACAAAAGCTATGGCTGGCAGACGGCGAGAGTATCCTACGCAACAAAAGCCCTGGACAATCCATTATGATATCCGAGTTCCAATGCGCGTGTCATGGCACAATGCGATCTGGAATATGGACATCGTAGTGTTACACAAATATGCTGCTGATACGCTGTATCCCTAGGTGAAAGCTGTTCATCTAGCCTAACAAACTCTTACCATCGCGACTGCAACACTGAAGAAGCAGAGTGTGTATGTATCGCTTTGATTGCACTGGTAAAAGTAGTCATAGTAGCACTTTGAGGCTGTGCTGCTGTCACCCTTCTCGCCTCAGCTTCTTATTAAGGCGCAGTCGCACTTTCAAACATCGAACTGGCCCCGAGCCTTTTTCTTTTTTTAAATTATCGACCTACCTCTTCCTTTATCACTCTGAAACTGACGTGAACATTTTACCAGTGACAATGTCGAAAGAGTCTGCAATCTTTGACCAGCTTCCCTTCGACATTGTCTCGACAATCTTCTCATTCGTACACCAAGCCGACGTCTTAACCTGTATGGCTGTCTGTCGCGCTTGGTACGACCGAGTGCCGCAATATACCGAAAAACTATGGAGAACCATACATATTACATCTCCCGATGTTCTTACTGCTTCCTATCGTCGCGACCGTTGTCTAGGCAGCCACGTAAAATCAGTCGTGTTTGAAACAGTGCCTGAGGAACAATTATATTCCACAATGCGGAAGCTTGTTGAACTTGGCTGTGATGGAATCGAAACACTTGGTAAGAATAAGTTTTACTAGCAGCCGTATCTTGGTAGAGCAGAGACTAAATAGCGCTTTCAATAGAGCTTGTGGATTGCACAACAGTGGATCAACACACATTCCTTGCGGTGCTGCGCCAGCTCGCTACTCGGTTGACTCACTTGAAACTCAGCCAACACGGATCCAACCTTGCAATCCTGCATCTACTACGCGTGTGTCCAGTGCTTACTCATTTCACGTACCAACCCAGTTATTCAGCCTGGAAAGAGCAAAACATATACACTCAAGAACCAGCTGTTCCGACAATGTTGACGCCGAGCGAACTTGACTACCAAGCACCACCGACTGATCAGTTTGATAGCCTCATCTACTTACACATGAACGCTTTGCTAAATTTACAACTACGCCTTAACCCTATCCTACAACGATGTCCCAATCTTCAGTATTTTATTGGCGCATGTGCAGAATCGTGTAACCGTCGCGCTGAATCTATACGACTCGACGACCTCTTTCGATGGTGTCCAAATATTGCTTACTTTGCAGACAATGGCAGTTATCATCAACATAACACACCGAATGATGAAAACATCATGACACTTGAAAAAGGAAATTCGACTACTACTACTACTACTTCCACTTACAACTATTACAATGGCAGTGACAAAGAAGGAAGGCGCACGACAGCACCACTATATCACCTCGCTATTAGCGAACATCATAACGGCTACCACGAACAAACAGTTGACTCTTTGCTCGAACACCAAGATAGACTTGAATACTTAAAACTTGTCAAATTCTCTAGTTGGTACAGCCAAGAGTCGTTCTCATGGTCGTCGACATTTCAGACACTACAATTGCCATGGCTACATACATTGATTTGTGACTACGTCTCCTTTGACATGACCTCCATCATCATGTTGCTCAATGCAAGCCCTAATATCCAAGAATTAGACTTGTCTCTGGTCAGTCAAACCTTGGATCAAGCAATACTCCAACCACTCGACACTCTACACCATCTTCGATCTCTAAGTCTATGTGGATTCTCATTCGATGACGAGCTTTCTGTGGTTGCACTCTTGGAACGGCTTCCTGGGCTAGAAAAACTCGTCTTTGAAAGTTCTTCAGTGGCTTTTGCTGAACCAGCGTACCCATATCTTACAAAGCTAAAACATCTAGAGCTGAACAAGTCTAAATGGGAAAGAAGAACAGTAGTAACAAGGACTACGGATGAAATTTCAGAAATGGCAGCACCACCACCAGCAGTTACAAAAGTAATCTTCAAACCAGCGTTGTTCCACTACTTGGCCCTGCATGGTTCAAGACTCGATACTATTCGACTAGTCCGATTGCAAGACGTCAACTTACACGAGAAAAACTTACTCTTTGCAATTGCGAACCTGCCCGCACTCAAATGCCTTGATGTCAGAAGCAGCGGAAAGCCACTACTAGCGGAGAGTATTTATGATGCCCCATCGGCAGCATTATGTGCTTTTGTCAAAGAGCTACACCAAAAATCAGCGTCAACACTTGAAGAATTGAGATTGCGTTGCGTGCGTCGTTTGATCCGTCCTGTCATCGATAAGTTGCAGGACTTCTCACGGCTACGAGTGTTGGATGTACAGTTCTCTCATGATGATCCATCGTTAGCAATGGATACATCAGGCGCCCTATCACTATTATGCAAGAGCACAAGCTTGGAAATGGTTACGTTCAGTACAGCAACTCGGTTCTTTGACGAGTCATCAGGAGCTCGCATCAAAGAATTGTTACGAAAGCAAATCATTCATGATTATAAAGCTGATATTACGGTCGAGATTATCGCTGAAGGTATCAGATTCATGCGTTGTCGTTGTAAAGACTAGTTAGAGAGCAACAGGAAATTAGACGGTAGTTTCTATCTTGTGATTGCTCTTCCTTTCATATGTTGTATTCTAGTAGATAAATATATAATTATTGGCTTCGCAAAAGAGTGTCGGTCAGTATAAATACAATTGTACTATAGCTTATTACGGGTAATGTCATCATTAGACAGATCTGATACTTCAGAGTTCGATAGCATGAAGCGCGAGAGCTGTAGAAATTCTTTTCAGCTTGGTACTATGATATATCTAGCCTCTCTTTTCTCATGTGTTTTACGGCCCATGTTTTAACGGTATGGTTACATTCCTGCAGACGACGTTCATCATTTCAGGAGCTTACAGGTCCACGTCGGCAGTATATATATCCGATGCCAGACAATATCCAGTCCATAGAGCACATGCTCGAATATCTTAATTGCGGTACCTATGGTGGCAATGGGATTAATCGTGGCCAATCTCATAATCAGTAGTGGCGATGGTGTCCTGTATGTTTTGCTGCTATGAACAATGGCAGCAGAACGTGCTATACTGCTAAGTGGACTTCTCGAAGCGGTTTGCGCTGATAGAAGAGGGAGAGCCTATTATGGGCGAGTCAAAATTTGATTCGTGGGAGGCTATGCAAAAGCTTCGTATGACAAGCAAATAGAGCAACAGCCTGCCAAAAATAGGTTTCTCAAATATGGATGATTTAAAAAGTAACCTCTTCCTTGATTATTTTGCTATAGTAGTGAGAGAATCAGATGCTAAGTCACTTAGCCATCTTGACAACCGCTATATGCAGCATTCTAAACCCATTTGACTTTTCCCAAATGGTATATTAAATATACATATCATGTTTTGGCCTTTTAACCATTTGACGGTATGAAAGCCCGAAACTCTTACAATGAAAAGTCGTAAATGTGCCACCCCTTTTGGTTTCCACTTTGGTCATTGCAATAGGTACTTAAATCTATTACTGTATACTTGTATGTGAAGTTTTTTATTGTTTTATATTCTTTTTGAATGTATAAACAGACTCATTAGAACGTAATTCACTATTTTACTTTGCGAAATCTTCTTTAGGAATTCAACTAGAAACACGGTTGGACAGCTGGTAAAAGAATCTCGACCTATCAATATTTGAAGATCCAAACCACTTTATCTCGCTTGTTTACAGTAACGTTTCTTATCATTCTGTATATCAAGGACGAGTTTTGCTCCAGATCCGCTTCATCAAACTAGGCTCTTCAGTTTCATCTCATCCTACTGGAAGCCCTGACGAAATGAAACTAATTATACGCTATATCATTTGCAATAATGCTGTGGATCTCGATATAGCGGGTTGAACTAGACCCGTAATATATCACTAAACAGTCCACTATATCATAAAACAGCCAATCAGCCAGTAATTACTTGGATACAGTATATTGAGTGCATGATATCACAGTTGGCAGTTGATTACAAAGCTTAATCTATTTTCAATGGCGCTCATACGAGTTTTACGAGTTTTAATAGTTGAATGGATTCTTTGCTGCGATATACATTCTGAATATTAAAGTTTGAATGAGTATAAGGGCCCCTACTTACGCTCCTTGTTTCGTAAAGGCTGAAAAAAAAGGTTTTATATTGAAATAAATGCTGGAATCAAGCCAGTGTCGAAGCAAGAATAACTGGCCTTTAATTATTCCGTTTTGGCAGTTCAACACTTCTTGTTATGTACTACAAAAAAAAACTTCTTGTTATGTAACCAACAAATACACCACTAACAGAATCCTGTCGCGCTACTATCCGTTGACACCACCACACAAACGATTACACCAGTAACGAGTAGAGGATAGGCAGACAAGATTCGACAGCATCGTAATTGTATATTCTTAGAAAAAAAAGTATATAAATATCATCCCATTGCACCACACGCATTAAAGGATCCTTTTATTACCGTTTGCTCTTCTCCTTCCCCATCGGCTACGGATCCACCTGCCAAAAAGCGACTCGACATGAGTAATCGCATTTAAAAAAATGCAAAAAGGAATTCACCCAACCGGATGTTATCGGAGCTGCTCACTAGAGGGATCGAACCTCTGACCTTGGCGTTATTAGCACCACGCTCTAACCAGCTGAGCTAAGCGAGCTTCTTGATTGTACCGCATTGTTTAATGTACAAGTAAACAAATATTAAACATGGAAGAAGAAGAATGAAGAAGAAGAACAAATGACGACGACCAATGAGAATATTTCAGAGTACTCTGAATCTTATTCATCAAGTGTTTCTTTCTAGTATCTTTGAAAATTAAAGCTGTTAATTTCAACTATTTTGGATACTCATTATAAAGTTAGTCAAACTTAGGGGTTGCAATCTGACCTACAGGTCAAAACCGACCTATGGGTTGAGGACGGGTCAACAGGTCGGGTTGATGCTTTTCTGACCCGCAGGTCAACCCGTCTAACCCTTGACCCGACCCGTTGACCCATTGTGACCTGTGTATACATATGATATCTATGAGGTACTTATATTCAAGTAGTCAATCTTCTTATTGGGAAGGATCATTATATTAAAGATGTAGTTGTCAATATATCTGCTATAGAACTGTAACATAAAATGTACTTATATTCTTTTTATTGTGGGATTATATTTTATATTCAAGAGTATAGGATAAGTAAGCTATAAGCAATATATGTGAAAGGAGTAAAGAAGTAGTAGCAGTAATACAATGAGAACGGACAATAGAGGGTGGCAGTAAGAGACGAGATTTGACAAAAGACGGAAAAGGAATTGAGAAAAGAAAAACAAAGGAAGAAGGAAGAACTGAAAAGAAAAGGAAAAGGATTAGGGGCATATAGGAAAGTCGATTTCAACCACACTTTAACCATTACGCTTTCTTTGATGCATGTGAGCCCGAGCGATTTCTTTCGTGATGGCACAAAACCCTTTACCTTTAAGACTAATCACACAAAACGTAGGTGTTGCTAGCACCGCTAGGAATTTGCGTGCCATCATCTTAGAGAGCTGTATATATATATATGTATATATATATGGAGTTTTGCACTTCCAGTGCTCAAGTTCAAGTTGATTGACACTTCCTTCATCACTACATCGAAATCAGTCTTGACCCGACCCGACCCGTCCAATTGCGATCCTTAGCTTTGGCTACCTGTCATCTTCGAACTTTGATTTATACTCACGTCTTAGACGAGCGGTGTAAATAAGGAAGATATAAAATCGGGAATTGGGACCATCGTCGAGCTGTATGTATCTATTCGTAAGAAGCTCACATCCTATGACGTTTCTGGCTGTATCCCGATAATAGGTCGCCGAGCGTAAGTGGGTTGAACGATGTTGCATGTGGTTGCTGCGTTGGCAACTGTAATTCTACGGTAATTTCTTGCAAAATACGTTTCTTGCTTGCTCAACCCACCAATAATCTGCTGCCGATTGTTATTGCCGCACAATCAAGAGCGTTCGTGTTTTCGATAAGCCGCGTCATAAGCGTCAGTGCAAAGGAGTCCTTTAGTTGGCTCCTACATCCTTCATATATCCATTGTGGTACTCGAAACTAGAAAACACAAATGGATATATAAGGCCGAACTTCTTAACAATTTAGTCAGACGAAGGTAGACGTGCATATTAAAATTTGACCGATTCTAGGCCGTAACATTTTAAAGGACTCCCAGATACAGTCTCTCAATAAGCGATTGACGTCATCAATGTCGTTGTTGGTAAGTAGGTAATGGGGTTACGTAGCTGTCATCACATCGCACCGTCGTCTACATAAATGAACTGGTATACCGTGGCATACAGCTTCTCCATTGCTCGACTTTGCTCTCAAAGGCATCCTGCACAAAAAAAAACATGTCGAGTGTGCTGTACCGAATCATATGTAAATTGTTTGGTGGATGTTCAACAGTTGGCGTGGGTAATGGATAGAGGCCTTAGTATTAGGGTGCGCAAGCAGTACCATTTAATCGTCGGCTAGGTTGCGTGCATGATTCTGGACCACGAGATTGATAAAGCCCGTAGCAGGTGGGGCAAGAGTTGTACATTCGCATATTCTCGATCGACCCATAGAATTCAATCCAGTTTCTACAAATGATATTGGTCTATCAGTACGGAAATATAGCTGAGGAGCAGGATCGCTGCTCGTTTCGATATGTGAAAAATTAGAAGAGGACAAGGAACGCAAGAATATATATCAATGGATCTGGCAAATGGTCTGCTGGAACGTTATCAACGGGTACGTCAATATCTTATCAACATATTTTCTTTGTTGTTAACTTTGTCTGTCCGATACTAGCCTTTTCTTTATGCGCCAATATTACATTTTGTAAGCATAAACGCTGGATCAAATATACCGTTAAACTCTAATGTCGATGGTCGGTTGGACGTCGCTCTCATCTATGGGTCCTGCAAGCGGTTATTCTGGTACAACAAAGAGCTCGGCTCGAGCCATTTAAGAGAAACCATAATTTGCTCCACCTTTTCTTGGAGGTCAAGTGCATTGCTAGGGCCTCCAATGCCCAGACTATTCCTCCTTTTTCATTGTCGGAATGCTGGACTGGTCTGTCTTTTCTGCGCACCAGTGCTATTTGTATATTAACTGAATTTTTGCCTAAGCGAGGTTGTAGGCACATTACAATAAACTATCATTATTGTAGCCATTGCAACTTGTTCAGTTACGGCAACACAGTGAGCAGCCTTATTATTACCATCTAGTCCTTGCATTTAATGTTGGATTCCTGCAGCTTCATTCTTTTAGTAACACGATCACTGTAGCACAGCCATCATTTTCACTTTGAGCAACGCCAACGGCAACGTTAAATACGGTCTGATTTACAGCTATTATGACGATTATACTGACTTGGAGTGACAAAATCGTATCATCCCAACTCTGGGTATCGGTGGCCACGTAATAGATAAAAGCAACTTGGTCTGTTGGCATTGGTATGGGACATGTTGAGAAGAATTGAAAAGGCAAGTGTGACAGAGAATGGTAGACAAATAATACAATTTTCATCGTCTGGTTTAAATTTCTCTCATCAAATCAAACATTAACAGTATATATCGAACTACGAGTATGAATCACTATTCATCAGTCAGTATACGCAAAGAGTCCTCTCCACACTCTCCTACTAAGTGCCCATGCGAGAAATCACAGTGGGTATGTCATCGAGTCTAGCCAAACCGAGCTTCCGTAGGAGAGTAATCTGAATAATACCTTGGACAATGGTATCTACGAGATTGTAGCGTAAGTGACAAACATGAGGTTAGGACTAGCGTCACTGATTAACAAGATCCGACACTACTACCTCGTTATGTCGCGCATCTAATCATTTCCAAAATACAAGTCCTCGGTGGGTATATTCAGTAAGACTCTATTGTGAAAAAGAAAAAAAAAACCTACATCAAAATTGCTTCATAACTTTGACTTTTATAATCCAGTAGAAATAGTATATATATACATATATTACCTTACAGATTACAGTATAAGAAGTGGTTCTTTTTTACTTGGTGCTGATGGTCTGATGCATAGATGATATTGATACGGGAGAGAGGGTTTAGCATCTTGTAGTAATTGAACCTCCTGGTATTATTTTTTAGACTATGCTTGTATATGTTTATAAACCAGCAAAGCTCTTACAAGAGCCGATTTGTGTTAACCGCTCAGTAGTTTTTGGTAACGCTCATAAATAAAGGAGAGATCAATAACTATAGTATTTTTAAAGTAGCTTGTCTGCATGCTGAAGATCGACATTGGCTTGTATTTGATAAAGCCCCTCCTTCGTTCATTGTCTTGAATTGAAAGCTTATAACAGTAAAGTAGCACTAAATTTTAATAAGTACAGTGAAAGATATTTTGCAAACATTCTTCGTTATTTACGTGCCAGAACGAATGGAAGGAGAGTTTAGCCTCTTAGCTTTCTTTCGTATCAAATATTATCCATAGCTCTAGTAGAGGAGCGTACACATTCCTTGAATTGGTTTAGCCTATATTTTAACTATCAGCATGGAAGAATGTAGTACACATGATGATTTTAACAATGTACCCAATGCGATATGCAAAAATAAAGCATGCTCGTTGGGAAGATCGCTATCAGCTGATAAGAGTCTCCTTGCTATTGTCATTTCTCTACCAGAAGAACTACTCTGCCAATTTCCTCAGATGTGATATACAAATATGGATAGCGTAGTTCTAGAGTGTTTGCCGGAAAGTTGATAAAGGCATCGATATATGAATGTCACGGTATTACAAAATGATTCGCGTGTTTTCTATATATTCCAGTTTCTAGCTAATGCGTTGGGACAGAAGCAACGATCAACCTGTTCAAGATCATAAAGGCCTCTTTCCTTTCTTCACGCATCACGATCGAGCAGGGAAACACAAGAAATAATTTATTGTATTCGCCGTGGAGCACGGGGTCGATCATTGTTCTATCCGCAAAGGCACATGACTTTCATTTTGTTAGATTTTAATCTCATATTATCACCGGCACGGATTGTTTCTTCTTCTTCTTCCTCCTCCTATTCCTTCTTTAATCGTTCCGTTCTTTCTCTTTTTTCTTTTCTCTTTTACCGCGTCATGGATCTTCCCAATCCTTCAAAAAAACCTCGCACTCCTAATAGGTGACTCTTTGATTCAATGCTTGTTAAAGTGGGAAATAACACGTCTTGAAAATTAGATGATTTTGACCTTGACGATTTGTTTTATTTTCTTTGTAAACAGAAATCACCCACCGTTAGCGTCTTTAGAGAACAAAAACGAGTCTTTACGATCTGAACAATCACTACAAAAACGCCCCTTTACTCCATTGACATCCGCAGCAACAGCAGCAATAGTAGAAAGGAAGCAATTAACGGGAGCACCTACTGTCCATTCTGCCGCCCAGGCATTGCCTGCTGTGCATGATGAAAACGCCAGTCCATTTACCACTACCAGTCCTACTGCAACACATGCGACCAAAAAGCGAGATCTTTTTATTCCTCAGACATACAAGGCAACAAAAAACCGTGTCGAACGTACATGTCTGCGACCGACCGCTGGTGGCAAAACAGTAGCTGCTATGAAGCATCTCCATAACGATAAGCGCCCTGGCAACAACAATCATCACCATACAATCGGTGCTTCTGGCAACAACAGTGGCATCAGTAGCAATAACCACCAAATTCACGACCGTAACGACACCCCACATCAGCGTTTATCGGCCGAACAACTCAAGTTGCTCAGCAGACGTATTGATCCTTCAGCTCCTTTACAATCTCCCCACAGCTCTCCCGTTAAACCTGCGTTACCGAGCTCCTTTGTCACTTCTTACTCTCCTTCGTCACAACCATTATCGTCAATAGTACCAGCACAACCACAACAACAGCAATCGTCACAGTTTCAAAACCGTACTACCACCGACACCACTATTGGAGCAAATACTACTGATAGCAGCAGTAACAACAACAACAACAACAACAACAGCAACAATATCAGTAACGACACAAACACCGGAAGCAACCACTCTGGCTCTTCATCGTCGGCGCCATCATCGTCAACACTATACCAGACGTGCATGGCAATTTGGGCTAATAGTCCCCCTTCACTTGCCGATTTACGTCACGATAACATCAAATATTTGAGCGAGTTGCTTAAAATCCGACTTTGCCAGGCCAAAGCCAGAGCATTAGCATCGCTTGGACCACAAGATCCAAATGCCTTGTTGCTTTCCAAGGCTACCAAAAAACATCGAGTACGACTGGCACGCAAACGACACCAAGCCGCGCCATTAAATACGCGTACGGTATCCGGGAACGGTCAGCGACTGCGGCGACAACAACAACACATGTATAATCACCGTGAACTTATATCATCCAACAATGCCCTGTCACTGCAAGTCGAAGATGACAGACAAAGTCAGTCTCTTAAGATCCCAAAGAAACGTGGCTCTACCGCTGGCGGTGCTGGCAAGAAAAGAAACGTGGGTGAGAGCAAGGCCAGAAAGACTACGACAACATCGAAACAAACAAGACGATCACGGGCTACGCCGCCGCTCATTCTTGAAGATGGTAAATTACCCACATCAATATGTCGTGGAGTACAGCTATTTATATATTTGGGGAAAAAGAGACCTTATCAAAGTGCAGAAAAGTTAGAACTAACATACACTCCGTGGATCGATCTTGTTTTTGTGGCACTAGGTTCACGCGCCTTTGTCTGCAAATCATGCGGTAAAAAGTACAAGAATCGAAATGGGCTGGCATATCACCGTGATCGATGTAAACAGAAAGGACTCGAGGATGAAAACCAACAGCAGTACGAGCTTGCAGAGGATGATAACGACGAGGAGGAGCAGCAATCAGGAGAAGGCATTAAATGCGTTTGCAAGAAACCAACAGAAGACCGCGGTACCATGATCCAGTGTGACAAGTGTCAAATGTGGCAGCACCTCAAATGCGTAGGTGTCGATCAGAAGGACATTGCCAAGGACTACACATGCCCTTACTGCGTGAAAAAGGAGGCAAAAGTAAATAGCAACAGCAAAGCGACAACAGCAGCAAAAGCACGCAGACATTCGGAGTTAGACGAGATGGAAGAAGAAGAGGATGAACTCGCTGAGGACGATGAAGAGATGGGTGAAGAGCAACAGCAGCAGGATCTATCACTATCAACACCAGCAATATCGTCAGCCACGATCTCCAGTAGAAACGACACTGTTATGAAGGATGGTGATATGGATGTTGAAGAGCAACTAGTAACACTTAACGATGACGATTTAAGCGGCACGGAGAGCAACGAAGACGAATTCATGAATGCTGATATTCACGATGAAGCTATTCACGGAGTCACGCCTGAGAATAACATTGTGCTATTCGATATGAAATCTGGGGATCGGGAGCAGCAACCAGTAGTACCGTTGGAGAATAATAGTGCATCTCAGCTAGCACCAGAGTGGGATGATCTTCTCTTTTCTCAAACACCGGACAACAGCTTACGACAGGCAACACAAGAGCCATGGACAAAGATGAGTAGCAGCAGCCACGATGAAAATAAGTTCGCCAACTGGGACTTTAGCGATTTAAGCCTATTACAACCACCGTCCTTGCTATTTTCTGATGCCATGGTCGACGATGACTCGTCGAACCTACAGCCTTCTTCTGATTTCCTTCCCACCGATCATCCTTCAAGCGATCTTGGACTACCAACGTCTCCCGAACCTTTGTGGTTTCAGTTTGCAAACTTTGAAGACGATTATCAGTGCGAAGAAGCTCAGTAGCACTTTTCTCCTGTCAATCCCCTTATATCCCCCTTATTTTAATAACTTCCATCCCTGTTTTCTTAAGCCTGTCTGTCCGTTCACACCACATATTTCCTTTTACTAAAACCCACCAGCACTCTTATTTCCCTCATCCACCTTTAAAACCCCAAAGACACTTTGTAATACGAAACTCTCACATATACATATTCCGATTATTGCTTTTCTAGTACGAGATATATACATAAAAACGCGACTCAATATAGTAGCTCTTTTCTTAAACAACCCAATTTGTCTGATATAGAGGCATTATTCCCTCATGCTTTTTTAGCCTGGAGATCAAGGTGATAAACATATAAATCTTGCTACTAGACTATTTTGTAGCGTTGCTTAGGCACATGATTACAATAGAACCTATGGCACCACCCTCTTGTAAACCAAACAGGAGCACACTGGTCATCTAGTTATATACCGTTGTGTATCCAACAAATCTCCAGCAGAAGTTTAGCTCGGTCTGCCGTAAACGAGTCGTAAAAAGTACAGCATTATTCCTGTAATTGTACTAAACATATGCAGAAATTCGGCTTTTTGAAGCAAATAATGTCCCGTAAGTGGGCTGTCTGCTATATGATTAATACGACTGAGAAATTGATTTTTAATGAGCCACAACCCGAGACTCTCACTACTTATCTTCAATATCTCGAGGAAAATTTCTTTCGAAAAGCTTTGACTATCTATACAACAAGTACATCTAACGCTTGTTTATCATAGAAAAGCTTATCACTTTCTTTATCTACTACGTAGCTAGAACGTCCGTGGTAACGCGGCAAAATGCAGCGATGCTATCAAGTGCATTTTATCAAGCAAGGCATACGCCATAGTTTCTCGATCTTGATATAAGCTATGATATACAGTCTTTTTACAAAGTAAAGTTGCTGATTTTGAGTTTGATGCCGTACCAAAAAAATTGCCTGTCCAACAACAATGTCGACTGATCCAAAGATAAGACGCGTTTATGTGTCCTGTGCCTCGTTTATTTTTACTTGTCGCTATTATCCATCGGCATTTTATTTTTATTTAATAGGCACGATTTTTTTTTTTGCTTCCTTTTGCGTTTCTTTTTTCTATTTACTGTATATTTTATTTTACACACATTCAGAATGGATATGCAATTTTTTATGAAGATGGACAAGGACATGTTGTTGATGAGAACGGAGTTGAGCCCATGGATCTTGTTGTTGACGAGGAGTTATTCGCTATGGAAACAATAAGTTCTCGTAGTCAATACCTAGCGAATAAACCTCCTGAGAGACCTCATAATCCTGTAATGCGTGCCGTTGCCGAGAGGAGCAGCGAGGATGTTTATATGGAGCAATGCAACAAGCGCCGCTAACAATCTATTCTGATGAAGATAAAACTCGATTTTTTCATTTATTTCTCAGCAAATGCTCAAATGCTTCTGCAGCTGCGGGACAATTGGGTACTCATGTCCGAGAAGCACAGAGATGGATTAAACGCTATTACTAGGACCCTGAAAACATCTTCGAGAAGAAGAAAAAGTCAGACCGGCGTCGCATTCTTGGTGAGGGGCATAAGCAATTTGTTTTAAATTATATTGATGAGGATCCTTCTGCTGTTATAACTGAAGTGGCAGAAAGTTTAACGCAAAACTTTGCAGATCTTCATGTTTCTCGTAGCATCATTTATAACATCTTGACAGGTGAGTACAATCTATCTATTAAACAGACACAATTTCAGCCTATAGAAAAAAATTGCGAAGAAAAGTTTCAACAAAGGTACGATTGGGTTCAAAAGTGGCAGCAAACTGACATGGATTTCACATTAAATTGTGTCTTTCTTGATGAATCAGCCTTTCATATCAATTTCAAACGAGATATGGCGTGGTCAAAAAAGGGAACTCTGCGATAGTTACAGTGCCTGTGACAAAAGCGAATGCAACATCGATTTTAGGTGCCATATCTGCCACTGGCTTGATTAATGTCAGTTTGGGAGTTCCAAAGCGTATCAAAAAAGAGAAAGCTTGGACGTGCGAATGATGGTTATAGCATAGAAACAGTAACAGGACATTATTTGAGCTTTTTAAAGGCGACACTTGATGAAATGGACAAGTATCCCGAATTGAAAGGACACTATCTTGCCATAGATAATGCTCCTATCCACAGCTCGACTGATATAGGTAAATATGTTCGTTCTCAAGGATATTATTATGTATATCTTCCTCCGTATTCTCCTGAACTTTCCCCAATTGAGCAGCTCGGTCTGTTGTTAAGAGTAGAGTAAGGTGGTGAAGCGAAATGAACTATTGGAAAAAGAAACATTAATGACTAGGATTAGTGAAGCATGCGATAGCTTATATTTAAATGATTTCAAAGGTTTTGTTCACATTCTGTCAAATGTTTTAGTAAGTGTCTCGACAAAGAAAGTTTGTAGTATCTCTCTGCCGACTTCAGACGCCAGATTTTGGTGACTTTTAGCACTGATAATACAGTAAAAAAAAGGGTGATGCTTAATTGTGTAAGTCATGTTTGAAAATTAGGAAATTTACACAAATTGAGGAGATTGTGGTTGATTGTGGATTGACTTTCAACATATTTTCGCGACATCATGATCTGCTGACGAAGGAAGAAATAATCAACCTCTTCGACTGTTGTACTGGCTGTGTCAAACATTCGGCATGATTCCTCAGTCTTAGTCCTTGTTTTTTTTTTTTACATTTGCTACATCATCACAATGGCACCACAATGGATTTATGCAGCCGGAAACTGTTAGGTTCCCTTCGACCATGTAACGAATACAGCAATCAAGAAACTCTGGCATATAGGTGCTGATAGCAATCTCAATGTCGGAGGCTACCTAGACTACATCAATACAGCCAGATTATACATGCTACAGCACAACTTGTACAAAAATACAGAGGAAAGAGAGTAAATAAGAAGAAAAAAAAGTACCCCCTTATCAAGAAGGATAATCAATAAGTATTAATTATCCTATTATATGTAAATATAATACAGATAGTGGAATATAAAAAATAAAGTAGAATATATATTTTTCTATTCTTAGAAGTTAAAAATAAAACGAACATTAATAAAATCAGTGAAATTAGATTTTATATTTTCTAGAAGTTATAAATTTAATCATTAATAAAATAAATTTACAACAATTAGAAAATAAAAAATAAGTAAATAAGTTTTTGTAGATTGAAAATCCACTAGCAGATAAAAGACTGTCTTATGAAATAAGACTAGTAGAAAAAATAAATAAATTATTCATTTTCATACAAATAAATTATTCATTTTCATACAAATAAATTAGGTCACAAGTTTTAACTTGCAATGCAATCTTTGTGTTGCTTTCTCTAGAGAAAGTGGCTAGTTGGAAATCTCCATAGAAAATTTTAATTTGCAGAACTGGCAGATTTCCAATAGGATGATAGTTTATCTATCACTATCATATAAAATATTATATTATTAAATAAAGATTATTCTTCTAAGCCTACTCCTTACCCCTCAAATTCGCTTTTACATATGACACGATGTACAGACCCTGCAGATAAGGTTGCAATAATTAGCGATAAGTGCAAATTTCTTAATAAATACAAATATGAGTATGTTTTAATGTCCTGCAAAAACAAGTTGTTTTTTCACCGTCCCTTTTGCAACAATAGCAAAGTAAAATTTTATTCTAAAAAAAAATTATGGACCAAGTAAGGCGTCGTCCTCTAGACTTCCTATACGATTATGTTTTTCAAACATGGTGATATTCACTTTTTCGTGCAGTGGAATTGTATAGTTGTAATGCTTTGCCGCCATAATGCATCGTACATTCGCCCTTTTGGTGCTTGAGACTTGAGATGATAAGATAGCCTTCATCACTGCATGATCTGTGTAGACCGTAGGTTGGGCGCCATGCATATAACAATGAAAGTACCATAAAAATTGAATTACGCACATCGCCTCACGTTCAGTCACGCTATAATTCTTCTCGGCTGGTGTCAATGTTTTGCTAACATATAGGCAACTGGCCTTGAGTTTCGACAAAACAGTTCCAATAGCAACATCCGAAGCGTCACAATGGAGATCGTATGGTAAGCTGGGGCCGGGATAATTTGCTGGCGTTGGAAGTTCAATGAGCCGTTTTTGATATCTTGGAAGGCTGCTTCTTCTTTTGTATGCCACTGCCATTCCTCGCTTTTTTGCAGTAATTTCTATAGAGGTGGTGCCGCCAAGTGGGCTAGCTTTGCGAAGAACTGGTGATAAAAATAACACATTTCTAGTAATCGCTGTAGATTTTATGTATTGACTGGGCGTGGGTATTCCACAATTGCTTCAACAACATGTTCTGGGTTTAGATGTACACCTCCAATGGTCACGATGAATCCATGTTACTTGACATCTGGTATCATAAATTTGCATTTGTGATTTCAGAGCTTGAGATTAAATTTTGTGTAGGATCCAGAGCACGTCCTCGATATGCTTGAGATGTGTTGCCATATCTGACAAAGATTTTAAAATGTCATTAATATAAATCGTCACGTAACAGAGATGCCCTAAAATTTGTTGTCCAAAACGTGCAAAGGTAGACGGTCCATTCGTTACTGCATAATGATAATACAACAAAGTCTGAAAGATTGTGATTTGTTGCAAATGCGGTTTCGGATATGTCATTTTCATGCATTGGAATTTCCAGTAGCCATATTTGAGGTCGCAGAGGGAGGGAGAAAACTTTTGCTGGAAGCAATCTGTCGAGTAAATTTTCGATGCGGCACAGTGGAAACTTGTTTTGTTTTGTTACTGCATTCAGTGGTTTATAAATGATTGCAACTTTTGTTGAGCCGTCAGACTCGGTAATCAACAGTGGTACTCAACGCCATGGGCTGTTGCTTGGTCTGATTACACCGCGTTTAAGCACTTCCTGTATTTACAGATCCAAGGCGGCCTTTTCTTTTGGTGATCTTCTTGGCAATCGGCACTGAACAGGTCTGACATCTCCAGTATCATTTTGATGACATACTGGTGCATTCAAGGGCGTGTCATCATACAGATTTGGCATTTATAAGCTTTCGCACTTCTATTGAAACATTAGCTTGGGATTTGTGCAGGATTCGTAATTGCGTTGATTTGCGCTTTCAAGTGCAATTTAGACAAAGTCCGCTTACTGTCTACGTCTAGCAAGAGAGATTTACTAACATCTTGTTGGAGCAATAAATAGTATGATGTAACCCATGTTCCTTGCTGTGAATCTTGGTCGCCAATTTTCAGAAAGCCTGGCGATATATCATGAAAGAGGTGCAAATTTCAAAGAGAATGTCAATACACAGTAAATACAAAGTCAAATGTTCCAGACGAAGAAAAGTTTTATTGTAGTACTGCTTTAACAACCGCAATCTATAAGCTATTGAAAAATTGTCTCCTCGTGCTTCTTCTTTGCCTTGACAATACCAGGTTTCGTTTGAGCAGCTTCATGATGAGCCAGCTCACTGGGAACTTTAGATAAGGGGGATTTGGCAAGCATCTGTCGAAGATCGTACATCACTTCTGCATCGTTGTTGGAAAGGAAAGTGATTGCCACACCAGACTTGCCAGCACGACCCGTACGACCGATACGATGGGTATAATCTAAAAGGAGAGCATATTTAGTCATTAGTATACTGATCCATTACGTAATGTTTGCAGTTAAAGTACTCAAATATAACGCACCTTCTATATTCTTGGCCATATCATAGTTGATGACTAGAGATACGTTCTTCACGTCAATACCACGACCAGCAACATCTGTTGCTACCAAAACATCGGCATTGCCAGTCTTAAGCTGGGACAATGCAGCCTCTCTAGATTAGTATAAAAAGGCAGTTAGTGTCTGTACCTCGCCCTGCACACACTGCTATAATCGCTTAGAAAGCCAATCTTTTTGTTTACCTCTGTTCTTGTGATTTGCCACCATGGAGAGTAACAGCGTGGTAACCGAGCTTGTTAAGTGCTTTGGCGAGCACGTCCACACCCTTCTTTTGGTTGACAAAGATAATAATAGGTGGTTCGTAAGTACCAGCATCGAGAAGTTCGAGCAATCGGTTCCTGTAAATTGATAATTATATTAAAAGAATATGGTTAATGAATTAAACAATCCCGCTTTCATCAATTTCAGTATCTGCGTGAACAACCCAGCATACTTTTTCTTGTTTTCATCATTGATCATTTCAACACGCTGTTCGACAGTTTCGACAGCCTGGCCTGCAGTACCAATAGTGACCACGGCTGGACGCCTCAAGTATTTCTTTGCCAACCGTTCAACAGCAGGAGGCATGGTGGCTGAAAACATGGTTGTTTGTCGATATTTGCGGCCTTCTACCTCCATGGCTCTACCACTTTCGTCTTCATCCTCCGGCTTCAAATTGGATACCGGCAAAGCGTCAAGGATAAAGTTAACATCGGGTTCGAAACCCATGTCAATCATGCGATCGGCTTCATCCATAACGACATATGTGCACTGATTTAAAACCAAAATTCGTCGGTCCAAACAATCCTTGAGTCGACCAGGTGTGGCAATAATAATTTCAGCACCGTTACGTAGATTGAATGATTGTTCTTCAATAGAATGCTATGTACAAGAAGGCAAATGAAAAAGGTATTTATAAGTATCTGACGCATATTGCTAATAGTAAGTCGTTTTAGCAAAAAAAAAGATGGATCACTTACACCACCGACAATGGATACACAGTTAAAGCCCATAGGTGTGGCAAACTTTAAAGTTTCTTGTTCGATTTGCTGGGCCAATTCACGCGTAGGCGCCATGATCAAAGCATAAGGACCATCGGACATGTTCTCCGAGTTAAGCTTAGGCAAGTCCGAAATAAACACCAACAATGGAATGACAAACGATGCGGTTTTACCGGAACCTATATAGAAAAAAAAAACACCATCGTTAATATATCACATGTACCATCATAGTTCCTTAACATTAGTACAAAAGTTTAAGTCTTATATACCTGTTTCAGCAATGCCGATAATATCTCGGTTCTGGATACCAATAGGGATAGTTTGTCGCTGAATAGGTGTAGGTTCAGTATAGCCAACACCTTCAATAACACCGAGAACCTTCTGTGGCAAGTTGGACTCTGACCAGGAGCGGATAGGTCGAGGAATGTTGCCACCCTTTGTCGAGATGTTGAAATCTTCCTTAAAGATACGCCAGTCTCTTTCTTGCATTTGCTCGAGCGGTTTATCAGACCAATGACGATCATCCCACATCATCTTGGCTTCCTTCTTCTTATCCATCTCCATCAATTCCCTAATGAAAAGAAAATTTAGAAATAAACACCAGTAGAATACTAAGTATGTTTGAGACCCAAAGCATTGTAGAAGACATACCTTGTACGACGATGTTCCTCCTCAGTCTGTCTGTTTTGCAGCAACTGGTTATAAAACTCGGATCGTTGCTTCTTTTGTTCCTTGATATCTACACCAGCAATATGACCGCGACCAAACATTTGTGCACTGTGACGCTGTGCATAGAGTGGATTGAAATCATACGACGTATCTTCACCAGCATCCCAATCGAATACAAATTTACGTTCGTTCATGCGTCGGATCTTTCGCTTTTTGCGCTCGCCACCAAAGTATCGTTCCTACATTTACATATATAAGTACAATCAGAGTTGTTATACTCGTTTCCTCTCTTCCACTCCTGTAAATATGCCGCTTTTTTTGTTAATACATACACGAATCGCCTGCTTTTCCTTTTCGTTCAAGCCGGTTTCGGAATCCATATCATCTGATGACATTTCTCGCTCGCGTCGCCGATCTGCTTCTCGTCGAGATTCGTGACGTCGTCCATAGCGACCGCTGCTGCTACCACCATACGACGATGAATGACGATCGTGCATAACCTTACGGTGCTCGTCCTCCGCTTTAATGTCAAACTGTTGTCTCGCTCGTCGTTCCTCGTCTTGTCGCTTTCGTTGTTCTTCAACTTCTTTTTGACGTTTTTCTAGTGCCAACTTTGCACGCTCTTCTTTGGTCAGAAACTTGGGCTATACATTTTAAGTTGTAGAATTGTATAAGCTGTTAGTAAACTAATTAAACTGTAGAGAAGAAAAAGTACTAGAAAGATCCTTAAAGGTAGATGTTGTAGTTCACCTTGTTGGTAGCATTCTTTTCTTCTTCTTTTCGTTTAATTAATTCTTCAATGGAGACTGGCACACGTTTTTTAGGTTGTTCTTGTTCTTTTTGTTCTTCAGAATTCTGTTGTTGCTCGCTGTCTTTTGATCTTTTCACATGGTCACGGTCGTCATCGTGTCGGGATCTATTGTGCCTATCGTCGCTACGACGTTTATCCCGATCATAGTCACTGCGTCGTCCACGATCGTCATATCGTCCGTTTCGAGTGTCTCGACGATCACGGAAGCTAGAGGGTGAGCGAGATCGTCCACGATGGCCAGACATTAGTGTGCTGTGTAAATTTGAAAAGGTAGGTTAAAAGAAGAAATACAACCAGCTGGTTTCCTCTTTCCAAATCCCCCCTCCCGTGACTTTTTCAAAGGCGTAAATTCAGCAAGCACTGCTGCGGTTTCCTATAGGTTTCATGCAGCGGACTGAAATTTCACGGCAACCCGGCTCTACCGCCTTGCTGTGTGTAAGACTACACAAAGAGGAAACTAGTAGATAGCTTGCTTACTCTCCACCTTTTTCGTAAACTGCATGCCTTTATCTCAATAGAAAGTGGATCGATACCTCTTGCTCGTAAAAATGGCCGGCCTTAGGCTATAAAGGGGTCCGGGCTGCGTGTGTGTAAAGCAGCCAAAAAAAGAAATCCTGTTTGAAACCAAATACTGATTTTTTATAGCCTTTTTCACACAAGCCTGTTGACTTGCTCAATTCCAAGCTGATCCACTTAGTATATATGCTTATTAAACTGCTGTATAATGGTATGGCTGCATTCCAGTACTGTGAAACAGCGTTTGCCAGTACCAACTACTCAATTATCGACTCGCTGTAAGTCTGTTTCTTATAATCTTTAACAATGATTGCTATTGAAAGCAGGATACACGTGTATGCTAACAACGATAATCTATTATAGCTATTTTGTCATGGTGACATTATCCACACTTGGTTATGGAGGTAGAAAAACACTAAATCAAATTTAGGAAATTACTAGGTCACGAGAACTCATCTTGGCTGCTATACCAATCTCTACAGATATTACTGCCCTAACAGAAGTCATTCGAATTGTTGTAATGCTCATTATAGTTACTTCGTTGGCGGTTCTGCCAAGTTTGATTGCCGATGTTTTGGCAAAGGAATGGTTAGTATATTAGAGAATATGACACATGTGTGTACTGACTGGTTTGATGAAAATTAACAACAAACAGGTGGTGGAGGCCATGTGAATCACGGTGTACTTCCGTTTATTTTGATTATCGGCGCCTTCCGACCTGATCAAGTTAGCGAGATACTTGATGGCTTTCTGAATAGGGTAAAACATCTGAAAGGTATACAGCATCACGATGAATGATATAACTCTAATAACTGGCCTTGATAATGGTAGGAAAATGCGGAAAGTCATCTGAATGTTGTTTTTCTCGATATCAATAAGCCGGCCGAAGATCTCAAATTAATGGAGCGTAACTCCATGTGGGGTCCCCCCGTCCAGTTTTTGCATGGTTCCGTTTTCAATGATAAAACGCTGCAGAGAGCGGTATTAACATAATCTTTCTAGGTCTTTCGAACATTGCGACAGAAATGAAACTTATGGCATTATATGTTTATCGATGTAGAGAGCGCGTTATGCAAATGCCATCTTTACAATTTCAGGTACCGTTACAGTTTTTATCTACTGTGTAGCTCTCTTCACTCTCCTAGATTCCCTCTCTGATACATGTTGAATATCTCTCTCTGACTTATCTTCCTTGTTCTTCGCAGACCAAAATGCACGAAATACCGCAGAAGAAGATGAACGCAACACAGTCCGTCTCTGGTCACTCTATTGCTACACTGTGAGCCATAATGTGCCCATATACACATACAATTTATCGCCTACGACTGCCATCTACCAAAAGGTTGCCAAAGAAATTATCTGCGTCCAGGAATTTAAGCATTATCTCCTAGCAATGAACTGTCGTTGTCGTGGTGCATCAACTCTTTTGACGAATCTGCTGCATCAGCGGCAACCCATGAATCGTTATGACGAACCATGGCAGGCTCAGTATGGTAATATACTCTTTTTTAATTTCGTCGATATGCTTTTTTGCGCAATTAGATACTAATTTGTGCCTTCCAATTCTATTTCCAGACGATATCTCGTGTTATGAAATTTGTACTGCAAAACCACCAGAGTTTCTGATCAATGTGGCATTTGCTCATGCTGCTTGGGTATGTGGTTGTTTTTGTGTGAGAGAGAGAGAGAGAGAGAGAGAGGGATAGTAGAAAAAACCGTCACCAGCTTAAAAAGCACGTATTCATGCATATACCATCACAGGTTTGTTTCAAAGAATGCCAGGTCATTTTGTTTGTTATCAAAACATACGCTGCAGACCGAGGAGATCATGAAATCTTGCTGAACCCAAGCAACGATTACATCATCAAGGCAACCGGTCTGTGTGTATACATTTTCGAAAGCCCAAAAGAGATCAAGGATATCAAATACCTGGTAAGTTGGAAGAGCACTAATATTATCAAACGATCATATTCATTCTTCCTATAGCCTGATCCTTTCTCTTGTATGTAAACAGCTTAGATTCATGTCTATGTATGGCAAATGATCCGCTCATTGCGAGTGACGCGCCAAGCGATTCTGCCACCACCTCCGAAGAGAGATGCGAAAGTAACATCAGCAATAGGGACTGCACCGATAGCACCGTACGCTATGCCACCATCAGCAAACGTTAGTGCGCAAAAACCATCATCCGTGCCATCACGCGCTTCAGCATCTGCTGTTGGCTAGTACCACCAAAAGTGCTACAGCAACAGCAGCAGCGGCAGCAGATCGACCAAGATCACTACCTAAAGGGCCTTACAAACTGTCTCCTGAACACCCCACGACTTCAACAATCTTCTTACTAGATCCTTCAATGATACGAAAAGCATTGATGCCTACATTGGTGAGACTATAGATCCGTGAACACGCAATAGCACCAAGCTTTCGACTCGTGCAAAATGCTCAAGGACAGCATCAGTAACACCTTTCACGGATGTCAGTTCCAGATTCAGTATTATATTTTCCTCAAGTCGTTGTGCCCACACAAATCCATCCTGCCTCTGTGAGAAAGTCGTCGACACTATTACTGTACGGTGATGTGCGGGTTCAAGCTTAATCTCCTGACTAGTGGGTGCTGTGATGGTTCGCACAACTGCATTAGACCTTGGTTGTCGATGGGTATGTTCGTGAGACGCATTTTTTCAAGCTGTTGCAAACGTCGAAGCGGAGTAAGATCGCAAAGAGGATTCTCGCTGAACATGTGAAGGAAATTTCGCAAGGAAAGTATACGGAGCCGTTGCAGCGTACCGATGGTTGCGATAATGCTGTTCAGATACTGCGTTATTCCAGCGCGATTTCCAACTTCCAAGATCTCATTTTGTTGCTGCATGAGCAAAATCTGGGACCAATCTTCGCTTGACATACCAGTGATGTCCGTCAACCCCAAACTTGTCAGCTGTGTGAATTGGTTGCGTGCCAAGACATCCCAGCAATGAATATCAGAAAGACCACAGGCGACTATACGTAAATGTTCTAGTATCGGCTGCGATTTTACTACTATCGGCATGATCCTCTCGTGTCCCTTGCCGTTGAATAGCAGTTCATAAGCCATACTGCCTTCCTCGCCATCATTCGATGCTTTCCTTTCAGTTACTTAATATAAGCACTCGTGCTTCTTGATAGTGAAATCCATCTGTCTGCTATGACTGGTTCGCTGCATTCCCACATAATGTAGCGTAATAGAGGGCACAGCTCATAAGCTGTATAGATGTTGGTTGGAGATACGTTGTTGAATCGTGAGTAAGGCGATAATATCAAGTACTTGATGTGGGAGCAACGCTGCAATAAGGGACGGATCCGGTATTTAAAACTGAGAACACCGTCCAGTCTTAAGAAGATAATGTTGTGTATCGGTGGCCTTTTGTGTCTGCTTCTGCCATCAACTTGTTCAAGAGTAGCGTCTGATAAGTTAGTGCGGCCATCAAACATCACTGAAAGATGCGTTAATGACGGCAAGAAGTCCAGTAGCATTGGCAGCGAGATATCGCAAGTGTGAAATGAAATCGTCAGAGCAGTTAGCGTATGCGAGAAATATCTGATGAATCCTGGCAGTAACGTGCTACTGTCGAAAATAGGTTGTAATTGTTTGCTATGCACATGGTTGCTGATGTCTTATTTTTTTTTATTGAAAACAAAGAAAAAGCTTTAGTATATCTTTTGCGCATAAGCAGTAGTAAGTACTACCGAATACGCGATCCTCTTAACGCAAAAAAAAAGAGTATCGTTTTACTTCACCAAGGAAGCGAATGCTGTATCTTCGCCAAGCAAGTCGTTCCAGTACTTTATACGTGGCTTGAGATTTGATGTATACTGATTCGACTTGTTGTCCCAAACATTGAAGCATCGCGTCGCTCCTTTTGTTCCATGCATCAGGCGAGATTCCCACCAGTGTCCACAGGGCTGTCTGGTAAGTGGGGATCGCGAATACAGCGGCGACATACATTCACACATTCGACACAGCCCGCTGTCCGATAAACGAGAAGATGTACTGAATGATTCGGGAGGCAAAATCGAGATCAAATCAGTCATATTACGTGTATGTGAAAGGGGACGCGCGAAAAGAAATTTGGCACGAGGCTTTTAATCGAACAAATCCTGTATAACATAATCCGGACTCGTGAAATAATATGTCCGACAAAGGAAAAGCAAGTCGAACCAGGTAGCTCACCTGAATTTTATTTGGAAAAGGGGGACCCTGAAGATTGATCTATTGTAACCACCAGTAACTTCATTAAATCTATGCTATCATAGCGATACGCAGATACACATTAGAACAGGCTCTTTCTAAAACCATCGACTTCTCGATACGAAGCAAAAGGCTTCATGAACACTCGGGTTTATTGTTTGCGAGCCGCAAAAGACATATATGCGTAACGAATCGCTTGGCCTGGAAAACACAGCATCCCTGTGTGTGTGGGTGCGTGCATGTTTTGGTAGAGCAAATATATCATATCTTCAACAGGTCCCCCTGATATCTTTGGTGAGCGATCATCACTTTCAAATAGGTAACGCATACCTTGAAAATATGTAACGAAGTAAAGTTAAATAAGAAAAGGAAGAGAGAAGTGAAGGTGTAAGGGGAGGGAAAGAGCTGTTACAAGAATCACGCTTTAAAAGCAGGCATATCGGAAGATCAGTGCAAGCTTTTTCGATCCAGGTGAAACCCAAAATGATAAGAAAATTGTGTTGTGATAAGCTACGTGCAGGAAGAGTGAGAGAGACGAACAGCTGAAAAAAAAACATTCCAATTTACAGATCTGGCAATTATACATGTCTGCTGGCGTATGCTCTGGCGTTGTCTCTTATAAAATAAAGAGGTCCTCGATAACAATTTTTTTCTTGACAGTTACTTTGGCAATTTAGGCGAACACAGAAGGTGAAAAAGAGTGCCAAAGCGTGATAAAGCGCGTTGTGATCGTGTTACTGAGCCACTGTCATTGTTCCCCGCTTTGGTTTAGCACGGAGCTGTGAATGGATGGAGAGGGGAGTAATTAGCTTTTTGTTCGCGAAAAAAGAAAAAGGAACTTGTCGTGCACATAAAAAAAAGGCGAAGCAAAAGCGGTAAAACGTTTATGCGGAAAGTGCGAAAAAGAAAAATATATTTTTATTTTGTTTATCATTTTCTTATTTGTGTGTAATAAATAATAAAAAAAAAGTTCGTTTCAATTATCCCAACATATACCGTTGGCATCACATGCACCCGAAGGTTCACGATCGGCTGCCGGAGTATATGACCACATTCCCACTGGTATATATTGCAAAATTTTCTTCAGGGCGCGGACCACTGAATCTGCCGATCATCAGAAGAATTATGACAATAGCCAGCACAAGCAATGACCCGATCATGGCACAGAGCAGTGCATCTGTACTACAGACCAAAGCTGTACCAAAACGAACTGAAGAGAAGAGAAAAAAGAAAGGCGAAATTGCTCGCTTTATATAGACATTTTTCTCGTTCGGGACTTCAAATCCCCGTGAATTCTCATTGGCCCAGATAACGGGTTGCGTATCAACTTGTGGGTTGCCTACTATGGCATAACAAAAGATACAGCACCAGAGGAAATGAAAGGAGGAGTGGTACCTGATGGTCAAGTAGACAAGCGTGCTTCGGCGGTAATGGTACGTGTCTCTCACTATGGCAGCTGTACCTCCGATGCTGTCGCCGCTTGGTTGTGAGTGGGCCGTGCACGGCACCGTGTCAAGCGAAAACAAAGACACGAATGTGAATGAGCATGTAGATTCACGGAAGAAATGCTTTTCTGTGAGCAATCAAATGGCAATACAGGAGTGATTGACAAGGTAAACAACTTAACAGATTCTACGGCATCAGTTGCTTAGTAAATATCAAGGACACGATCCTCCCAGCAGCCAGTTTCCATTTCACCCAACAAGATAAACAGTATAAAGCGTAGTCTACAGACGATTCCATTTTGCTAGTATCTTTTGACTGCATGTGCTGTGTGCGGGAATAGATACAACACACACTTGACTTCAACGCTGCAGTGTATCAAAGATCGTTATCTTTTATTGTGAAGCGTGTTTGTCTACTGTTGCTTTATAATTTTCGCCATCCGCCAACAGTTCTCTGAACTACGCCGTGTAACCTCCCTCCATCCATTCCGAATTCATACTCTATCCAAGTATGTATGTGCTGCCGCAGATAAGCTGTCCGCTCATGGTAAGTATACGCTGCCGCTAGTGAAACTGACTCACCCTTCATTGATTTTCATTGCTGCTGATAAAGTTAATCGGTTCGTTTGTTTTTGTGCGGGTTCTACGTTTTTTTAGCAGCTTTCAAGATCCATTGGGACGATCAGAAGAATAACACCATAAACGATGACTTCCTACTGTACATCTTTTGACCCTTTTGCGCGTAACTCGTTGCTCCATTGATCACCTTGTTCACCCGCCATTCCTTTGTGCACTTTGAGTACCAAGTAAATTGGCCAAATCGTTGCGTAACAATGCGCTTTCACTCTACGGAGTTTTCGTTTCAAGGGAAAGCTGTTGGAACGTTCGAGGTTTGACACACGCATCACTTGTCACTATCCAAAGAAGAAAGATCTGTGTTGCGCCCTTCCTGAGCTCCTCGTTTCTAGACTACCTTTGCTTCCTGCTGACTCACGTCAGTAAATGCTTGTCACAAGTGTGGGTTGATTCAGTCATGGTTGCCTTTTGCATATTACTTTTCAATAATTCGTTTGCATCTCTTTTTTTCTTTCTTTGAGAGTAAGGAAGACTGAACTAGCTTTTGCTCTCTATGTTGCTATTGCCAGGATGACTTTAGTTATATAATCTAGACATCCTGAATGCTGTTGTTTATTCGTTACCGCATCTGCAGGGTATTACAATGCTATCCAATCCATTGAGCGGAGTTGGGATCCAAGAAGCTTACTAGGGTGATGTTTATATCTTGGTTGACAGCACACAGTAGCACTCCAGCGTCTTGTATCAGGCTTGCCTTTTCTCTGGCGTTTTGAGCTTGCTATTGTATTGTTGTTCGTTTGGTAAGCATCAAGCTTAAGACACTGGGTTCATTTACTGAACAACTGCTCATGAGTTTGTTACATATAGAGTTTAAACAGACAAAGTACTGTAGTTAGAATTTGCCCAGAAGATATGAGGAACACTTTCCGGGAATCGCTATATTTCAAGATGTTCTTGATCCCGTATATATCATAGCATGTGGAAGATGATAATGTTCCCGCTTACCATAGATAGTGACCTTTGTCAGTAAACTTGACTCCAATAAGTCTTCTGCGTAGTATAACTCTCAAAGCGGTTCGAGTATAGTTGCAGCAGCACGTTGGGCCAATGAAATTTAAGTACCGGGCACTGCCCGACATTAACAGGAACGCGCGTATGCACATACATACAGCATACAGACTGCTTTTTTTTGGTCATAAAGGGAGAGGGGAGGAGGCGACGATGGTCTTTCTATTCAACAACGGAAGAAAGAATATTCTCACTTCATTTTTTTTTCTCTCTTCTGTCACAGAGACTATATCATATAGAGTGCGAGGTGATCCCTTTTGTGACGAAAAGAGGTACACAAGCATTTCTGATATATAAGGAAAGCATAGGGTAACCAAAAAAAATTAGTCTGTGCTTTCGCTCAGTTTTATACTTTTGCAAACCACTGCCACAACCATACCTTACTACCACCGCTTCCGTTTACCATAGTCCTCTCCGTCCTCTTTTGATTTTATTTTACTTTAAACGCTCCTAATAGCTCCTATTTCACGCCTTTCTAATTGATCCTTCTGGCCAAATTGAATCTAGTCATCTCAACGAGCGTTACATGACAACGGCACCGACGACACAGACGACTACAGCCACGGAACAAGCGCCTGTCCAAGACGACGACAACGACAACGACGACCACTCCGTTAGTTTTTCGTCACATGTGAGAAACACAGTTCGTCTTTTTCTTTCCCCTTGCAAGCCAAAGTTTGCGTATTTTCACAGACAACGACGACAACGAGAACGAGAACGAACAGCAGCAAGAAAAACAACAACAGCAGCGCCTTTCTGCAGCGAGAACAGCAACTGCGCGTGGCATTCATAATGCGTATCTATTCCTTACTACGCCCATATCACCGTCGGTAGTAACTACAGCAACAACAACAACAGCAACAGTAGCAACAGCCACAGCAGTAGCAGCAGGATCCGACAAAGAACGTTCGTTTAACAAAGCGTATTCAACAGCACCACCAACACCGAAACTACTCACTCCCACCACTGCTGATGTAATCCAGCAACAGCAGCACCACCAGCATCTATTTGACCGGGCGGCCATTGTCGGTGTTACTCTGTTTTAGATGTCTTTTCGAAATGTTGACAACGGTTCCTTTTCTACTTACAAATTTCATGGAACATGGCCAGCTGCTCTACGGTAAGTAAAAAAAGGTTATTACGGAGCTGTTGTACCCTTCCTTTCCCCCCTAAGCACACATGCGTGCACAGCACATCGAGGGAGGGCCTGTAGGACATCATTAAGCATGCTATAACTCTAACAATTATACAGTGCCTTACTTCTTACAAAGTTGGGTGCTCCTGCTGCGAATCAAAAGTGCCATGAAGATCAAAAGCAATTTGCAAATGACAGGTGCGTTTCTAAAACAAAACAGGTGGTTGGAACACATAACATTAAATTTTTCAGAAACATAGCTTTATTCGCTTATACTCATTAGCTCAATTTCCGATACCCTGATAAACTATTTTGCAGTAGACATAATGTAAGCTGGTAATCGGTGTCATTATTTGTATTTCAAACAAGTTTTCGTCCGCCATAATTATCAATAATAACTCTCCCGTATGCGATTCAAATTCACAGTATCCGTCCTTATGACTAAGCAACCTTCTAGATCACGTAAATACTAGACCAAACTGCAAACTGATGGACTTACATTTCTCGCACAAGTCTGTCAACAACGACGACATCACAGTAAATAGGGTTAATTCTTACATAAAACGGTCAAAAGGTAAGGTATGTCGCCCAGCTGCACAAAGAACAAAGCACGATGGATGCAACACGGTCGGTAAACAACCGGGTCATGGCATAAGATAAGAAGGCTACAATCACAAATAAAAGTGCCGTGTCTGACCTTCGCAGCTTCGTACCCACGTTGCCGCCACCACCAACTACAAGGGACTTATGTGATGGAATAATTCGATAAGATACGTTGTTCGTCTGGCACTATGCGGTATCAAAACTGCTTTAGTAGGGAGCTTAGGACCATACAGTAATAATATTTTTCGCTGCTAGTGTGTGAGGCTTAAAGTGAGCCGATATCCATCTCAAATCATGTTTTTAAACATGCCAACCTTGAATACCGAACCCTTTGCTAGCTTCTGCGATGATTCCGGAGAGACGTCTGTGTAAGCACACGATTTGAAGATTGGCGGTCAGCACTTTAACATTCATGCGGTACATCCGGCATATATTAATTCAACATTATTAGGTTATGTTGAAGCAAAGGCAGCAATTTACCATCCTCACAATGTATATCAACGAATTTGAACAAGCAATGGCTTTACACAATTTTACCCACTACTTATACAGAGCAACAGATAGGGTGTTTTGCAGCTACAAGGCGCTTGCCCCGGTGACAGTTTTTGCAATATGTGATCTACCGCTTGTCAAGTACAGGGCATCAAGTACAGCCACATCGGCATTGGATGGTTACGCATGTCAGTTTTGGCCAAAGCATTCACTTTCTAGCAAGATTTCAGTGACAAAGAGCAATTGCAATAGATTATCAACCTATCAAGTCAGCGGTAGAAACACGGGCACCATCAGTGATCTTTGACAGCGACAAATAAACAAATCGTCAAAATGGTATCCAGTGCTGTATACACTAAATTTGGTGATCAACCTGAAGGACAGGAAGGATGATCTTCATTATCCGTGTCTTATTATCCATAATGAGGACTCTAATTTTTGGATGCTCGCTTTAAAAAATAAGTATAATCAGGATGCTCGTTAGGCTATCATTATGCCTGTTAACAACACTAGCTTTCATCTCCCAACCATCCACTAGTACTCATGTATCTTAATTACTACATAGGTTTTGTAAAATATTACTTGATGGGATTTGCTCTAATAGAAAGGTTGTTATGTGTACATACACTAGTTGTTTGATCTCACAGGGGAGAAGAAGGTCACACGCAAATGATCATTGTCTAGAAAAACCGTCCAGGTGGTAAAACCACTATACATCATACATGTCACCTTGATTTCTGGCACTATTAACTGAATTCCCTGGTGCCCGGGTACTTTCCAAATTTACAGGAGGAGTTAAGGTTTAATTTTAATTGACGAAGGGTTGGTGTGCACACTTCTATCAGCATAAATATAGCGAATGAAACGATATCCTTTGAAAACAGAACAAACTATGTAAAGAATGAGAGCGCTTGTTATCGTTAGTTTCAAGGATAGCATTACATGTGGTGCTATGCACCCCGACCGAGCAACAGGTCACATCTTCTTTTCAGCCCCGAACGTTGACAACGAGTCGTCCTCGAAACCAAGTATTTGGGACCTTACAATACGGCCAAATAGAGTAGAAGCCAAGCTTATCATTATGATGTAGATCCTTAACAGTGTATGGATATCATATGATGAGAAAAAACCATTCATTCGCGCTCGCTGTGACACACAAACGAGGAAACCTAAAAAAACCGACCACGACATTTATAGTAACAGGGCGTGGTTTTGGTGTCACTGAAAGGAAAGGGGACGATTATACTCAAAGAGATGGACCGTGAGCCCACACACAACATGGATCAAGTTACACAGAACTTTTTTTCCGAGTACACGATGATCACTAACACCTTGCCCAGAAAACATTTTCTCTATCATCAAGAGAAAAATGTAATGGGGTTTGTTTTATGCAGGCAAGTAAAAGTTCATGCAGCATGGCTCCACATTCAGTAGGCCTAGTAAGTGTTGTTTTGTGTAATTTGAAAAGTCCGTCTTGCTCCTCCCGCAACTGCAAACTCAACCGAGTCCTTCCCACTGAATAATTTGGATCATTTTCAAATGTAACAAAAGTGAGTGTTTTCCCGAGAGAACTTGTTCATTTGCTGTCATACGTAGTAGCGGGAACAAGGACCACATACAGAAGATATCGTTGTACTTGTATAAATAAGCCTTTGACATTTACATGCAAACTATGTTTACATGCACGTCCCAGTAAAGTAAATAACAGGGCGAACACAGCAGATAACTTTGATAGAGCGATTATGTATCATGAGCCCCAGAAAGGGTTTCACATTCTGTATATGTTTGGACGGTACCTGTTTGGCTGTTGTTGTAACAAACTTGTTCGCCAAACATTCTAATTGGAACAAGGGTGCAATAGCTATAATTATAGTGGTGCCAGCGAGCTGTGATGGATAAATAAGATGGACAGTGGTCAGACGAATCAAGACGACGACGCTGGACAATCCCTCCTTAATAAAGGAGAATGTCAAAAGGAAGTGTCATCAGCGGTTAGCACAGCGGGCATAGCTTCTACCACTATACACGCAGCACGCAGCACGCGGGTTAAAGAATAAGGAAACTCTCCTCTCTCTCACTCTCTCTCTGTGTCGCTTCTATTTTTCGCTACATCCCACATATGCCATCTTGCTTTTCTCGACTTGAATTTTGACTTTCTATTTCTTGTGATCACTTCCTTGCATACGCGCCAACCAAACCGCCAAGGCCCCACGCTCTCTCTCTCTCTCTCTCTCTCTCTCTTGTTTTTTTCATCACTCGCTGTCTTTCCCCCCCTCAAAAATAAGAGACGTAGCACCCGCACATATTCTTTTCCTCTCTTTTGCCTTCACCTCTTCTTTGTTCCTGTGCGGCAAAAGGAAAAAAAGGAAAGCGCTCAGGTGGTGCTCTTTTTCCCCTCCCTCTTTCTCTTTCTCTCTCTCTCTCTTCATTTTTTTTCCTTCGTCGATCGGCAATTGTGTGTTTGGTGTGGCAGCAGAAGCAGCGGCAGCAGCAACAAGCAGCAGCAAACGCAGCAAGAAACAGCTTGATAAAATAGAAGATATATACATTACCACTACCACCACTACCCTTACATTGGGATCATAGTATATTACACACAACGCCCTACAATGAGCAGCAATAATAGCAATAGTAATATTACATCGCCGTCCCCGTTGCCCAACCATGTCAATTCGCCATCGACCTCCACAACTCGAACCAGCACCACTGCCTATTCGACGACCACCTCCATCACTGGCGGCATGCATCGCTCTGGATCGAATCGATCGTTATTTTTACGCGAGACATCGACGTCCATGAAATTGACCAACAGCATATCCACAACTCGCCGCCATGGTCGTCAACACAGTAACAACAACAACAACAACAACAACAACAACAGCGGCAGTAGTAGTATTACCACCAGTAGCAACAGCAACAACAACCACAATAGCCACGAGTACCCTGACGATGCCGAAACCAGCAGGAACCTCAGCATCGATTATCAAGAGATCCAAAAGCGTACACTCACCAAATGGGTGAATGCTCAGCTGGTGACAGCAGATGATCATATCGAGAATATGGAAACTGACCTCAGGGATGGCAAGCGGCTCCTCAAGCTCTTGTCCGTCGTTTCTAAGGAGCCTGCGCCGAAACCCGAGAGGGGCAATATGCGCATACACCAACTCTCCAACGTCGCTCGGGCTCTCGGGTTTCTCAAAGAACAGCTGGGCGAAGTGCCTGATGTCGGCAACGAGGCAATCGTCAATGGCGACTTGAAAAAGACGCTGGCCTTGATTTATTTTGTCATGCTCAAGTATCATGTCCACTTGATCTTGGATGACAAGTCTATCATGTCCCTCGTGGAGGTAAAAAGCAAATTAATTCCATCCAATATCGATCTGCACCGGATGATAGCTCTGATGTGTTTGTGCTGAACCTTTTTTCTTTTTTAAAAAACTTAGCATGACAATGAATTGCTTGTGTCACCTTCGCCATCGTTATCCAGAACAGCACCATCCTCACCATTGCCGTCGTCAGCTTCTTCTTCTGCTGCTGCTGCTGTTGGCCAGCAGCAGAAATTATCATTATTATCCTCGACCGCCCAACGAGCGTTGCGTAATAACAACAACAACAGCAGTAACAATCCTGCAGGAGCAGCAGCATCAGCAGCAGCAGCAGGAGGAGGAGGAGAAAAACATTCAAGCGCGACAGAAGCCAAACTTGCATTGTTACGCTGGGTGCGTACGCAACTGCACGACTATGTCATGGCGAATATAATACCGTCGATCCAAGATTTCTCGCGCTCCTGGCGAAACGGTGTTGCATTCTGTTTACTGATCCATCGGCACGACCCAGAATTGATCCCCGATCTGTTTGGCAAATACCTGCAGACAGTGCCCGAATGGAACCATCAAACATGGATCGAGTTGTTGACGTTGGCATTCAACATTGGTGAGCATCAGCTGAATATACCACGGTACCTTGAGCCCGAAGATCTCACAGACGTCGACTATCCGCACGAACCCAGCGTGATGATGTATGTCGGCGAGTTTTACAAAATCATGTCTTATGCACAACGGTCGGAGACGCAGGAAGCGGCAGATCTTGCACGGAAACAGCGCGCTGCTTGCATTTCGGCTCTACTAAAGTTCTTGGGCATACATCAGAATGAGACTGATCCACTGATAGAGGAGCAAGAGGAGGAAGTAAAAGAAGAGGAACAGATGTTATTGGAGGAAAATGAAGATGAACGTGCAGGTACAGTGATTTACTGAGCCATCATTCGAAAAAAAAATGCTATTTTTACCTATATGCAATTAGATTAATTATGATAAAATAGTTACAGTGCAAGATAAACACAATGAGAACAGTGGAGAAGGAGAAGGAGAGGAAGAAGACGATGATGAAGAAGAGGAACCGACACCATTGGATACGCCAAGTGATGAAATATCCAATCCAATTCTCATCGACATGAGATCCGATCGCGACGCGCTTGCTACATTCATCTCTTCCTTTTCTCCAGCCATTGAAGCCATGACCAAAGACGAAATCAGCTCAGCAGAAGCCATCACACAGCGCATGTTTGCTTTTGAAGCCATACGAGAACAGGCCGACGGGCAACATGCCCTCCTCGATTCAATCAAAGCCAAGCGTCAAGAACTTGTCACCAAAGAACACATTGACAGTAGCAGCGGATCCCTAAACGATGATGGTGATGAGCATGAACAGATACAGGCCGAGGCCGTATTGATCTACGAAGATATGGGGCGTCGATGGACAGAATTCGTCGGACTGATGATGTCGACTGGCGATACGCTCAATACGTTGCAGCACGATTGGCAGGAAGGCGAAGACGATGCCAAGCGCTTCCAACAACGGGCCGCATCTGTCGAAAAGGAAATCATTGCCTTACGTGAATCGTTGGACAATGCTTATCCAACAATCATCAAAAAGAGTGGGGATGGATCCGACGTTGTATATCCTCTCCAACCCTTAGAGGAAGGCTCGAATGAATCAGCTGATAAATATGAAGCGTCGATTGCAGAGCTGGCATCATCGGCAGACACGTTTGATGCCAATACGTGGAAATCGTTCGAGCAACTTGCGCGAGACCTGTGTGCACCTGCCATGCGCATTGTTTCAGCACAATACACACGACTACAGCAGCGACATGACAACCTCAGCAAGTCCTTGTCTAGTTCAAAGAATGATTGCCGCCGATACAAGCGGGGTGTCTCTTTTGCCGACATCACACGCGCCATCAGCGAAGAGCTTGAAATCGTTCGCAAAACCTTGAGCGACAGCACCAAGTCCGTAACGGATGACGCCATTCAAGACCTCGAAAAACGCGTTGACGTGGCTCGATCGACGATCCAAGCTGTTCAAGAAGAATACAAGGATTTGCTTGTAATGGATGCTAGTACGGACAGCACCATCATAGCCCCTGTAAAAGAGCCACAGAAGCATGGCGACAACAACAATAACGAAGACGATCGTTGGTACTACGTTGCACATCTACAAAAAATACAAGAAAAGTACGAAATCGTGGGCGATTGGGTCGACCAAGTGCGAGTCTGGTTCATTGAGGCGCAACGCATTCGGAAATGGATTGCAGAGCGTATCGATATCATTGAACAACGCGATGGATTGATGGAGGACGTAGATCCACTGAGTCTGCAGTTGTCGGTCTCGGATGGCAAAATCAAGGTGCTGTACGACGAGCACCAAGCGTTGCGCGAAGAGATTGAAAAGTTTGACGCAGACGACATGACGCGGCTGCGTACGCACGTCAAGACACTCACGGGTGTCGAGCGAAAAAAAGACTTGAGTCCTGCAGACACATCGACGATCGAGATAACATTGACAACGCTCAACATGCTGAATCAACTCAAGGAACTATTAGGCAGCCGATCGATTCTACTTGACATGCTCATGCTGCGAATCCAGTGGGAAAATTTGTTCGCCGACGCAGTGAAATGGGTGGCTACCACGGACGAGGAAATGAACGCGTTTCTACGCAAGAATGCGCGGTGGTCCGATGCTTCCGAATCCAACATTGAAGAAGTGATTCAGACACTCGTCTATCTCGAGCGCAAGATTGCCGATTTCGACCAAGAGGACTACTCGCATGTGCTGGATGCCTATCAAGAGTTGGACGAGCTCAACCATTCGACTGCAGCTTCAGCAGATACCGCCGCTTTGCCTGATCATCTGGAAAAGCGACAAGAAGGGTTCGAAAAGGCATTCGAAGACTTGATGAAACGCTGTGCATTTTGTCGCAAGGTCGTAGAGCAGCATCTCAAGGTGATGGAAGTAGTAGGCCAGTTCCGACAGATCAAGGAACAGGGCGAGAAACTGCGACAGGCTATGATGGAAACAGGCGATCGCAAACACGATGCTGTCAATCTCAACGACGAGGAATTGTATGCTGAGAATGTGCAGACTTTCAAGGAACAATCGGCCTATCTGATAACCCATTTTGCTGCCCAAGTGCCCTATCCAGATGCACCAGATATGAGCACAGCCATTGGCACGGGCGATGACCAGGACAACCAGCTTGCCAACGAATCGATCCGAAGCACAATTAGTGCCTATGGTATGTCATTAGCGCTTTTGGCCGAAGGTTTGGATCAACTGCTTGCTAGCCGCCAATACATTCTGTCGCTTCATCAACGATCCAAGATATCCTATGACAAGATGGCTCGCTTGACTGCATGGATGGACGAGCGAACACGGACATTGAACAAGGCTAAGATGGATGTCTGCAGCCAACAGAACCTTGGAGAAATGGACGAAGAAGAGGTCACCCGTTTGGAAAAGGAACGCGACGGTATCGCCACACGTCTGGCGCAGATCGAGCAAGATGATCTGGCGAATGCTCTTCAAGAAGTACGGCAGCTTGAAGACGACATTGATGCCTCAAACGCAGTCTCAATTGACCGACACTCGTTGGTGAGCAGCATCGAGGGTCTCGAAACGGCACATCAACAGTTGCAGCGTTTACTCGGTCAGCGTGCGTTTGATTTGGACATGGTGAAGCGATACATGGCCTGGCAAGGCATGTGGGGCAAGAACAATCATCTGATACTCACTGCGGCTCGCAAGATCTGGGACCTGTGTATCAAAAAAGGTCGGTTCGATCCTAGCAGAGAAGATGTTGACAAGCCCTCGTATGCGCACGATAATGAAAATACACAGGCAGTACAGCTGCTTCAGGACCGCGTAGCTGAAATTGGTGATCGTCACATGTCTGTGTTATCCGACATGCATCAACAACTGACCGACAAGTACACCGAGATGCAACACAATGGTGGCAAGACCAATACTAACAGCAACAGCATGGCTACAACCACGCTTCAATTCTTGACTGAAAAGCAGGGCGAAGTTGAGCAAAAGTACAAGGATTTGCAGTTCCTGCTCACATACACGACCGAGCTCATGACGCAACGCTCCATTATCACCGAGTTCCTCTTGCGCGTGCAGGATGCTCAGCGCGATGGCGAAAAGATACGAGATGCTATCACGAAAATGACGCGTCGCATTATGGAAGATCAGGAGGCTCATTTGTTGGAATCGCGTGCCGAGTCATTCCGCCAGATCGTTGATGCTATTTGGCAAGAATGTGGTCAGAGCATGCCTTACCCCACATACAATGGGTCTGGTCTCTTGCGCTCGTTGCAGCCGACCGAGACCTCCAACTACAATGCCCAAATCAAGGCGCAGATCAAGGCACTGCTCGACCGAAAAATGGACGAATTGCAAGGCCTTCGGGAATCCATCGACCAGCTGCTCGAGACATATCGTCAAGCCAATCACACCAAAACGCTTACCGGTCAGTACGACAATGAAGCAGCTGAATTGCAAACGTGGATCGATGAGCAAGCCGCTCAACTCAAGCAGCAGCATATTGATATCACTGCTGATAACGCGACCTTTGCAAGTGTCACGGATGATTTGATGAACGATCTCGAAAACAAACATGGTGCGTTAGTAGATACGCTGCGTGAGTTCGAGAATGTTCGGCTCAAGGAGCTTCATGACAAGGTCGCCGATTTGATGGAGACTACAACCAAGGCTAAAATCAAATCAGTGGATATCACGGTGCCTGTTCGAAGACTTGGGGAGGTCATGACGCATTTGGAGCAGCTCAAGGACTCGCTTGCAGACCACCGGGTGACCATCGAAGCTGCATCAAAGCGCAGCATTTGGCAAAAGCGATTGCAAGTGGGTCGTGATCAGCTCGAGAAAATGAGCGAGCAGCTGCGTACGTTCAATGGCAACAAGAACAAATGGATAGCACAAGAAGATTTCAGTCGAGAGCATGTCCAGCAGTTGGAGGCTGATTGGGATGACCTGATTAAACAAAAGGACACTTTTACCTTGGAAACGTTGCTTGGTATTGAGCAAAGCTATGACACGTTTGTTAAGTATTTTGCCAAGCTCGCACGGCCGATTGCTACACCGGATCATATTGAAGCATGGATGGAATCTTTGAACCGAGCAACGAATCGGTTTGAAGAAAACTTGGGCGCACGCTCAAAGGAACTTGATTTGGTGCGACAGCGCTTGACGTTCGATGATCAGCTACAAGAGTCGTTGCAATGGTTACAAAAGCATCAGGGCGTTGTGGATCGTTTCATTGAAGAACGAGCACGATGGACATCATCGGCTGCTGACGATGACAATGGCGACGAGAACAGCAACAATAACAGTAATGACGAACTGCAAAGTGCATGGACTGACTTGAACGATCAGTATGCACAGTATTGTGATAAAGTCATTGATCGATTGATGAATGACTTGAACGAGTTGCGCGAAGCATCATCCACAGCAGCGAGCAACATGGTCCTTATTTCGGAACCGCTTAACGGCAGAATCCGACACCTTGATTATATCCAAAAGCGGATCCAACTCGACTTGACGTTTGCTGATGGTATTGTTACCCAGCGGTGTTTGATGGCCGATTTTCTGGATCGTACTTTTGCTTTAGAGCAATCAGCTGAACAAATCCGTGAAGAAATTGCGGCGTCTACCAGTGATGACAACAACAATAGTGGTATTAGCAATGAAGAAGCGGCTATGACCATGTTTGGACGGGTGCAAGAATTGAGATCGAGTAGTCAAGCTATTGATCGCGACGTGTCTGCCAAAATTCCATATCCAACACGACCCGACAGCCCGAAATCCCTTGTATCTTCCGACCTAGCAGTATCGACACAGCAACAGCTCAAAGATGATGCATCGAATTCGCTGGTACGAGATACGGTCGAAACCAAGAGCAAACGACTGACAGGGCTGCTCGATAGTTTGGAGCAACTGCTCGAGTCCAAAGAAAACATTTCTAGGCGCAAGATGGCAATGGAAGCATACCGCAAAGAAGTTGAAGCCTGCACGGAATGGATCGATTTGCGCAACACCATGTTATCCAAGGCACGGGAACATACCGAGCCGCCGTGCAGTATTCCGGGACTGCGTGATGGTGTTAGCTTGACAGATAGCATTCAATCAGCTTCGCATGCGAGCGAAAATGCAATGACGACGCTCAAGGCTGCCTATGATAAATGTACGCGCCTGTGCCCCACTGAAGAATTGCCAGTCGAGCAGCAGGCTGCTGTCGAAAAGGCATGGTCTGACTTAATGGATGAGACGGTACGAACCAAGCAGGCTTTGCTGGCATCGTTGATCCCTGCAGAGATTCAGGAGCGGGCAAAGAAACTCTTGTCGTCCTTCGACGAGCTTAGGGATGCAATTGGCGATGCCGAGACCACGACAGTGACCGACGAACAGATCTCGCAGTGGCAAAAGCAGGTGGATGAGCTTGAATCGCGCGACTATGAACAACTGCAAAAGGATGCGGCTGAATCCGAGGAAGCCAACAGCAACGTCGAGGTCAAAGAGCAGATGGATCGAGTGGCAGAAAGTGCAGTGCAAGTGCGAACGGCAATCACCCGTCTTTACGACGCTGTCAATGTCAGCCGACTTTCAAAAACGCACAGCGACAATGCCGACGTGGTACAGGCGCGTTTGCAAGAGGTATGTGCGCTGGTTCACGCGACGATTGATAGGCATCAGCGCTCCACGATTGAAGCACGGGATATCAAGGAGATGCGGCAGCAATACCAGCATCTTGTTGCTGCTCACAAAGAAGCATTGTCCCAACAAGACGATTGCAAGGAAGCGTACGCCGACCTCGTAGCGTACTACAGCTTTATTAAGTCTCAAATCGACGCAGAAGAAGACACGAAGGCATGCCAGGAAAGCATTGATGCGCAATGGTCCGACCTTGAGGCAGCAAGCAGCCAATTATCGCAGCTTGTCGGTGATACAGCGAAATGTGTGGATGGTCATGAAACTCTTGCTCAGGCTCAAACGGACTTGGCAGCCATCAAACAGGATGTGGATAAGTTTGATGCGAACAACAAGGATGGTGATGCTGCCTTGGATGCTGCTACTCGCCGTTTGCAAACAGTCACCCATGCATTGGACGAACTTGCGACAGGTCTCACACGTGACAATAGTGAGCGCAATGCTCATTTACTCGGTCGACATGCAAAAGTCACGGATGATGCACGCATGATAGGCGAAGCAATCGAAGCGTGCCGAGCCAAGTACACGCAGCAATCGGTTTTGGATGCAGTCAAACAGCAGGCCAAGGAAATCCAGAATGGCTGCACCAAACATCTGGGCAAGGTGAAACATGTTGGACCACTCATCGACAACGATAACCTGCGAGTGGAAGAAACCGATAGCTTCATCGAGACACACGGCAAGACGCTAGCTGCTGCACGAAACGAATGCAACACGTTTCAAGATGAGTTAACAGGAACATTCTCCCCACAGTGCAAGCGACTGACGGACGAACTCAAGGTTGATGTCGAAACAGTTGACAGCGTTCGCAAGCCGACCACTGATGCAGTGAAGGAACTGGATAACGCCATCAATGATGAGCAGTCGTACCTGGAACTTTTGAAGCTGTACTCCAAGCATGATAAGCTGGGTGGTAATGTTCGTAGCTCGCTGGATGCACTGATATCGACCATCACCAGTACCAGTGGCGACGAGACCGAAATGCCGATCTTGCTTGCGGATATGGAACGATCGACTGAGGAATCTATTCAAGCCGTGGAAGAGCAAGCGCGCCAAGTTGCTGCCATTACAGACAAGCGAAAAGAGGACAAGCGTTATACAGCAGTGGCCAAGGTTGTCGAGAGTCGATTAGAATCACTCAAGAGCGAATATGGTCAACTCAAGTCGATGATTGCTGAGACGCTGGCACGCATGGAAAAAGCCAAGAAGCATCGCGACGTATCTACCCGCTTGACTGAAACGACGCGCTACGTGGATAAGCTCAAGGATCGTGCCAGTGCGTTGCAGCTTTCCTCGAACGACGACAAGAACATGATCAGTGTCGAGCAAGAGGAGCTGCGCGAGATTGAACAGGAAGTTGAAAAAATCGCGGCCCAAAACCTGAATACACTCTTTGCAGATGAACCGACCGAGACAGACCGAGGCCTCAAAAACCAACGCATGTCCCTCGAGGAAAACATCCGCGATCTGCAAAGCTTGCTAGCCACACGGCGCAGTGAGGCTACGACGCAAGGCAATATAAAGACATTCATGCAAACTGTCGACAAACTTGAAAAGCAAGCCACGCTTTTGTCTACAGCCATCGATGATGCAGCACCCCATCATGCAGCTGTGGTTAACAACAAATTCAGCAAATCGGATCTGCAGTCGCTGTTGCGGAACCTGATTGCGTCGTACAAGCAGTATGAACCAGGTATGACCCAGCTCGTCAAGAAAGCCAAGGCCGAGGCAGAGAAGCACCCAGGCGATGCACGCGTCTCTGAGCGCCTGGCACGGGCATTGGCACGATGCAACAAGATCAAGGCAGCAGCTGCGGCACGCGAACGTGAACTGCAGACCTGCATCAATCAGCTTGACCATGATTTCTTCACCAAGCTTGCCATGGCCAAGACGACCAGCTCGCGCCGCGGTGGTGCAAGCAACGGTACCAGTGGTAAAAAGAGCGGTTTGCCTCCACCTTTACCGACCCCAGTACCCATGACGCGTCATTCATCGAGCCAGAGCAGCACAGCCAGCAATACTCGACGCAGCCGTGTTCCTCTGCGACCTTCCAAAACCCCGATTCCAACACGCTCAGTCTCGCGCACCAAGTATGTCGCCGATCCCAAAAATGAATTAGATATGGAGCTCGGCCGTATTGTCAATGATAACGCATATCGTGTCAAGGTCAAGATGGTGCCCGGTGAAGTGGGCAAGTACTGGTTTGGTGAAGTCAATCCACGCTTGGTATATTGCCGCATTTTGCCCAGCAAGTTGGTGATGGTCCGCGTTGGAGGTGGATGGGTCGAATTGTCAAAGTAAGTTGCTATACGGTATAATACGAGGAGTCTCTACCGCAGTATAAATACTCACCATTGTTAAATGACCTAGGTTTTTGCGCGATCACAAGTTGACTGAAGGAAGCATCCGCTCGACAGCAGACGACGCCATTTCAAGTACAAGCAGCAGTGGATCTTCGGGCGGTTCTTCATCTACTTCAACGCCTTTCCAGTCATCATCTCTTGCTCCCAACACACGATGCGTGTCACCGTCAGGCCGTATCACTGTACGAGGTGGTGGCGCAAGTGGCGGAAGTGGCGCGAATGGTGTTCTAAGTGCAACGAGTAGCACGGATAACAACAGCTTATTGGCAGGCACATGGTCCACGTCAAGCCGTCGCTCTTCTAAAACCCCTGCAGCTCGTGGCCACCTTGACGGAGACAAGTATATCCGTGTGGATGAGGCAGGAAATCAAGTAATGGTCAAGATGACCAAAGCGGAAGAGGGCGCCAAAATGCCTGTAGTCACTCGAAGACGAGCCTAAACATTTTTTTACATTTCCCTTCTATTATACGTATACATCATCGTCCACCCTCATCTTCTTAAATCTTAAAGCATGCAATTTTTTCCCTTCTTCCCCTAATTCCTCCCGGATCTTTAGCGCACAAAGCACACCAACTCTGTATTACTATCCACTTTATCCTATTATTCACAAGCTCATCACTTACATAACATATCCCTTTTATCACATTCTATCCCACACTACCTATTACCCTTTTCCTTCGCACAGCTAGATAGTACTCACGAACAAAAAGTGTTATTCCCAATAATATGACCTTCATAATATATCGTTCATTTTAGTGTCTTCATACAATGGTGATAGGGGACTTCTGCTATGCAACAGAGTGGGATCAATTGAGTGTTTTCAAGCATTAACAGCGGTATCACATCCAAGTAATACCTAACAATGAGATGTTGTTATTGGCGAAAGTCACACACTGTTGTTCTATTAAGTTTTTATTCTTCAAAACAGGCCGCAGAGATACATTCAAGTAAAGATCTAGAATTGAGTGAATGCATGGTGAATCGAGCTACTAAGCGCTAAATTGCTATCATATTTACGCTTGATTGACAGTGTGTCGTTTATCAGAATGCTATGCGTCGATCGATACAATAACATAACAAGGAGGCGTGCCCACCAAAAAATAGCAGCTCTTTAGAAAATAAAATAATGTATCAAAACGACAGCCGCAAATCCCCGGATTGCGGTGCGTACATACTACCTGGTGCTGACTCCTTTCAATCTATCGCGTAACATTTTGTAGGATTCACAGATATTGATAAGATGGGAGACGTGGTGTCGCGTGTTTTTGTGTAATCATTCAAATTTTCCTTCATTAATTAAGTTATTTAAAACTCTTTTCCAGATGTTGTGCTGTGAGAGCTACACTACAGCTTCTTCGAAGTCTCCTGTGCCACTCAGTAAAACGCGTGTGAGTAAAGTACAAAGTAACAGCTTAAAAGGTCCAGTCACAAATAAAAAGTAATAATGCAAGATGTATACATTTTCTACACACGAGTATTATGAGGTTAACCAAATATAGCAGAAACTGCACTTTAAGAGGTCCATTGTGGTAAAGAAAAGAGGGATTTTACTTCCCTATGTGTGTTTAGTGACACATTGACAGCATTGTATTTGTGCTCAAATGGAAGGGGTAGTAGCAGTCCTTGGTAGATATTAAGTACATATGACAATTGTGTACCCCACCATTGATCGCCGCTTTGAATATCAAAGTTTAATTTCAAGAAAAATATTTGGTAAGTGATATAGTATTTCAACCTCTCGTCTTTTGTATGGGTGGCTTTACTACCGTACTCTAAGTGGTTGCTAATGATCGATTTATAGTAAAATACATATAAAAAAAGACACGAACAGTCGATCTTCAATAGGTAGTAGCGCAGTCTTCTATGGTAGCTCAACCTTTCTATGTATACAACGCTTCTTGTTGCTTCAGTACAAGCAGCTTACAAGTCCTACATTACACAATCCAGACTTTCTATTACGGGATGTACTACTGCTACCTTTCTTTTATTTCAATCAATATGCGTACGTGACGACAACGACAAGAACATGTCTAGAACACATAAATTGTTTATAATGGTTTCCATTTTGAAAAATACATACCTAGGGAGGCTTTGAAAGGGATCAGCGAACACAGCCTCTTTTTTTATTTCTGTTTATGTAGCGATGGTAGTAAATAGGTTCTGTAAAACAATATAAATACAGCGACAAAAGAACGGTTTATACTTTTTCTCCTGCACTTCCCAAACAAATTTCTAGATTCCTCTCATTACTACTATACATCAAGAATGGTTTGGCTATCAACAAAATTTCTTATTTCGATTACAGCTGCCACATGTGTAGTCCAAGCCGCTATTCTAGAGCTTGAAGCAAGCGAATTCAAACTATTTGGCAAGCCAGGTCACTATGAAGATCTTATCGCTAAGCTGGATGACGAGCTGCCCAATGTTACTGTCGCCGAAGTTGTTCGGAATACAAACCACCCGTGTCTTCCGTATGATGGTCCATCAGTTAATATTCGCGATTATACGTATGTTTTTATTATCAATTAAGGATCAATTTATATACATATTTACTTTGCCGCTAAATATGTGACAAATATCATGTAGGTGGGACAAGAAGGATGGTTACAACGATATCGATACAACGAAATGGTATCCACAGGGCGTCACATCATCCTCTGATGCATACGACAAGGGAACGTATGGTGAAAACAACATGATGCTTATATCATGGTATGACCACACGACAAAATCTAGTGATCCAGCAAATAAGGGTGTCCGCATATCGTTTGTTGAAATGAACTCGAACCAGTATCACTACCGTAACGTGCTTTTGGTTGTTCCCTACGAAACGACTGCCGGCGTCCCATCGTTCCACTCTGTAAAAATCCACGCAGGAGGAATAATGTGGTATGGAAACTTACTCTATGTGGTTGATACTGCCAATGGTATTCGTATCTTTGATTTGAGCCACATCTATGAAGTCTCCATTGGTGATGGTATCGGCCATGTCGGAAGCGGTCGATATGAAGGTGCAAACTACAAGTAATGTATCCATGTTCTATTTCTTTCCGTTTAAGCTGTACAAGGTGGTAGCTTATAATCAACCAACTCTTTACACATCTAATTTACTTTAATTATTAGATATGTTCTCCCACAGTGGGGTCATTACTTGGCTTACAGTGACGTTGCAAAAGATTTCGCCTACTCTTTCATTAGCTTGGATCGTACTACCATACCGGATTCTTTTGTCATGGGCCAGTACAATTCATCGGGCGTCAATAATCGTATCGTCCGCTTTGACATTGATTACGAAACACGACTTCCTGTGCATAGCTCGGGAACATACGCTACTGCGACCGAGTTCTATTATGTCGGATTGAAGTCGATGCAAGGTGCTACTTCTATTACTAAGGACGGTGTCCAAAAGTACTACTTTTCGTGCTCGCGCGGTAATCGTACAAACGGCGATTTGTATACCTGGGATCGTAGCACTGGTGACTTGAACCACTATGAAGGAATACTTTCGGTTGGTCCAGAGGATCTTGCATATCGTCAGCAAGGCGATCAGCTATGGACACTTGGCGAGCATCCAGGTGAACGACCTGTGTATGCGCTCTCCGCTAGCGCCTATTAGTAATGTCATGTAGCAACTATAAGAGAAACACACATTCTTCATATTTTATCATTGAACCATTTCTTCAGTATACAAATTAATAAAGTTGAATCAGCATAGTGTATCCGTCATTATTGAATGCAAAATATTGGAGAGACTATCCTGATACTCAATTTCTTTAGAGAATAATTAGAGTGCTTCGTCGTTTCATTTGCTGGATGCAAACAAAAAAAATGCGGTCATGACATACTATGCTTAATATGTACCGGTGTGTATGTAATAATAATGCTTTTTTTTTTTTGGCTAATTTCAAGCTCATATTCTCTTTTTGAACTTGAGCAAACGGTATATATCCCTCTTCTGGACTTGACGCTAGAGTTGTATCGGCTCTCGGTTAACCAGGATCTGACCATACTAGCCTTTGCTGCTCTCTTCGACTTGTGCCTGGATGATGAAAAGTAGTGCCAGCAACAACGCAATACCAACAACAGCAAGAATACGAAATTGATTCAAAATTATTATTCTGGAGTAGCATCCAAGGCTCCCACATGCCTCTACAGGACGACGCATATGAATCCAAAATCGATATACTGAAGCACTATAGATTCGGCAATGCTGGTGCTACTACCATTGAAAGCTAATACTATCAAGGGTCACTACGATGTTCGCGAACATTACATGTATGTCACATGTCCTGCTATACCAGTATGCATCAAGCCGTACAACTACATTAAATCAAATGATCGTGCAAGCGTTCTGATAACGAGCTTTACGACTTAATATGGGATGCGATAGAATATTTGAATGAGGTTCTATTCAGGGCTGCATAATTTGCTGCTAAAAGGATATTGACTATGATGTCGTCAATTCGTTATCGGCCATTATTTATATTGATATCATTGCTCACATCATGCTTAACAAAAACAATGAAATATGCAATATTGATATCAGCAGATATAGCAGGACTTATAGGGAGGCAGTTCTTTTGTGGTTTAACTAAAAGTCTCATCATGTTTATTACTTCTACTGCTGTCAAGTATCGAGTCTATTAAAACACACGCCATTACCATAGAGACACCATTGTTTATTTATCCGTTTTGTAAACACTGTGTGCAACGTCCGACGTATCAAGATAACCTTTTTCTTGTCTATATTTGTCGTCGAACTCTTCGCGATTGAGTGCGATGTCAGATCACCTCCTATCGACCTACTAAAAAGCATGTAGCTGCATCTCGCAACAAATACAAATGTGTCATAATTTGCTTAAAACGACTCAGACAAACATTCATGCTTTAGGACACAGCGTACCATTACTGCTGGGAAGCTCACAATACACACATATATGCCAAGATGAGCTGTTCTGTGCGTGCATGATTTTCGTTACTATTATTTGCTACTATATCTTCTGCCGGGAGTCTCGCCCATTTGTTTCCGTTCTCTTTTTTTTTGTATGAAAAAATGTTTTATTATATATTTAGGGTCTCAGCGCCCTAAAATTGTGGTTTGACTGGGGCGTATGTTTCCGTTCTCTTCTTACGATCAATTGTCGTCATTTTCCTTTTTTTGGTAAAGAGCGGATGCATCAGTGCACTAACGTTAGCTGCAATCTTCTTGTCTCAACCTAGTCGACAGCATGTTTCAATCCATTGGTTGGTATCATCAGATTCTATTTCTCGATCTTAACCCTTTCCTTTTCTGTGTTCACGGTTGTCCAGAACCCCACTGCTGCTGTCTCCGCTAGTTTCACTCACATGCGGGATATTCAAGTGGCTATTCCTCCTGATGATCCTTCAATATACCACGAGCCACTCGCAGGTGACGCATAACAGTGAAATGTATATCTTTTTCCAGATAACTACGAATGGTGTAGCAATCGCACTTGACATCGAAATCAGTAATGAGCACAAAGGTCACTTGTTATTACTCCTACTGCTGTTGTTGCATGACAGCTCTTTAAACCCACCCCATTTGCTATTGGCTATTGCATTGAAAAGAAAAAAATGGCTTGGTAGCTTAGCATGAACTGAGAAACAATCGATCCTCGGCGAGCGGATCGAAAACCGTAACTGTCTTCATCTGCTGATTCCAAATATTACAGCATTTTACCCAACCAAAAGAAAGGGAAAGAATAAAAATTTAATTCCCTAGGAGTATATAAATCGAACGCCCGCTTGCTAACTTTTCAAGAGTTTCTTTCTCTCCTCCGTTCACAGTTCTCCCAACCCACAACTTTCAATGTCTACCGCCAGCAGAAGCGCGTCACGTCAAAGACAACAGCGTCGTTCAGCAAGCCGGGATCCTGGTATGGCATCCGATGCAGAAAATTCTCAAGGTTACGATGGCAGCAATACACAGCAACAGCAACAAGGTTCCAGAGGAGGACGAGGAGGAGGTAATGACACCGACGGAGCCTCTGTTGCGTCTGATGCACAAAGCACTGGTAGTCGTAGTCGACGTAGCAGAAGAAATAATCGCCAGTCGCGCAATCAGCCTCAACCGCAACCCCAAGGATCACGTCAGAGATCTTCTCGACGACAAAGACCATTGACTTCATCGGATTATGATGATTATGAGGATGATGACCACCTTGCCCCTTTTACCAGAGGCGCTGGAAATACTACCAATCAATTAACAAACACAGCGGCGGGACCTGTAGCACAGCAACAACCTCCTCCTCCTCCTCCTCAGCAACAACAACAACAACAGGATTCTGGCAAAAAAGATGATGCATTAAAGCTACGTTTGGACCTAAACCTTGATGTTGAATTAACTCTAAATGCTCGTGTCCATGGCGATGTTACCCTTGCTCTGTTGGCATAGTTTTGCTTATTTTCTCTTTTTAACTTATCGATGAATGTATGTAAAGTCTTCTTCTCCATTCTCTCCCTCCTTCACCTTCTATTACGAACAAGCAATCTTTCCATAAAAACATATTTGCCAATCACTTGTAATCTGTACATTATCACACACACACGGAGATCATGTAACAAAGTAGTAAGTTTGAAGTCATTATACATTCTTTTGTTTCCCCCCATCCCTCTTGCGTGTATCTCCCAGTTATGGTTGATGAATAGATATTTGGAGCCATTACAACTGTATAAGTTTCAAAATGATCAAAGCTGCATGGTTCGAGAGAGGTTTTTGACAAGTGGCCTTGCGTACAAATATATTTCACGGAATTTAATCCAGAAATTTGGGATTGAGCGTCTTTTTTGTAATAACTGTATTACAGTTTCCTGAGAAAAAATGGTGCTCTTTTTTTTTTACAAAACTACCGATAGTCTCAAAAGTCGTTTTCGGTTCCCAGTAACTGCTGCTACCAGTAACTGTTGCTACGAATGAAAGGTATGGTATTACGGAGACTTATATGATACATATTCTAACTTGGCTACCATTGCTGGTTTTTCTATGGGAAAAAAAGCCAATGGTCAGCTCCTATGACGTTTTTGACAACGACTGATCTGAGATGCTTTGCATCAAGTAATCTAATCGTGGTGACTGCATTTATCAAAACAAGAAAACAATATCTAAGCCATGAGAGTAAATACAAGGCGCATGACGAGTGCATGGATCATTCATAGCGTTCGCTCGTGTATTATATGCTGTTTCTCATGATGTCAGTGCGTCGAAAAACTTTATCGATAGTGCGTTTTATCGCTCATCAACTGACTTGAAAAGATCAACTGAGCTATTATCAGACACTTTGATACTCCAGCTCATACTGCATTATGTCTTTGGCTCATATATGATCATATAGAGGGACGACAAAGCTTCTCTACGTTTTGCTTTTTATTCCGCTTGCAAGCTTATTGTTGGCAATGTCATATCTACAACTGTCAATTACATATATGGATAATAGTTACTATTATCCTGTTACACAAATGACATAAGCCATATATGCTCTTCCATTATCTACCCTTTTGAGCGGCTCTTTTTCCTCCTCATCAATGTTAAGCTAACTGGTGATGTCAAGCATTGGTGGGCTGTCGTGTGATTAATCGAAATACTGGATTAGTAAATAATATTAATAGTTGCTCAAGCATGTACTGCAGCAGCAGAAGCAGGACGCAGTACGCACTAAAACTCATAGCACAGCGCAGAAGACTTGGTGATTCGGTATGTTTGTCTGATGCCACAAACGTGAGGCATGATTATGCACGGCGTAAGAAGTTGCTGTTTACATTGATCTCAGGTGCCACAGACAATGCGATTATACTTTTTTCCGAACTCGGGTTTTCAATTTCGTCATCCTCCTGTCATTACGGTACGCTGGGCTAAAAATAATTACTTTCCAATGGCTTCAACGCTGTGTTATCGGAGCTTTGCATATTGAACGATTCCTATTCTTTGTGTGGGTTTATTAGTGATGATAACGTCATCACAATCACCAGGCAGAGAGTGCCTGTCGAACTGGTTTTGTGCTTTTTAGTTTGCTTTTCCATGTTTCACACACTTTCCTATTAGACTAATTGTCTAGATCACCAGCAGCAGATCGCTGATCGCACTCGATAGTAATTTCTCATGCTGTTGCTGTTATTGTATGAAATGATGTATGGCAAAGTTTTCCCTGGCAACATAGTAGTGACACAGCAACGAAATAAGTCGAAAACACAGAAAATCGAAATCTCATGAAGAGTTAACCATGCGGAAAGAAGGGAAGGGCGCGAATAGCTTCGCAGCTCTTTTTACATTGCATCAGTCATTATTAAGCCTCGGAAAGCGGATCGAGCTATGACGGCCTATCTGCTGATCAAAACATTACAACATTTCAAACTAAAAAAACGGAAAAGAAGAAAAAGTCTCGCTAGGAGATATATAAGTTTATACAGGAATGCGACTCCACTTTTATTTCGGCCTCCCTTTCCTTCAAATCACACATCGCAAAGTCCTATAACTTTCAACAAGAACCACCACTAGCATCTTTAAATGTCAGCCGCCGGCAGAAGCCCATCCCGTCAACAACAACAGCGCCGCTTAAGTCGGGATCCACAATACGGTGCAGGCTCTGACGCAGAGAGTATTGGGCAACGCAGCTTTCCTGATGATGATGATCATAATGCACTTAGAGGCCGAGGCGGTTACGATGACGGAGGATCTGTGATTTCTGACGCATCTTTCCAAAGCAATGGTGGTCGCAGCCGACGCAGCAGAAGGAACAACCGACAATCATCTCGCAATCAGCCGCAACCACAGCCCCAGAGATCACGCCAACAGCGTCGACGACAAAGACCATTAACACCCTCAGACGATGATGACGATTTTCTTGGACCAGTTACTGACAATCCCCTGGATACTGTTGGAAACACTGTCAATAACACTGCCAATCAACTCACGGACACGGCGACAGATGTGGCGGCAAATGCTCAACAACAGAAACCAAAGAAAGAGGAGGATAACACATTGAAGCTTCGCTTGGACCTGAATTTGGATGTTGAGATCCAACTCAATGCTAGAGTACACGGCGATGTTACTCTTGCTATGTTGGGATAGTTTATTTATATACCAACATCAAGATTGCTGTAGTAATCGCCTCACCTATCCCACGCCCATCGTCATCATCCTTCTTCCTTATAAATGTTATATTGCTGGTTGTAGTAGTATTTATGCAGTAGTACTAAAGCATCATCATCAACAATATCGTGTAACATAATTCATGTGTACATACTGTTTACTTTTATCATATACTGTATCTGCTGCGTGTACATATGAATGCATCTAGTAGTCTGAAAAAGGTTACGCGAATCGAAAAAATGAAGAATACATAACACTGATTTGAAAAGAGTATATGTTATTCTATGATGAGTGACTACAGCTGTTTTCTTTCTCTGATCTCATCCTCTGCCACTATGGCACGTTCATTAACGTTCAGAAATGCACTGGCACCTTTTTCTTTATTGAACTGAAGCCTTCTTTGCTACGATATCAAAGCGGCGGCTTTAAAATGTTCTCATATACTCACTTACGTTTATTATTGACTTCTTGCGTTGGGTGTTCGTGTAGTGTCGAGTTCGGTCATCGACTCTATATAAAACATGAATCTGCCGAGTGTGCTTTGCTACTGTCATCTCTTAAGCCATAACTAGTAAAATCACTAACCTTTGTCTCATAGAATTCTTTCATGCTTTAGTATAGAGTCTGAAAGCCTTTTGATTATTTTAACCAAAAATGAAAGTGTTTAAAGAACAGAAAGGTGTCACATATATATATCAAGTGTCTCGGTCTTATTGTAGTGATCATGCATCCATTTGTATCCCATGTGGCAAAGAAGCAACAATTAAATGTCAGTATCTAGTGTTTACTTCCGTTTATGTGATTACGAATGACTGTCGTCATTTCACTTGCCAATAGAATATAGTAACTGTGTGAATAATTGCTTTTTTACGGTATTCTATAGTACTTTTCACTAACGGTTTCTTCATTTATTACCCTCGTCGATTCTTCGTCAAAGTTCTAATTTTTCCTTCAGCTTCCGCGGCCATAATTCATTGCACGCTGAAATCGTCTGAATATAGTTCACACATCATATCATCAGCACACAAACTTCAGCATGGGATTGAATCACGATCGTGTAGATCATTATTTTACTTTTATAGGTCCAGAACGCATACGAAAAATAGCTCTGTGTCTACTTATACAGCTGACAATTTTTTTCTCATGCATAAATGCTACCGTGACGATAATGTTAACTCTTGCTTGACTGTGTGCTAATGTATATATGAGTGTGCTTTTTATAGAGGATTTAGAATCGACATTTTGATGACCTGCGATATTAATTCGACCAAAAAGTAAAAGGTCTAAATGATTTGGTTTTGCATACACCTGATCTTGACGAGTGCAAACAAACACAGTTTTCATTATAGCATATCGTCATCCTCTGGTATATCCACTGGTCTAAATATTACAGCATCATCATTAAACAAACAAGGAAGGAACTTTAGTGTTGTTTTTCATGCTTTGTTGCGTAGCTCAGCATGTTATATAAATTTAGAAAGTGTCTTTCTTCACCGAAATTTATGTAAACCTTTTTCTTTGCATTATTACGTACAGCACCGTACAGCACCCACTCTGATAGTCAACCGTAGCAACAATTATGTCAGCCGCACCAAGCAGAAATCGATCACGCCAACGAGAACAAGAGGGCGGTAGAAAACCAGATCCGCAGCGCCGCAGCGAGGACTTGACGTCCAATAAAGGACAACAACAACGCAATTACGATGATGACGATGATTACAATAGCAGCAATAATGAAGGAGAACAAGAATCTATGGTCTCTGACATGTCTGCGGATAGCCGTAATAGACAAAGAGGAAGAAGTCGAGGGGCATTTCGTGCTCAAAGATCAGCTGCGCGACAAGAATCTGCCGCAACACCTACTCCTGCACAACAACGACAAAAACCGTATACGCCACCAGAAGGTCACCAGCTTAGTCGAGGAGGAGAAAATTCACAAGGCGCGGTGGGTACTGCCAATCCAGCGGGAGCAGATGTGTCACAACAAAATCAACAGCAGAAACAAGGTTCTAACGATGAAGATAATACCTTGAAACTACGTTTGGATTTAAACCTGGATGCCGAAATTAATCTCAAGGCTAGAATCCATGGCGACGTCACCCTTGCCCTATTGCAATGAGTATTTATTCTATGTAATTTAATCAGCAAAGGTGCAACTTATTATATGTTCACCTTAGTCCCGTATCATAAACAAGAAGGTGTACTTTCTGTTTACCTTTCATCTTCTTCTATCAAGACATGACATCTTGATACATTATCATTGTTAATGTGACCCAAGTCCAGGCTGCTGTTTGCTGTATATGTATATCTAATTGCAATATATATACAAGATGGTTTCTGCAAAAGTAAGCACTGGTATACTTTCCCTAGCTTGTGGTAGCGAAGGATGACGTTTAACGAGTCATATAGTACTGGTCTCGACTGTAGTGTCAAGAAATATCATGGAATGTTGTATAAGCCCTTTTATAAATTCAGTTTCGTGTTTTTTGAGATTGACCAACATACCCTTTCTTCTTTCTAGGTATAATAAATAAGTGATACCTACTCATTTACATATATAAAAGCGTCAACGCTCCGGTGAAAAATAACCACCGTCTTACATGACGGCGTCGATCAAACGCTTTGTCTCCAAATTAGCTTATAAGGAGCAGCGGTGAAATGCTCGCTGAATATGTCCAGGAGTTGATGCGATTGTTGACGATGTTTAAAGCATCGCCCAAGAAGCTTATTATAGACACTAGTTTCTACTATCGTATCGCTGAGTACGAGATGTCGCAGAGGATATATCCATCTTTCTGTATATTCCCCTATGCTGGGTAGAGAGAGCGCTTCTCGAAGTATATAGGGTACTTGAAACAGGCACATTTGATGCCGGGTGATAGCTTGGGAGATCGTTTTAATGAAGCTATCTGGCCATCATCATGCCCACAAGACTGTCAACGATGCATCAATCATTCAGCTTACCAGTTCTCTGCATGATCTTACGTACATTTTTTTTTTGTGTAGAAGATGATTTATTGAGATACCGTTATCTTACGTACATGCTATACATATACGGATAATATATGTTCCTTACTATATTTGTATAAGCGTAAACTGCCTTTCGAGTTTAATTCATGCATAAGGATATAGCCATAGTTCGTCCTGTTGACAATATGTATATTCGCAAATGTTTTTTTGACCTGACATATTAGTTCTCTATTTCTATTCTGCCGACGACTTTGACGCCATTCTGTCGACTCCCTAAGGGGATAGAAAGTAATCTAAATTCCTCTTTGAAAATACATAAGAGAAGAGACGACTTTATTCCGAGATCTCATAAAATATAAGATTGTATTGTTCGTGACAATCACAGTGTTTCACCTAAAAAATACAAATTGGTGGAAGCGAACCGAACAATCCACTTTTCAATTATGCCGTGATGTGAAAATATGAAAATAACAAGTGGATAATACATCGGTGGTCAGTTTGTGTTTTCCGATGTAGAAGGGAACCCAACGTTTTCAAGGACAGTTTTGCGACCGTCAAAAGACACATGAGGACAAGCTAATCTCGCAAATGGGTCGTAGGTAATGAAGTAGGTAATGAAAACAATGTCCATACTATTGGAAGGCTGCTTCATTTAGAGTAGAGTCAATTACGTGTGTAAAGAAACTGACAAGCATGGCTTGCTAGCAGGGTCCCAATACACAAAAAACGGTGATTCCTTGAAGAAGTATGTTGACTGGATTGCATCGCACTGAGGCGAAAGATATATGATGTAGCACTGTCATTATCGATAAGGGTTAAGTACAGTAAACACTGCTCTCATTGCCATTATCATTTATTCTTTGATATACTTACCAACCTGATACTCAGTCATATAAGTGCAAACAGTAATAGTTGAACGAAACGCATTGTAACCTATGAAGATATCCGAGCACGAGTCGCCTAAAGAACATACGTTGTGATGAGCGTATACATAAATCCCGCTGCATTCGAAGCAGAGGCTTCTTTTCAATTTTCTTAAGAGTGGCATTGCTGGACGATCACGATCAACTTTGCAAATGGTGTTCCTCGTCATATAGACGTAACAGGACAGTGGAAAGAAATGAGAATCACAGGAGTACACCAATTGCAGGTGTATAGAAACATGTTGCTGTCAATCATTCCCGATCTCCCCGCCCTTTCCCTGGGTGGAACAAGGGTGTATGCGTATTTGTCAGCCGTCTGCTTATGTGCGTGCTGCTGCGCGGCGAGCTGTTTGAGTTACGTGATGGATGACTGGCTCGGTCTCACTCCGATGTCTTTGTGTCTTTAAATTCGTCTGGCGCCCTGTTTCTGGTCTTTTTCTTTCTCCTTTTCTCTCTTTCTTTCCGCAAGTCGTTCGCCCAACTGTGGTTAGTTGTTTATAACATACATACCAGAAAAACGAGCATACAAGCGCATACAATATACATATACAGCCCGTTTATCTCTGACTATTCTCTATAAACCGTATACCATCTTTTCCTATCATCCTCTCTACTCAATATGCAGGCAGATACCATCCAACAACAACACCAACGTAAACCCACACTTATGTTTGTCATTAAAAGAGGTACATAAGCTATATGTCAAGTTTTGTGTACGAACATAGAGACTAATCTCTTTCTCTCTTTCTGTTGCTCTGGATAGACAACCGTCATGAACGCGTTGCGTTCGATAAGGTAAACTATCTAAGATTATGTTGCTCTAAGCGCGCGAGCTTTCGCGTTCTGGAAAAAGGATAAAAAAGAAAAAGCTGAAAAAAAAGTTCAGTTCCGCTTTTCTCCCCCTTTTCTCGCGCTTTGCGCGTTTTTTTACGCGCCGGTTACGTGTCGTGCGTGCGCGTTTTCCTCTTCTCCCCCAAACTTTAATACTCCGAATAACAACTAACAAAGTGGATGAATTAAACAGATCACAGCCAGAATCAACAAGCTATGCTATGGCCTAAACATGGACTATGTCGACCCCATTTCAATTACACAAAAGGTGATTTCGGGCGTCTATCAAGGCGTCACGACCGTCGAGCTGGACAACTTGGCTGCCGAGACATGCGCCTACATGACCACCCGACATCCAGACTATGCCGTACTGGCAGCCCGTATCGCGATTTCCAACCTGCACAAGGAAACCAAAAAGGTGTTTTCGCAAGTGATCGATGACTTGTTCACCTACATCAACCCCAAGACCGACAAGCACTCGCCCATGATTTCGGAAAAGACACACAAGATCATCATGGACAACTCGGAACGACTCAACTCGGCCATCATCTATGACCGTGACTATGGCTACAACTTTTTCGGTTTCAAGACCCTGGAGCGCTCTTATTTGCTCAAAATCAATGGCAAGATTGCCGAACGACCACAACACATGTTGATGCGTGTCGCTGTCGGTATCCATGGTGAAGACATTGAGGCTGTCATTGAAACGTACAACTTGATGTCGGCCCGTCATTTCACCCACGCTAGTCCTACCTTGTTCAATGCTGGTACCCCTCGTCCCCAACTGTCCTCGTGTTTCTTGTTGACCATGAAGGAAGACTCGATCGAAGGTATCTACGAAACCTTGAAGATCTGCTCCCAAATTTCCAAGACCGCCGGTGGTATTGGCTTGAACATTCATCAGATCCGTGCCTCCGGATCTTACATTGCCGGTACCAACGGTTACTCCAACGGTATCGTCCCCATGTTGCGCGTTTACAACAATACAGCACGTTATGTCGATCAGGGCGGTAACAAGCGTCCAGGTGCCTTTGCTATCTATTTGGAACCCTGGCACCCCGATGTGTTTGATTTCTTGGATTTGCGTAAGAATACCGGCAAGGAAGAGAACCGTGCCAGAGATTTGTTCTATGCCTTATGGATCCCCGATCTGTTCATGCAGCGTGTCGAAGACAACGGTGATTGGTCGCTGTTCTGTCCTAGTGAAGCTCCTGGCTTACATGAAGTCTGGGGTGAAAAGTTCGAGGTAATTGTCATTATAGTGTGGGCTACTTGATGATAAACCAGATGAATGGGCTGTTCTTATTAAAGTCTTTTTCTCATTAGGAATTATATCACAAATATGAAAGCGAAGGCCGTGCACGCAAGACTATCAAGGCTCAAAAGTTATGGTACGCCATTTTGGAAGCCCAGACTGAAACCGGTGGTCCGTTCATGCTGTACAAGGATGCATGCAACCGCAAATCCAACCAACAGAACCTCGGTACCATCAAGTGCAGCAACCTGTGTACCGAAATTGTCGAATACTCGAGCCCTGATGAGGTTGCTGTGTGTAACTTGGCCAGTATTGCTTTGCCAAGCTTTGTTGTCAACCGTGAGCGTTACGATTTCCAAAAGTTGCACGACGTCACCAAGGTGATTGCACGAAACCTTAACAAGATCATTGACGTCAACTACTACCCTGTACCTGAAGCAAAGCGATCCAACATGCGCCACCGACCTATTGGCCTGGGTGTCCAGGGTCTTGCCGATGCATTCATGCTGATGCGCTATCCATTCGATTCCCCTGAAGCCCAAAAATTGAACTTACAGATCTTTGAAACCATCTATCATGCTGCGTTAGAAGCTTCATGCGAACTAGCTGTTGAACAAGGCACATACGAAACTTACGAGGGCAGTCCTGCATCCAAGGGCACATTGCAATACGATTTCTGGGGAGTGACGCCTACCGATCTGTGGGACTGGGCTGGCTTGAAGGAAAAGATCGCCAAGCACGGTCTTCGCAACTCATTGTTGGTTGCACCCATGCCAACGGCTTCCACGTCCCAGATCTTGGGTTACAACGAATGCTTTGAACCTTACACATCTAACCTCTACACCCGTCGTGTCCTTGCCGGTGAATTCCAAATTGTCAATCCATGGCTGCTCAAGGATCTGGTCGAGCTTGGTCTGTGGGACGACGATGTCAAAAACATGATCATGTCCGATAGTGGATCCATTCAACGCATTCCTCATATTCCTGAACATCTAAAGGCGCTTTACAAGACCGTCTGGGAGCTGCGCCAGCGTACCATCATCGATATGGCTGCTGATCGTGGTGCTTTCATTGACCAGAGCCAGAGTTTGAACATTTTCATTGGCGAGCCCAACTTTGGCAAGTTGACGAGTATGCACTTTTATGGTTGGAAGAAGGGATTAAAGACTGGCATGTACTATTTGCGCACGCGCCCTGCAGTCGACGCCATCAAGTTCACTGTCGATCAGTTGTCATTGAAGGAATACCGCGATAGAAAGGCTCAAGAGAACGATAACGAGGCTGACATGGTCTGCTCTCTTGAGAACAAGGATGCTTGCGTCAGCTGCAGCGGTTAAAACAATTCCACTCTAATACATCATTCTCGCCATTCCCTGTTACTATCTTATTGTCATCTGCCCTTCCAAACCTCCTCGCTCTCTCCCACTCTCTCTTATCTCTTATCGCTGTTTAACTATTCTCTTGTTTCATTCCTACATTTTCTCTTGAACTACACTCACTCACGCACTCGCACACCATTCTGCATAATTATCAAAAATAAAAAAAGACTCTGCATTTTGAACATTTTCTTTATCTACAACTGTTCCCAGAAAGCAACAATGGCCACTGCAACAACGGTCACCGCAACTACAGATAGAAAAAGTTTACGTGAGTGATATCAGTGCTAAAGGAAAAAGTTATTTAATATAACTTACTCAGGTACAAAAGCCAATAACGACCAGGCGAAACATGCACATGATCCAACATGAGCCTTAACCGTGCAGCACCCACAACGTCCGGATTCGCAGTCATCCACAGATCCAAGCGATGCATGCGATGTCTGAACGCATAAAAGTCTTGTTGGACGATCTCGAGTTGCTCCTGTATAGCCTGGAGCACGCAATAGGCCTGTTCGCCCATCGATTGAAACTCTTGTATTGAGGACGTCAATTGCATCGACGATCGATCCAACTTGTTCAACTGATCCGTGTACGACACAATCTCCTTATTGGCACGTGTAACCTGACGTGCCAACTGTAACACGTCTGCGGATTCTTGTTGACACTGTTTCTCTAATCTCTGCACCAACTCGTGCGTCGATCTAGTGGTTGCAGTAGTGTGTGTCCGTGTGTCAATAAAACTTGTTTTTCTGTATTTCTTGTGCCCACAATCGTCTTCTTTCTGTGTTTCACCCCCCCTCAAAGAAATACATACACACGCACCTCCATCTCGCTCTCTCTTTCTGTTTGCACGAGCGGGGTACTTACATAGTATGAGTTCCAGCAGCAGTAGTAGTAGGACCGTCAGTGGGATCACGACGACGACGGCAGCTTAATTTCGACATTGACAGGAGCACCAGATTGATAAACATTCGACGTTCCACTGTGGATCGTGCTACCAAAACAATCTGCGTTTTATTGTTTAATGTCTCCAAAGTGACGGCATTAGGATCCTTGGCACTCGGTTTGACTGTACATGGCGCTTGGATCCAGCCATCGTGATCTTGCACATGTTCCAACACGTTAGCCAGCGTTACTTCTGGTTCCTCCTCCTCCCCGTCTTCTTCTTCGTTGTCTTGTTGTTGTTCATGCCGCTGTCGTTGTCGCAATTTTTCTTGTATCTTTTGCTCCTTTAGATCGTCGTCGACGTAGCTACTGTCTTCATCATCTTCAGCTTTACTGTAACTGCTACTGATGCTTCTACTACTACTACTACTACTGCTATTGCTATTGCTATTGCTGTTGCTGTTGCTGTCAGAACTATGCAGTGAAGATTGCTCAGACAAGGCGAGTGTATGCTTCCACGGATGAAACATGGCCTGGATTCGAGATGGCTTTCGCCGTTTAGCAGCAGGGATAGCAAAGTTGGTTGGCTGGTGTGGCAGTGGGGCATGTTGGAAATACAGAAACGCACGACGGGAACGAAGCGGGAGCAAGGCAATGGTATTCTGATGGCGATCTAGCACTCTCACCAAAACATAGCAGTGGAACGCTGGCCAACGGAAGCAGAACGTATCCAAAGTTTCGGCATTAAACATGATTGAAAAAATCTCCCTGTTCCTCTTTTTTTTCTATACTTTGCCCGAGCCCGGAAGATACATTTGGGGGTGCGGGGGAGGGTAGGTTGAAGGTATTATTCGGAATGAGAGAATATAAAAATGAAAGTGAAGGAGAGAGAGAGAGAGAGAGAAGAGGAGAAACAAGAGCTCTTAAAGGAGCTGCTGGAAAAGATTCGAGAAGGGAGGGGGTTGGGAGGAGGAGGAGGAGGTGGTGAGGGGTTGTCCACACTTGCGGAAATTTTGTCGCTGCTTCTTTAATGTTCATGCCACGCGTGTTGCGCGACCTGCTGTTGTTGATTCAGGATGTGTGCGGGTGGAACAAGGTGTTTTTTGGTGACACATACACACTATAACAGCCCTTACTGACCAAGTATGTTGCTATGCTGTGCGGAGCTTCCATGGCACTAAAGGGCACATCCACCACCTTCCTCTCTTTCCCTTTCCTCTCTACTTTCTTTCTTTCACTCTTTCCTTCTTCTTTCAAGAAATGCTTGCTGCAAGTTCAAACACAGCCAACAGCAGTAATCACTCCAACAATAGCAGCAGTTACTTTGATGCTACTCATACATCGCCATCGGGTCATGGCCTGACAACAGGTTCGACACGTAATTACAGAACTCGTAGCTCTCTATTCTCATGTGCTACTGTATACCATTTTGTTAACGCCAAAAGTCGAAAAATTTTTCTATTTTGTATTAGGATGTCCTTCACTTACGAGCTCCTCGACGACGACTACTACTTCTTCTTCTTCTTCTTCCTCGGGGAACCCTTCCCCATCGTCCTTACCGCCCACTTATGCTACACTTCCACGTACAACAAAGCTCGAAGAAGAGCCCAATCCTTTTGAGCAAAGCTTCTCAAAGCCGGTATTGCCGCCAGTCTCGTCGATCGAAAGTCCCGGCATCCGTACCACGGCCATGTGGGATTCTTTACGGGCTGGGCCCTTGTCTCCATCCATGTTGCTCGGCCCAGCTGGTGCTGCAATGAATAAACGATCATCGATATCTACTACTACCACCAATACTACTGCTGCTTCTACTTTTAATTCGTCCATCTCAGGTAAGAAAATATTATTCAGAGTAAAACAAGAAAAATACTCATATGGAAATGGTATAGGATTTGTAAAATGTAACAATGAGACTGCTGCTGTGAACCGTGCACGGTACCAACAAAGTCCGTCTGTGAAACGTTCGCTGACCGAACCAATGCCCGACATGCTTGGAAATGATGACGATGAAGAAGAAGAACAACAACAGCAACTGCTACGACCTGCAGTGAAGCGCAGAGCACAATCTAGTAGCAGCATGATGGATGATCAAGAGAAACGTAAAAGCTTCTTAGAACGAAATAGACAAGGTATGTAATAACTTGAAACACTTTTCCTATCTTAACTTATCATACTGAATATCACATGTTCCTTGTTCTTTTATCAGCGGCATTGAAGTGTCGACAACGCAAGAAACAGTGGCTCCAAAACCTTCAAGCCAAGGTCGAATACCTCTCTAGCGACAACGAGCAGCTGCAAATGCAAAACAATTCATTGCGCGAACAACTCATTGAGCTGAAATCCATGTTATTGGCTCACAAGACATGTCCTGTCAATCCTGAAGCTGTCATTGATGCAGTCAATCGTCCTATACCCGGTACACATAATCATCGTCACCATTCTTCTTCTTCTTCTTTACAACTTCGACACAACCCACAGCACCAGCAGCGATCACCGTATCAGCATCATCGAAATTCCCCTAGCCGGGATTATCCTCACCGTCAACATTCTCCTTCTGATACCACTCTTCCTAGTCGTTACCCGCCTACATCTTACTATTCTTCTCATGATTAAAAAAAAGTAAACGTTCTCAGCTTGTTTGTCTCCCTTTCTCTCCCTCTTTCTCTATCAGCCTCTTTCAACAAAAGTAAAGGAATATGAACATTCCAGTTAGCAGTAGTAATTGTTATCTAGTTTATGTTTGAGTGCACCCTGCATAATACATAAAGTATATAGTATATATCTTAAAGCCATTTTCTCTCTCTTTTTCTTTCTCTCGTTGTTCTCCTACAATTCAAAAACAGAAAAAAAGGAACCCTTATTATTAGCTGCTGCTAATGTCTGTTGATACAAGCACACATATACAGTAGATGCATTTAATCTTATAAAGTTACATGGGTGTTGCTTTTAATTTATGAAGTATCTGTAGGAGCGCTAGGTCTGTCGTTTCGATAGCAGTATATACTGCACTTTATAGCATCGGATCACAAATCCTGTGGTCCAGGAAAAATACTCGCACATGCATAAGTAAGGTCCAGGAGGCGTACATAATCATGATGACGCCTATTTTTAAAAGAGCAGAAAAATAGACTACTGTAATTTCTTAGATGGCCCTCTCTCTCTCTCTCTCTCTCTCTCTCTCTTAATGACTCTACCCCTTCGCTCGCCATTTTTCTCTTCCTCTCCTCCCTTTGTCCTCCTAAAATGAATACGTGGATACTCATCATCTATGGGATAGATGGAGTAAAAGCGAAAAGGGGATGTCATCTTTTCTATAACATAGTACTCAAGTGACCCGTTAATCGGGGAGAATGAGAAAACTTAGAAGAGTGGATTATATGCTTCTCTAAGAAGAAAAAAGAATACAAGGAGAATAGGAAATGGGGGAGGGGCGGATGCTTATTATTGCTGACGCGTAAAGGACTTCCTGATATCATTTTGCTTGTGTTGTTCCTGAATCTTTTACTACATACATCATCCTCCTTTATTTTACATCTTCTAACTGACAGTCAAAGTGCTATAAACATTGTACATGATGCATCTACTACAGCACAATACAAGAACGAGCAAAAAAACCCAAATATCTAATAATACATTATATTGCTTTAATAATAATAATAATAATCTAAGGTTCAATCCTTTTGGCCTACAAAGTTCGTAACGTATTTCATAAACACGTCTGGTTTTTCGGCATGCACTAGTATTCCAATTACAAAGACAAATGTTAACTCTAACTCTTGCTTTTTTCCGCTGCTTTTTTTTTTATCTTAATTCTCCCGCTCACACACTCATCCAACCCCTACTAATAAATTAGTAAGAAGCCCCATTTCGCCTGTTCTTTGCGACTCACCCCAATGACCAGCGCCTTCTACGACATCCAATCGATAATCCGGAAACATGGCCTTTAACTTGTCTGGATACTGAGCGAGCGGTTTACAATAACTGCTTTTACCACCAGCAATAAACAGTGTTGGGCCCGAATAATTTAACTGATCCGACATCTTACTGAAATCGCCCATATTGCCCAAAGCCTTGCCGAGAATATCATATGGGATCCGGAAATGATACTGTCCATCCTGCTTGGCGCTTTTCTTCAGGTTGGTCAACAAGAACATCCGAATGCCCATATCCGGCTCAAACTCTTGCAACATCTTATCCGCCTCGCTCTGTTTCTTAACATTGGCCTGATCGATCTTGCGCATGGCGTCAATATACATGCCAAAGTCGCTGGATAAGGGTAGTGAGAAGGGGGCAATGTCGACAACGACAAGCTTCTTGACAAGTGTAGGGTGCTGTAACGCCGTTGTCATGACTACTTTACCGCCCCTACACGTACATATAAAATAATCGTAAGAGATGCCAAGTCGTCCATCGTCGTTCCCCGTATCACATTCAAAAATAAGAAAAAGAATTTGTAAGACTTCTCTCCTCTTGCGCATCCCCCACACACACCCCCTCGGGGGAGCAATAAACCCCCCAATTTTTTTTTACCAGCACCCGTGCGTTCCTCCATCTTCTCCTTTAAACGTTTTTTTTCGGCTCCAGAATATACTTACATGGAATGACCGAGCAGAATGGGTTGCTCGAGTTTATGATGTTCCATAAACGAAACGAGATCGTGTGACATGGCATCGTAAGTATGTTCTTCAGCATGAGGACTTTCGCCGTGGTTTCTCATGTCCTGGAAAAAAAAAGGAGAGCGAGGAAACAGAAACTCAATGAATATGAGCACTTGATTATTTGTTTCTAGTACTACTGTATATCTGTGACTCTTACAAGGGTATAGACATCGCGCGAAAGGCGGACACTCATGCTTTTACCGAGGGATCGCCAGTTTTGTTTGGATCCAAAGAGACCATGGCACACAATGAGCGGTGCGTTCTGTGAAGGCTGTGGCGCAGGGTATTTGGTATAGGATAGAGGGACGGTCGTATACGATCGGATCGTTGTCAATGGTCGAAATGCTTGCCGTAACATACTCTATTTTTGAAAGATGGCGGGATGCGGGGTTTTCCGGTTGAAAGCAAAGCAGCCGACCAGGTTACTGGGTTGCGCATTTACAGCAAAGCCAATCACAACCCAGCGCAGAGCAAAATAAGCTCACATTGCACGAAACACCGAAACAGATCTGATTATGCATGTTGCTTTAATAATAAGTGTGTGTGTGTGTGTGTGTGACTTCTGGAGGGGTGATGGTAATGCGATGCTTTACATAGTAATATTAATAGAAATACATATTAATTGATATACATATAATGATACAATAATCTGGCTTTCCTTGTTATATAACCGTAATGATGCGAAAATATCTGTACTTGTTTGGGTTGTTACAAGAAAGAGAGAGTAGTTTTACAATGAGATATATGAGTTTGCTAAATGTATGGGTTGAGTGTATATATATGACAGACAAAAATCGAGTTAGTAGGGGAATGTATGCAAAATGACAAACAAGAGAGAAAGAGAGGTGGTATTCTTTTAGGCTGAAGTATCCATGGGTTCAAGTTGCTCCTGTTCTTGTGGTTCTTCTTCAGGTATATTGTTTTCTTTGTGTTGCTCTGACGATGACAGGGGTGATGGAGATGATTCTGATGCTGGTGAAGATGGTGTAGTTGGCGATGGTGATGATGATGAAGATGCATTGTTATTTTTGGATGGCGTGGTAGCATTGGTAGTCGTACTATCTTCTTTTTCTTCAACACGGGTGGTTGTTGCTGGTGGTGGTGTTGATACTGTCATAGCAGATGCAGCAGCGGTAGTGGAAGTGATAGAAGAGGAACAAGATAGCACAGGTGACGATGCCGGTGTTGTTATTCCGGAAATTCGATTGTTGGGGTTAGAAGATGCAGCGTCAGTTGCACTCGCATTGGTGCTGGCATTCGCGGCAGCGGCAGCGGCAGCAGCAGCGGCGCGTCGATTAGCCGCGGCTGTAACAGTCGCTTTGGCAGTTGACTTTGACGATCTTGTGGCGGACAATTCTTTCCACACAAAGCACGAATTGCCAGCGATATGAGTCTTTGGTTTTCTTCCGCGTTTCTTTTTCGGCATCTGGAGTACGGTATCCATGTCTGAGCTTGTGAATGCTGCCATGGACCCATCCATGACATCATTTGTCATTGACGAGGACAAGGATGTCGTTGATGATGCAGCGGCTGCTGAAGAAGAAGACGTATCGCCATTGTTATTGTTACTAGAATTCACTGTCCATACCTATTGTTGATAACGCAATTAGTATGCTATCGTCATTGAGAATGTTTAACACATAGTGTGATAACACTTACAGTGGGTTGCAGAAAAGTGAACCCGCCCTGCCAAGCAGGCTCACGCACGTTCGGAGGACGACCGCGGCGACGTTTCAGGATGGGTTCACCGGACGCAGTAAACAAGATTTGCGTTGATGGTGGCGGTGATGGTTTTTCCTTGGTTGTTTTTGTTGCTGTAGCATTGCTGGTGCTAGCGGTTGATGTCGTTGAAGATGAAGACACTGTTCTTGAATGTGAAAGTTCAGGTTCAGGTGGCGGCGGGGGTGATGCTAAGCTTGTTATTATTGCTGCTGCATTGGTGTTGTGCAGTGAGGAACTGGACGATGTGGGTGATGGAATATGAGCAGGAGGGGCTACGGTCGTTGAGTTGTGTGGAGATGGTATTGGTGATCGTGGATATGAGTGTGGTGCATGGGCTGGTACTGTGACAGGCGTAGTTGTCGTGGATAAAGGATAGTAATGTGTTTGTGGCGGTGGTGGAGGCGGTGAATGACGGTATTGATGATGATGATGATGATGTTGTTGTTGTTGTTGTTGCTGCTGCTGCTGTTGTTGTTGATTCTGATGGTGATGAGAGCTCCATGGTGCAATCTTGTCGTGTTGAAAAGATTGTGATGGAGTAGGAGCAGGAGGAGGAGGTGGTTGATATGTTCTCAGAGGTCTTGGTGGATCATTCCCCTGAAGCGGCGGTAGTGCCGATACAATGTTGCTTTGTGGTACCGGCAATGGTGAAGGCGGAGAAGGTGACAAGGGCGAAGGCGGGTGTTGTCGCGTAGATGAATAGGTCTTACGGCAATCGATCAATGGAGGTCCAGGGCTTAAGAACTTGTCTTGTGGTTGCTGCTGCTGTTGTTGTTGTTGTTGTTGTTGATACGGCGGAAAGGATGGTGAAGGTCGCGGCGACACAGGCGAAGCAGGCGTCAGATTTACATTTAAGCCTCCATTCTTTTGCGGGTGTGCAGGCGGAGACGGTGGATGCAGCAAATGTGAAATTGGCGGTAATGTTGGCTGTTGACTATGTTGCTGCATGTGTTTTAGGGGGGGGGAAGAGGTTGATGCAAAGGGGGAGAAAGACACAAAAAAGAATAAAGAAAAGGAAAAGATGCGTATAAACCAGGTAAAAGACGGCAAAGAATAAAAAAAAAAGAAAGGCAAGATTTATACCAAATATGATGAAAATGAGTTTTCCAGACCAGTACAGCCAAAAAGAACTACAGGAAGGATTCCATACCCAATCAAATTGAAGTGCCGTTTCCGTCCCTTCTCGTACTTCTCGAACTGTAAACTGTAAGTGTAAGCTTTGTGTAAAGTGTGGATTGCGTGCGTGATGTTGTGTGCGTGAGTGTATCCCCTTCCCCCCAATCCTTCTCTCTCTACCACCCCCCCCACAAATAATTTCTTGCGCTTAATCAATAAACAAACCAGCCCATCCACGTGTAGTCCTTTTGCACTGTTGACACTTTTTCTTTTATGCATTATTATTTTTGGATCACCACCATTGAATCTCGGCTAATGTAGTCAAAGCTGCTAGGCCCTTAATGAGCTTCTTTGCAGCAAGTATGTAGGAATATGAATTATTGCAGCGTTTTTATTCATGTCGGTGCTGTAGCAGCAGCAGATGGTAACTTTACTAGCATACGTGAGAGAGAGATATGGAAGCACAACTTTACATGAACCGGGCAAGAAGGTTTTGCGTTTCCATCGTCGAACCCAAGTTGTGTGTTTACAATTTAGGATGTAAATCATCTTTTTAAGGCAATTTTCACATGCCTGATCTTGTCATTTAGGGTACTTATACGAGGCGCAGATAATAGCACAGAAAGCTAAGAAATAGTGACAACGCGAATTGTGCTCTTCTTTTCTTTGTGCTTAATCGGCGTTCTTTACAGTTACTATGATTTAGATAATGATGGTGCGCACAAGACATGATGGCTTTCTATTCTAGACTCTTTTTTTTGATAATTTGAAACATTGGCAATGGAGTTGCTGTTGTTATTCTTCGCCGCTTGGCTGAGCGAAAGCGGCAATTTAAGATAATTACAAAGTGGCGGAAGAAGATGGCCTGAGAGGATAGAGGGGGAGCGTGTACTTTACCAGGAAAGTCATCTACGTTTCTGAGTAATCGACTTTATTTTCCCTTCAACTTGAGCCATACAATCGTCCATGGTATTTTTAGAGTTTTAAAGGAATTTTTTTTCAGCTGTGTTACAATATCGTTTTAAGTCGTCTCATCGTTATCCAGTAGTATTAGCACTGTAGGTATAGTAAGTTGTGCGCTATTATAGCCCCTTTTTTTTTCTTCTTCGTCTTCTTTTTTTTCTTACCGTTCTGTATGAGCATTTGTACACACACACACACTTATCATATTACATTTTCCGTATTAACCTGGGTTTCCATACTCTCTAATATAAAATCGTGGTTGACGTGATTTTACTAAAACAAGAAGGGGCCGCATTTTCGTTTTCATTTTTTGAAAAACCGCACGGACCAGAGTTTTTTACATTTAAATCCGCGGGCTGTTTCTTGGACTTCTTGGTTGTGCCTACAAGTTCATGATCTATAACAATCTGTCACCATGGCAAAGATTCCTTATACAATTACTATAGCGACAAACATACTTGAATTTGTTGTTATGGAAACCTTAATTTGATGCCAAGACAACTTTATTGTTTTCTATCTATGCAAATACACGTAAACAGATACTGTCAAAAAAAATAGTATATCCTTGGCTCTCTTTCCTACTAGCATAAAAAAATATATATGCCAAGATCTTACATCACAAGGGGGGAACCGCTAGAAACACATACACACATGAAAACGAACCCGTTTTGCCGAAAGAAAAAAACACGCACATATCTGTTTTAGTTATAAAAAGGTAAGAGAAGAACGTCAAGAACAACTAACCGTTTCGAAACAATGTTGAAAGGAAAAAACAACAAATATAGAAGGTCCAGATGGTAGACTTTTCCCCTTTGTCAATTAGCAGCAATCCGGTACCCGGGGTTACGCAATTTTGAGGATTTATGGAAAAGGAGGAAAAATTGGTTATATAAGGGGAAATGCGGATGTGAGGCTTATTATCATTGTCCCAGTATACGATTTGAAATGAAATTTTACACTCTATTAGCCATAACACAGTCTTGTGAGCTAGTAGGGTGGAGTGACAAGCCATGAATAAAGAAGGCGTCATCACAAAATAGAGAGGTGTTTTGGGGGGGGAGTAGACCGTGGGCTGAACCAGACTAATTTTGCCTCATTTGGCGAATAAAAGAATTCTGTGCTCGCCTGGATATACAATTTTTCTATTTTTCTCAAGTGACTTGCCATAAATAGATGAATTACACAAAAGCAAGGATAAGGACGCTCTGTACGCTCCAAAGTGTCACCTAAAGGAAAAACGGATTCTTTAAGGAAAATTGAGACGTTTCTTACAAATAATGTTTGATTGATCTAGTGCTACTGTAACTGCTGCTGTTGCTTAGCTATCATCGTATTGAAAGTATACAGTGCCTTGACTCGAAACATTATACCATATACCGTGCATGTGCGTCGTCTCTTTGTGTGTATCATATGTCATGGTATTTCGTCACACTTTTGTAGCAAATCATGATATCATTATGGGCTCCTGTCCTTAATCTCTTATACACCGACTCTATCTCTTTTTTAGTCGACACCTCCCAGTAGACCATGGTCTATTTCTGAGAGGGAGAAAGTGTGTCACGAGAGAAAGAGTCCATTCGGTCCGTCAGATGCAAATTTTTGTAATACTGTACTTTTGCCAGATTAAGCAAAAAGAAGCGTTCTAGGTATTTTATAAATGCGGCGGTGTCTGTTAGTCCTTTGCTTGATGGTCCCGAGTTTCTAAAAAAGAATTTTAGATGAGCGTAATGTCGTTTTCTTTTTCTCCAGAACATGTATAGGGATGATATATATATATATACACCTCTTGTATATCTACACGGGGCTGTGTCAAGGACATCCGCATGTCAAGATTATCTAATGAAATTATTCGCAGTAGAATGTTCTTAGTGGGACGGATTTGATATTTGGCTCCTAGCCCTTTTTATTAGAAAACGAGATGGGAATAAAAAGCTGAACGATATTATACAATCACCGCCCCGCTCTTCATCTTCTTCTTCCATTCTTAAACAACGTGGACACCGTGTGGTACCTTTTTTTGTTTTAACATATTGACACTTACAAAACGGCCTTGAACTATCAACAGAAACATATGTCAAGTAAGGCTTTTTCTTTCTTGGTCCCTACCGAACTGTTTACTGATTTTTTGATGGGGAGAGCAAAAAGAAAGAAAAACAAGCACCGTGGGCACTTTACCATTTTGCGTATAGCTTGGTTGGACGGACAAAGCAGATCTTCAATAGTTCCCCGTGTAACCCCAATCCATCTTTATTGCTGGAAATTTTTGTTTGAGGCTAATTACACTCCACCCGCTTTCTTCGACAATCCAAATTTGAAACATATTACACTGAAAAGAAGCAATTGTTATGAAAGCAAGCGTGATGTTCCAGACAAGAAATACGCGGGCCGTTTCTCCAGTTCTTTCTGTTGCTTAACTGAAAGGTCGTAACTGTCTGTGCTTTTTTATCAATTCTGTAAGATGTCCCCGCTTCGTACTTATTATTTCCGCGATTTTCCAACACCCACGCTCTGATACACCCGCAATTTCTAGAGAAGAAACGAAAGAAACGCTGGACCTCGTCGAAACAGCATTAGTTTGTGTTATACAGAAAAACGTAGTAATACTAGTAAGATGGCAATAATTTTCAGTGATACTACTTTTCCTATCTCCAGCAGTGGAAGATATTCCAGACCAAAACGTAAGGCAATAAATTTATTTGACTTCTGACTTAGTGTTACATATAACTTCATTCCATTTATACGTACAAAATATACTCACTTCTACCTACGGCAGCACAAGCGGATGCTTTCTGTAATGCTGAGTCCTAGTTGGTAGTATCTAGTACTATGTGGTGGCGATGATGGGAATTGAGACAAATAGGGGAAATCCTTATCTCGATATAAACGATGGTTAAACGGGGAAGAGTGATTTTTTTAGCCAGGTGACGAAACAACAACAACAGCAATACCACGACCATGTTTTTTGTTTGTGATTTGTGGAGGGTGGCTCAGACAGGTCATCACTTTCTTTCCTTCAATACTACTGCCTAATTAAGATTAAGTGTTTGCTCACATGGGTGTATTGCCGATTGATCAGCTGAGCATTTGTAGACACTGAAATCTCGAAAAAGAAATAAAAAACCAACAAACTGGTAGGGTCTTAAAAACAATAGAAGGGGTCATTATATGTGTGACGGATAGGTCATCTACATGATGCTGAATCGCTTTTCAGCATTATGTGCCCTACATTAAAACGTAGCATTTACATTGACACCTGTATTTAGATCATCAGCACATAAAGTTTCATTTTGCTGAATCAATAAAGATTGATGAAGGAACAGCTGTGTACGCATTTTACGCTAGCTATAAGAGCATGGTGATGTGCAAGCAACATTGCCGGTTTTTAGATTCCAGAGAGATGTTGAAAAGATCTTTTCAGCCGTATCTACTCTCAATATGATCTCTCGTGAGTTAAAATTATTGGCCGTTGATGGATTATTATCATATGTATTTTATATTTGTTCTCTGTTCTTTATGTTGATTTATTTAATGGTAGTTTGAGAACATAAAAGATAATGAACAAAGGCTTTACTTTCTCTGTCTGTACACACTTTCCAACAATCAATTTAACGTACTGTGTCAGGTCATCCTCTCTTCCCTTCAAAATAACTCCGTAAATTGCTGTCCTGGACATCAGTCACTACAACTTTCAGCTACACCGGACAGGATGTTTTATATCTTCTTTCTTCGAACCAGCGTCCAAATATTTACTTTGATGATGAAACATGAGGTGCACTTTATAAAAGGATGACACTATCATCTATAAGTTATTCACATTCATTTATACAAGTAACCCATGGTTTGCGAATTAGTAATAAAATTCAACAGCAGGATTTCTTCGTTGCCATACGTGCCCACAGGATCATTAACGTATACTCGAAACATGATCACTCAATGTCGGTTTTTCTATATGGGCAAAGAGAGTAGCCACAAGTAAAACAGCCACTCATGCTTTAATCCTGGATAAAGTTGGGAGCACATCATGAAAAATAAAGTTTGGTCATGCGTAATCTATGAATTTGCATGAAAACAACGACCATACTGATCATTTATTCTGGAGGGAGAGCCTATATATTGTACTATAATAGTATGGAAAATGACATACGTGTAGCGGTTAACAAATAAATCACCGTCTGCCTCGTTTTTATTTTGTCATCAGGCTGGCTGAACACATTTTTCTTGCTTTATACTTTTTGTAGTCGTTGACCGCCTTTGTCTAGGAGCCGGGTGCTGTTTCCTCTCCATATACAGCTAGACCTCCTCAAAAATCGATGCGAGTTTAAACGTGCCTCAGGATATTTTGATAGCAAGGAAAAACTGCTTCGCGTAATTGTTAGTGACACATTTGGATCCGGGCTTATAGAAACAGGAATAATACAAGTCGTACCTCAAAGATTCGAAGCGTGTGAGCAATCCTTTTATGTTGTTATCATCGGAAGGAAATTTTCTTGTAGTCGTAGTGCTCATATAAGTATAAAAAATAGTAGCATTGGTGGCTAATACAATGCTACGCGACGTAGAAAAATGAGTACGCTATATTATATATATATATATATGTAACTGTAGGCATAGCATGTAAAACATGCCGAGCAAAAAAATGTAAAGTATCACTTACATACTATAGATAAAACATGCATAAACCAATGTGAATCGCAAAGACGCCGCAGCCATCACTGTATTTCTTTTTATACGCTGTAAAAGCTTTCTTTCGAGAGAAAAAAAATCGAAGTCGATGAGGTTATGAATCACGCAAGCTGACCCGAACTTGCCTCAACCAGTCGCGAATCAGCTTATTAGAAGGTGATGAGCCCATTCTTGTGTATACAGATTAAAATTAGCAGTTGTCCTCGTTTCTTTAAAAACACTAAGAACGCGACCAATAATTCTTAATAGTCGAAATGATCTAACACTGTATTTTGTTAAAAAAAAGGCGCGGCTTACAGTATTAGTTTTGGGTATGATATGGTATCGTTGTTACCAGCCAATGTTTCTGTTATACGCGCTGCCGTCGCATAATTCATTGCACCCATGTAATCAACTTTAACACATCTTGAAGGTTTTAATGAATTTCCTACCTCAAAGAATTTAGAGCTAATATATCCTTACGAGTATACATATACACAAGTACTAAATCGGGTCATATATAAACGAATGATCATATAGTACTCTCGACTATATGCTCTTTTGAAAACACCCATTTGTACTGTATCGCATAGATAAGCATCATGATCTGAATGCCACTTTTAAGGTTCCTGTGCGTACGTTGAGTAGAGTACACGTAAATTAGTGAGCGACAATTAACACACATAATGATTATGCAGCGGTGGTACAGTTGAGGTTTCCATAACCACCATAAGCAGCATCAATAAGTGTGGTTTTTATTAAACGCAAACGCAATGTATCATAGATATATAGCGGAAGAAGCAGTGGTTCAATGACAATAGATTTAAAATAACATGCTCAATCTATGAATAAATAAGTATTGCAAAATACACCTTTCTACTAAGTTGTAGATACGTAAATGTGCTAGTAGTTGACTGCAAGGAATGAGAAGTACATGGAAGATCTGTGATGAAGCCTGCAGGTTATAGCGGAGATGAACAGAAAATGCCAAATCTATATTTGTTATCTCTCTGCTCTCAACATCACAACGAAAGCAATCCCGCGATGAATGTCAACACGTTCTTTACATTTTCCAGTTATACAACAACAAACACAATACCCTTTTGCAGTGATTAGCCATGTATTCCCACGAGAATTTTGAAATACATAACGCTATTTTTTTGTTTCGAATCATCGGTCTTTTGGCTACATAGTGCAATAGGCTTGCAAACCGGGAGGGGTGACAATATGATTATGTTGATGATTGGTCAAAGTAGCACAAAACTAGGTCTTTTATCTTATCTACGTATCTGTGTATGCTAATAAAATGTGAATTGTGCAGATCAATAAGACAAAGATGGTAACAAACAAATCTAAAAAGCACCACTAACCACCTTTTGCTCAGTTCTTTCCATGCTGAGCAATGCTTTAGGAAAACTACTTTCGGTATATGGTAGTATTATTGATAAGTGCGTACTTTATGCTTTGTTTTTCTAACTTATCACCTTGCATAATAAGAGAGCCCAGAGATATGGGATTAGATTATGAAACTTGTCGGATCGGAGAAAAAAGGTTGCTTTTGCACAAAGGCACGAAAAAATCAAGGAGGAAAGCGAGATTGTCACATCTAAAATCATCCACTAAAAATCTCTCACTGACAAGAAAAACGCTCTCCTTTGCTAGCCTTGTTATCTTTATCTTTTCAAAACACACACACACGCGTACAAGTAAAACGCAAAGTATATACTCTCTTTGTTATGTAGGAGTAAGCATTCAGTATCTAGCAATGAAAAGGGTACTACTGCTTCTTAATGTCCTTTTTTAACCTTAGACCTCATACGTACACTAAAGAATTAGTATATGAAACTGCGCATCTTCAAAAGAGCACTTAAGCGGAGGAGGGGAGTTGATGATAAAGGCAGTTTATGCGTTTGCATTGGATAGGCATATGACAACTGAAACACGCACACCGAGGTACAGTAGTATGTAGAGAAACTACTACTGGTAAATTAGGCACCAAGTACTTGTGCTGATACTTTATCAGTAGTGTATGTTTATCATTCAGCTGTTCTATCTATGGAAAAGATTACTGTAATGGGGGATGGGCGGCAGCAGCAGTATTTGGGTCTTGGATTCCGTTATCAGAAGAAAAAGGCAGACCACTATTGGTGAGATTTTTTGAGGAGCCATGCGATGATCGGTTAGTTTGAGCTTGATTACTACTACTGCTGCTGCTGCAGCTTCTCTCCCACCCCCTACTCTTCATATCATAATAGATAATACTCGTTATCAGCAGTGTATTGTATATTATCTCCATTTTTAGGTTTTCAAACTTTCCGCTTCTTACCCCTCCTAAAAAGAATACAATCTGGCTCAATTTCTTTAAAGGATTTTTAGTGTACATATTAAGGAACAACAAGACGTATAGGCTTAACACGGATAAAAAGCTGTCAGAAGGGGTTAAAGGCCAACATAGTATGTTTACATAGTAGTCCATTGAACACTTGCTCATAAGAGGTTGGGCATTTTAAACCGCCATATTGGAATGAAAAAGAGACTTGCTGATGACAGCGATTGTCTTATCATTATCAAAAGCGGTCCTTTGGGGATATTATACCTATAGCTTTTTTTTTGAGAGATAGCCATTATCTAACAAACAAACAAAAGAACAAAGTGTTTCTCATTGTCTTCACCCCCTCTTATCCCTAAATGGGCTATTAACGGAACTTACCGATTTCTAAAGGTGACTTTCCACGATGTGATAAGACCGACAGAAATCGCTTGGCTATGTTTACGTATTTCACTTTGCTCGGATTATCGGTAGTGATATTGCTCATTATCTTATCGACTCTAGCTGGAGCATATCATTTTTTTTTCATAAAAAACCTTATATAAATAATCGCCTTTTATTTTGCTGTTGAACTGCATCGACGCTTACACGACCACATAATCTTTTACTTAATCCTTCACACTGCACGCTGGATTATAACCACTGTATACCAGCACACAAATACTCTGATCTTGTTTCGCCTTGCCCTATCTGCCTTGTCCGCTACTATACCACAGACCTCTCGAATTATTCAGAAATGAAATTCTTTGCTAAAGAACTTATAGTCGACCAGCATGGTAAAGCCACCAATTTTCGGCTACACAGCTTCCAGTTTCCACATATGAGAGCCTTGCACTTTGTAAGTATCTCATCACTGCATCAATATGTGTATAGATGAGATGTAAACGGCATCTCTTTGGAGAAAAATGTAAAGATTTGACCTAGATTGTTTACGGTGCTCTGTCGTTGTTACAGGCTTGGTTTTCGTTCTTGGTCGCGTTCATGTCGTGGTACGCTATTCCTCCTATCGGCTATCACATCGCCCAGGATCTGAACATTCCCCAAGTGCAAGTCTATGATGCAAACATGGTATCTGTTGCCATCACAATCGTAGCTCGTCTGGTTATCGGTCCACTTTGTGAACGCTTTGGTCCGCGACGAATGATGTGCGTTGTTCTTGTTTGTGGTGCAATTCCATGCGGCATGACTGGCCTTATTAGCAGTGGTACCGGTCTTATTGTCATTCGGTAAGCTATTCTCTAAAAAAGTTTTGTGACCCATTGCAAGAATAAAAGCTCACGCGAAAATTTATGATTTGTACTATAGAGCAATTATAGGTATTCTCGGAGGTGCATTTGTCCCATGTCAATTTTGGACCACGCAAATGTTTGCGCCATCTATCGTCGGCACAGCCAATTCCTTGTCAGCCGGTTGGGGTAATATGGGTGCAGGCATCACATATCTTGTAATGCCCGCCATTTACGATGGCATTGCAGCACACACAAGCAACGCAATTGCCTGGCGCGTGACCTTTGTTGTTCCTGCTGGTATTTGTATCGTGGTTGCCATTATAAACTATTTCTTTGCTACCGATACTCCCCATGGTGATTGGCTCGTACTGCGCCGTCAAGAAGCAGAGGGGCAATATTGCGACAGCAGCAGCAGCAGTATCACATCGATCGAATCGCCGGATCAGAAAATGGAGATAGGTGTTGCCATTGTTGGAACAGCCGAGGAAGTCAACAACATCAGGGGCGATAAAACCAACGACGACGAGTCAATTGTGGATGTCAAGCGCAACCAATCGTTTGGCGAGACTATGCTTACTTTTGGTAAAGTCTTTTGCAAACCGCCTGTCCTTATTATGATAGTCCACTATGCTTGCTCATTGGGTGCCGAACTTGCCATTGATAACGTTATTGGCGATGTCTTCCGTGAACATTATAACTTGGCACCTTCCACAGCGGCTTACATTGGCTCAGTCTTTGGTCTGATGAACTTGTTCTCGCGCGTATGCGGTGGTCTTCTTTCCGATTACTTCGCACACCGATTCCATCTCCCCGGTCGGATCCTAGCCCATTTCGTACTGATGACTCTCGAAGGCATCTTCCTTATCGGATTCAGCTTTGGATTAGACACAAACATGCCAACAGCGATCGTTTTGATGATCTTCTTCTCCTTTTTCGTTCAGGCTGTCTGCGGTTCAACATTTGGTATCGTTCCATTCGTAGACCCTCTCAATAACGGCAAGGTCATGGGTATGGTTGGTGCAGGCGGCAACATTGGCGGTATCGTCTTCAATCTCATGTTCCGTCAGTTTCAACCTCACTTTCATAAGGCTTTCTTGTGCTTGGGTTGCATTGCTCTCGGTGCAGGTGTCATTGGAAATTTAATGCTTCGCGTCCAAGGAAAAGGTCTCTTGCATTTATTTGGTGGCCGATACGCCTAAGTTACTGCCTTTTTCCTATCAATACTTGCAATACCTATGTTACCCTAGAAAGCCTATTCTGTGTATGTATACCCCGAGTTTTTCTCACCAAAGACAAACCTTGTATGACTCATGCGTCCTTTTCTTTTCTATCGTCTTTTGTGATGTACTTTTAATATTTCTTTGCTTCATCTTACTATCATGTATCTTCAAAGTCTTCAATATATCTTTGCTTCATAAACTTTACATACTACAAAGAATATATTATGTGCACATGGCTTCATTATATTATATAGAAAACGAATTATTGATAATCTCTTGTGCGTCTAAATCGAGATATACTATCTTTTTCTTGCACGTTGTAATTAAAGTGCTTGTTTCTTGCGCGTTATCATCTTCTTTATTATTAAAATCTTTAAAAGTTAGCTGAAAAATCCAAAAAAGGAAACTCTCATCCATGTAAATTCACAGACAGAAAAATACTTACGCAAAGCATTCCCCAAATTCATGGGGGACCTCGGCCGCACTTTTGACCCGTGGGCACGGGGAATTTTAAAATGAAGCAGGACTTACGCCCGGAGGCTGCCTGAGTAAAAAACAGCCGTTCGCGTGAAACGATGCAACATCCGAAGATGGGTCGAGACAGAGGCTACTAGGAACTGCGAGAGAAAAGCAAAGGGGGAGGGGAGGGGAGAAGGATAAACTATATAAAGAACGCAATAGACGCTTTTAACGACTTCCTGGGTCAGAGCAAGGGGAAGGGGAGGGGGGGATAAATTATACAAAGAACGCAAAGAAGAATATGAGGCTTTTAAGGACTTCCTCAGGTCCAAGTCAAAGCAAAAAGCACACGCCACCGTCCAGATGGATGGATAGATCTTGACCACTGCCGATGGACTACTTGACAGGTCGGCTTCTAGGAGCGGGATGACAGTGGAGCATCAATCTTGACTAGCATGGAAATGTCTGTGCACTATCGCCATTCCGAGAAACAAAAGAGATGAACAGTTAATGGGAAACTGTTAAACCACACACATACAAGATTCTATCGTGCTATGCTTACCCATACTTCTACGATGAGACACAGGAGAGCCGAGCACACGGCCAGAGCAGAGCAGAGAATCACAGCCAAGACAGAAACACTTCTTCTAGCTGGAAAAAGAAAAGATCATTAGAGGGCTGCACCCACTGTGCTATCTTTACTTTTTACACGGCATTACCATCCTCCTCCATCCCAAGCTGACTTACATTTGTTTTGTCTTTTACAGCAAAGTTATAGACAGAGAGAGATGGGGTCTAAGCCAATCCAAGTCCAAACAGATCACCGCAGAGCCATCCTCTATTAGAAAAAAGAAAACATCTATGAGCAGCTGCATACACTTTTTGACATGTCACGGCAGACATCTTCCTGGTTCTTCAAACACGCAAAGGCAAACACAAGCACAGCGATACTTACTATTATGACATCCTTGGCTTGGAGGAAGAGAGCCTTGAGTTAGAGAGAGGAAAAGCAAGAAGGGGATGACCAATTCTGAAAAAAAGAATAAGAGAAGAAAGGGGAGGAGAGAAAGAAACTTTTTTTGAGAGACTGCCATACTGCACACGTCATGGTCAGGAGCCCTTTCCCGTCACGCTGCTGTACACACTGCACACCTTTGACGCGTCATCCCCAACACCCATGTCATCCTACTCACCTATCATACCAATGTTCAAGTCCCCTTTTGCTTATACTTACTATCTATTATTTGTCCGCAGGACACAATTAACCCAACCAGCATAAAGCGAAACCTGAAGTAGAGAGAGATCATGAGCAGGCTGTTCTAAATATGCAGCTACTTTTGACACGTCATGGCATCAGCACCTCCAACAGACACTCGACTTCTCTCCAACTCATCCTCACATTTCATTCCCTACCGTACTTACAGTTGTTGCTTATGCTTAAGGGTGGGATGCAAACAACAAACCGAACCAACCATTTCAAAAAGTCAGAATCCTATAGTAGTAGCAGAGAAGAAAGGAGGATAACATTAGCGACTGTATGCTGTACACACACAACTTTAGACACGTCGAAATTCATATCTTCTTTCGTATATCACATCCACATGCAAAACCTCAAAGTACACTTCACACTTTCCATATTGTACTGTACTTACTCTTGCATTTGTGCTTTGAGTGGAGAAGGACCAGGTTAAGACGAAAGAAAGTCTGTGTCAAAAAAGAAAGAAAGTGAGATAAACGGATCTTAAAGAAATCACTGTATACTCACAACCGGTTGCATACACTCTTCTCACTCACCACCATAAACATACACTCTCCGATCCTCTAATCCGTTCCAATGACACTCACCTTGAATAGCTTTGGTTTAGAAAAGTTGACGAAGAGGAAGAAGAGCCCCATGATTGCTGCGGCCGTACGGTTATATAGTAGTAATGAACACGGCATTTGAGCCAGTTCAATCTATCCAATCAGATTGCTCTCTCACGTTTATGACGCGCCGAAATGTGTGGCTCCTCCAGATCAGGAAATTCGTTCTACATGAATGTATGACTATGTGAGTAGACGGGTATCGCATCGAGGAAAGACTTAAGGGGATAACCTTCATTAACACGAGATGAAGCTCACTTCACGTCCTTCATCATATGAGAAGTTTCATCGCTTTAAACACGCTGGACACAAGTATCAATACAAGTATCAACGTATACGTACAAGCGTATCCAAATATCATGAGACATGACGATCCCGCGCTTGCCGATGTTCCATTTGGTGGAAAAATTATGGTCCTTGGTGTTGACTTTTGCCAGGTACTCAACATTGTATCCTCTCTTCTACTTTGCATGTTTTTTACTATTAAGCGGTAGTACTCACAGTAAAGTATATCGTAATAGGTCCTTCCAGTGATACCAAATGCGTCGCGCTCGCAGATCGTACAGCAGTGCTTAAATCGCTCATCGAAGCCATTTACGGCAGCCTTGACGCACCACACGTGGATCGCGATTACCTCATCAGTCGCTCCATTCTAACTCCAAAAAATGTCGACGTTTCAGCAATCAACGATCTGATACTCGACCATTTCCCAGGCACTATCCACGAATTCCCGAGCGCAGATACTGTGGATGATCCAGAGGATCAAATCACATACCCACTAGAGCTGCTCAATTCCATGAATCCATCCGACCTCCCACCACACTTGCTAAAACTCAAAGTCGGTTGCCCAGTCATGCTTTTGAGAAACTTGCACACCCAAAGTGGTCTCTGCAATGGGACACGGCTGATTGTACGCTCTTTCCAGCGATATGTACTTGAAGCTGAAATAGCCACTGGACCTCATGCTGGCAACATTGTCTTAATCCCTCGCATAACACTCACACCATCGCAAACACGCTCGCCCATCCAATTTAAACGCACGCAATTCCCTGTTCGCCTGGCATTTGCAATGACCATCAATAAGGCACAGGGTTTCAACACTGTTGGCCTCTACTTGCCTAAACCTCCTTTCACCCACGGTCTACTTCATGTAGCCATATCACGCGTCCGCACCCCTTCATCCATCAGAATCAAGTTAGTTCCCGTGAACTTAAGTATCGCGGGTCAGCAAGGCCAAAATACCCGAAATGTTGTTTTCCATGAAGTCCTTCTCTAATTCTTTTTGTCACCTACTCTATTTTTACATCGCCCATTCTCTTTTTCTACATCGCCTATTCTCTTTTTTTATATTGCCTATTCTCTTTTTTTATATTGCCTATTCTCTTTTTCTACATCGCCTATTCTCTTTTTCTACATCGCCTATTCTCTTTTTTTATATTGCCTATTCTCTTTTATATATTGCCTGTTCTCTTTTTTTCTCGCCCATTCTCTTTTAATCAATATCACTACATCATCTTTGTCAACACTTCTTTTCGCATTGCATTCTAAACTGGAGATAGTTAAGTATCCAACTTTGACGACTTTCTATGATAGACTACTTCGCACTGCACAATGATCTTGCTTTTGTTTTTGAAAACAGACAATTAGCATCTAATACCAAAACATTGATCCAACCTCGCTTGACAGGGGGGTTTGGGGGGCTTGCCCCCCACTTGGGGGTCAAGGGGGGAACCCCCCTGCGACGCGTTTCCGTTGAATGACACGGAGCGAAGCGGAGGGGCTCATTCATCCGAGCGAAGCGAGGAAGGACCGCTAGTATTATATATAAATCATTGTAATAGTTGTAATTTTTGAAATCAAGAGCTGCGAGGTTTAATACCGTGGTCGTGGCAAATAGCGGAACATTATATCATATTATATAAGCATATATATATGCTGCTACTGTTTGTTTCTACTAACAATTGGCAATTGAAGCATGCTCTTACTGTTGGAGAACATGCCGTTGATGTAGAAACCATGTCGTTGACAGGTTACAAGAACGATCGATATACTGTAACGTGATACTAACACCACCATCCGCTTACTCCTAAAAAAAGCACCATCCGCTTAGGCAAAATCCAGTAAGCACTTCAGTGCCATTTTAGTCCAGATTCAACTAATCAAACTGTAAAGCCAAAACAGGACAGTGACGATAATGACATCAGATGTATCTCTGTTCGTTTTCGAATGATATATAAAGCACCCATTTTTTCGTCTGGTGAGCACTCACCACAGCTCGTTGTCTATAGATCGTTTCATGGAACATAATTTTGTATATTTTGACATCTTTTTATAAAAAATTAAAGTACAGTGATGATCAAAGAAAAGAAATCTATGCTACTACAGCAGTGAGAGGGTGACATCGCCATGTAACTTAGCCTTGAGTGTTATTTCCGCATCTAAATTTAAATCCAACCGTAGTTTCAATGCATCATCATAATCACTAGGTGGAACTCGAGGTTTATCTATATCCGCCGCTGTATTGGCTAGTTGACCGGCCGTATCACCAACTTCTTCAATGCTTTGATTGAGACTGTCAACCGGTGGAGGGCGGACTGATGGTTGTTGTTGCTGCGGCTCCGCTCGGGATTCCCTACGAGAATGAGCTGATCGCCGTCGCTGTCTTCTTGCATGATTACTTTGGTAAGATGGTATGCTGGAAACTAAGGAATCATTGTCTGTGTGTCCAGTATCATGAAGCTGAGCATTTTCTGAATCGGATGCTGGTATGTCGCTGCCAGGATTTTGTGCTGTTTGTCTACTGCGGCGTCGTCGTTGTTGCTGGTGTGAGGGACGTCTGGCTGACATAGTATATCAAATAGATCGACGAAATATTTTATGGAATGAAACGAAAACTAATGTGCAGGCCAATAGAATGAGATTCTATCGCCTTATATTATATGTAGGCTTACGTATGTCTTAGAAATATACTAATTATTCAATCATATAAAGAGTGTCTGTTTCGCTTTGAAACATGAAGTACATGAATTTTCGGAAGATTGTTTCATGACAAGCAAGAACAAGCAAACGTACCACTACACTAGACTTAGGGGTTTTAAATAATTTATGCTATAACCCCAGATAATAACACTGGTTCTGGTGTTATTTCTGATATACTTGTCGTCCGTTGCACTCATCAGACCGGTAGCAGACTAGTCCAGTAAAAGCGATAATTTTTGTTCCCTCGTTGCTCCTGTCCAAAGCTGTGTGTCTCGAAACCAGGCAATACCCAAAATTTTCTCAGAAATGCACAGCCTCAGGCTTTTACATTCTCGCTCTTCCTGTTATCTCTTAAAGAGCAGTTCTCACGACTAGTGTTGGTCACTTTACCTTCAACACAAATTTAGAAACGCGATCCATTGCAGCAACGTGCACCCAAAACCCTGGACAACGTGTTCTCGCGATTAAAAGCAATACTTGTCAAGAAAGCACGGCCGTGTCTCGGAAAATGACAAAAAAGTGCATCTCCTCTTTCACCTGTAACAATTTTTATTTCTTGACAATTACTTTGGCAATTTAGGCGAACACAGAAGGTGAAAAAGAGTGCCAAAGCGTGATAAAGCGCGTTGTGATCGTGTTACTGAGCCACTGTCATTGTTCCCCGCTTTGGTTTAGCACGGAGCTGTGAATGGATGGAGAGGGGAGTAATTAGCTTTTTGTTCGCGAAAAAAGAAAAATGAACTTGTCGTGCACATAAAAAAAAGGCGAGGCAAAAGCGGTAAAACGTTTATGCGGAAAGTGCGAAAAAGAAAAATATATTTTTTATTTTGTTTATCATTTTCTTATTTGTGTGTAATAAATAATAAAAAAAAAGTTCGTTTCAATTATCCCAACATATACCGTTGGCATCACATGCACCCGAAGGTTCACGATCGGCTGCCGGAGTATATGACCACATTCCCACTGGTATATATTGCAAATTTTCTTCAGGGCGCGGACCACTGAATCTGCCGATCATCAGAAGAATTATGACAATAGCCAGCACAAGCAATGACCCGATCATGGCACAGAGCAGTGCATCTGTACTACAGATCAAAGCTGTACCAAAACGAACTGAAGAGAAGAGAAAAAAGAAAGGCGAAATTGCTCGCTTTATATAGACATTTTTCTCGTTCGGGACTTCAAATCCCCGTGAATTCTCATTGGCCCAGATAACGGGTTGCGTATTAACTTGTGGGTTGCCTACTATGGCATAACAAAAGATACAGCACCAAAGGAAATGAAAGGAGGAGTGGTACCTGATGGTCAAGTAGACAAGCGTGCTTCGGCGGTAATGGTACGTGTCTCTCACTATGGGCTGCTGTACCTCCGATGCTGTCGCCGCTTGGTTGTGAGGGGGTCCGTGCACGGCACCGTGTCAAGCGAAAACAAAGACACGAATGTGAATGAGCATGTAGATTTACGGAAGAAATGCTTTTCTGTGTGCAATAAAATGGCAATATAGGATTGTCTGACACGGTAAACAGCTTAACAGATTCTACGGCATCAGTTGCTTAGTAAATATCAAGGACACGATCCTCCCAGCAGCCAGTTTCCATTTCACCCAACAAGATAAACAGTATAAAGCGTAGTCCACAGACGATTCCATTTTGCTAGTATCTTTTGACTGCATGTGCGGTGTGCGGGAATAGATACAACACACACTTGACTTCAACGCTGCAGTGTATCAAAGATCGTTATCTTTTATTGTGAAGCGTGCTTGTCTACTGTTGCTTTATAATTTTCGCCATCCGCCAACAGTTCTCTGAACTACGCCGTGTAACCTCCCTCCATCCATTCCGAATTCATACTCTATCCAAGTATGTATGTGCTGCCGCAGATAAGCTGTCCGCTCATGGTAAGTATACGCTGCCGCTAGTGAACTGACTCACCCTTCATTATTTTCATTGCTGCTGATAAAGTTAATCGGTTCGTTTGTTTTTGTGCGATTCTACGTTTTTTTGAGCAGCGTTTCAAGATCCATTGGGACGATCAGGAGAATAACACATAAACGATGACTTCCTACTGTACATCTTTTGACCCTTTTGCGCGTAATCGTTGCTCCATTGATCACCTTGTTCACCCGCCATTCCTTTGTGCACTTTGAGTACCAATAAATTGGCCAAATCGTTGCGTAACAATGCGCTTTCACTCTACGGAGTTTTCGTTTCAAGGGAAAGCTGTTGGAACGTTCGAGGTTTGACACACGCATCACTTGTCACTATCCAAAGAAGAAAGATCTGTGTTGCGCTCTTCCTGAGCTCCTCGTTCCTAGACTACCTTTGCTTCCTGCTGACTCACGTCAGTAAATGCTTGTCACAAGTGTGGGTTGATTCAGTCATGGTTGCCTTTTGCATATTACTTTTCAATAATTCGTTTGCATCTCTTTTTTTCTTTCTTTGAGAGTAAGGAAGACTGAACTAGCTTTTGCTCTCTATGTTGCTATTGCCAGGATGACTTCAGTTATATAATCTAGACATCCTGAATGCTGTTGTTTATTCGTTACCGCATTTGCAGGGTATTACAATGCTATCCAATCCATTGAGCGGAGTTGGGATCCAGGAAGCTTACTAGGGTGATGTTTATATCTTGGTTGACAGCACACAGTAGCACTCCAGCGTCTTGTATTAGGCTTGCCTTTTCTCTGGCGTTTTGAGCTTGCTATCGTATTGTTGTTCGTTTGGTAAGCATCAAGCTTAAGACACTTGGTTCCTTTACTGAACAATTGCTCATGAGTTTGTTAAAGAGTTAAAATAGACAAAGTACTGTAGTAGTTAGAATGTGCCCAGAAAATAGTGAGGAACACTTTCCGGGAATCGCTATATTTAAAGATGTTCTTGATCCCGTATATATCCTAGCATGTGGAAGATGATAATGTTCCCGCTTACCATAAATATTGACCTTTGTCAGTAAACTTGACTCCAATAAGTCCTCTGCGTAGTATAACTCTCAAAGCGGTTCGAGTATAGTTGCAGCAGCACGTTGGGCCAATGAAATCCAAGTACCGGGCACTGCCCGACATTAACAGGAACGCGCGTATGCACATACATACAGCATACAGACTGCTTTTTTTTGGTCATAAAGGGAGACGGGAGGAGGCGACGATGGTCTTTCTATTCAACAACGGAAGAAAGAATATTCTCACTTCATTTTTTTTCTCTCTTCTGTCACAGAGACTATATCATATAGAGTGCGAGGTGATCCCTTTTGTGACGAAAAAGGGTACACAAGCATTTCTGATATATAAGGAAAGCATAGGGTAACCAAAAAAAATTAGTCTGTGCTTTCGCTCAGGTTTGAAAGGGCACCAGACTCGCTGCCGACCAGATCCACATCGTGCTGCCTTTCCATCAATCCTGGATCTAGTAAGTGTATATGTAAACATTTCAAATCGATGCTTGACTATACAGATATCACAACAATCCAACCTGGAAAACTGATTAATTAAACATGCTGCCAATATTGTTTATCAGCTCATCATAAATAAAAGTACAAGCCAGACTGCAAATATCACCGCAATGGTACTCAATTATTAAATATATGTTGTATGGCATACGAAGATCATCTGTCCGAGATAATCCTGAACACCCCACGACTTCAATCTTTTTACTAGATCCTTCAATGATACGAAAAGCATTGATGCCTGCATTGGTGAGACTATAGATCCGTGAAACACGCTATAGCACCGAGCTTTCGACTTGTTTAAAATGCTCAAGGACAGCACCAGTAACACCTTTCACGGCTGTCAGTTCCAGATTCAGTATTTTGGTTTCCTCAAGTCGTTGTGCCCACACAATCCATCCTGCCTCTGTGAGAAAGTCGTCGACACTATTACTGTACGGTGATGTGCGGGTTCAAGCTTAATCTCCTGACTAGTGGGTGCTGTGATGGTTCGCACAACTGCATTAGACCTTGGTTGTCGATGGGTATGTTCGTGAGACGCATTTTTTCAAGCTGTTGCAAACGTCGAAGCGGAGTAAGATCGCAAAGAGGATTCTCGCTATTCTCGCTGAACATGTGAAGGAAATTTCGCAAGGAAAGTATACGGAGCCGTTGCAGCGTACCGATGGTTGCGATAATGCTGTTCAGATACTGCGTTATTCCAGCGCGATTTCCAACTTCCAAGATCTCATTTTGTTGCTGCATGAGCAAAATCTGGGACCAATCTTCGCTTGACATACCAGTGATGTCCGTCAACCCCAAACTTGTCAGCTGTGTGAATTGGTTGCGTGCCAAGACATCCCAGCAATGAATATCAGAAAGACCACAGGCGACTATACGTAAATGTTCTAGTATCGGCTGCGATTTTACTACTATCGGCATGATCCTCTCGTGTCCCTTGCCGTTGAATAGCAGTTCATAAGCCATACTGCCTTCCTCGCCATCATTCGATGCTTTCCTTTCAGTTACTTAATATAAGCACTCGTGCTTCTTGATAGTGAAATCCATCTGTCTGCTATGACTGGTTCGCTGCATTCCCACATAATGTAGCGTAATAGAGGGCACAGCTCATAAGCTGTATAGATGTTGATTGGAGATACGTTGTTGAATCGTGAGTAAGGCGATAATATCAAGTACTTGATGTGGGAGCAACGCTGCAATAAGGGACGGATCCGGTATTTAAAACTGAGAACACCGTCCAGTCTTAAGAAGATAATGTTGTGTATCGGTGGCCTTTTGTGTCTGCTTCTGCCATCAACTTGTTCAAGAGTAGCGTCTGATAAGTTAGTGCGGCCATCAAACATCACTGAAAGATGCGTTAATGACGGCAAGAAACCTAGTAGCATTGGCAGCGAGATATCGCAAGTGTATCCAGAACTCAGCTCCTATTTTTTTTAATTTCCAACGCGGTAACGTGAGGAAAGTCAAACCTTGTTTTCTGTCTCGTCGCGTATGCCTACCAGAACGTTTTCGCAACAATTACAATTACTGCTTGAACCGCTTCCAAGCGGTACCCAATTCAATGTTTACGACGTTCGCACCCAACCTACTCCATGTCAGCTGTTTCGCGACGAGAAAACGACATCGCAACACCACTTGATCTTGGTTACAGGCACCACCAGCATCAAAGAAGAGGCAGACAGCGCCAATGATGTACACCATCAAGATCTTCAACGGCAAGAACAAGGAGAAAAGCAACAGCAACTTGTGTGCGGTATAGAAGCCGATGAGTTCGAGACTGTGCATTCCAATGGTGTAATCGAAAAGACTGTTTATATCGGTAAAGTCGATACAACAGGCGCGTTCAAGGGCATTGTTAGCAAAGTCGTTCGAGCGTATATTAAAAGCGTGTCGCCCTGTACCGTCCACGTGTTTGCTCGGTCGCAACGACAGTACCTTTTCCACCAGTCGGCGAATAACAATGATAAACAGGTGCTCCCAGACCGCGATCTGCTTCGTTGGTGGTACAAACTATTGACAGTGTCCTTGGAGCAGACGAAACAAGAACAAAAGCCAACAAAGAATACAACTACTACAACAACAGCGAAGTCCGGGTTATTCGGATCTTGGTGGAAGTGGATGACATCTGGAAGCAAGAACAGCAATAACGCATCAGCATCTGTTATGAGAAAGCAGCGGGTTGGATGGTTGAGTATTCCAAGTATTGATGATGAGCAGTCTGCTAACTACGAAATTGGACGGAAGAAAGACGCATCATCATCATCATTATGGAAATACGGCTACCCATATGATCCTGAAGCCGAGGCTGCCGAGGTCCTGCCACGATTTGAAGACGACGCAAAATCACGTCTACTCAAGTCATTCAAGGGCAATGATGATGACGACAAGATGACTGTTAAAGACTTTTGGGCGACACTGGGTATTACTGAAGAATGTGGACATCACCTTACTGGATTTTTTGTGGTACAACTCGATGATGAGAGCGACAACACGGTGGAGAAGGAAGGTTGCAAGGAAATTACTCGGGATCGATACACTCTACTTTGGAATCACTTTATGAACCTCAACTTTGAGGACGTGGCGAGCAACAAAAAGTCCACAGAAAAGTTTATTGCAAAGTGGAAGGCAATGGACCTAGATGAGTGTACGGTGATCCACACCAACGGGCCTGCACGCCCTGTTACCACAATTGGCGAAACCACCACAGCAGCTTCTTCGTCTGCAGCACCAACAACAGAACCAAAGCATATTAATGTACTGCCTACCTTGAGCATCAAGCGCCGTAATCCACCAAGCAATGAAAAAGTAAATGTATTATCATCAACCTCGATCCGACGCAAACGAACACTCAAAGAAACAGGTGGCGAGTCTGACAAAGCTCAAATTCTGACCGATAACAATGCTGCAACACCAATAGAGCAAAGTAAAAAGTCGCGTACTTCATAAAGTACTTTCTCACTTCATTGATTACACCCTTCCAAATCCATTTTTAACACCTTTATGCCATACAAACTGCATTAATTCTCCCGCCTTGTAATATATGTGTAAGTGGATCAATAAACCATACGATCTTATTAATAAGCAACGGTTAAAACTGCTATGTATCAAATCAGTGACATACATACTTGACCTATGGTAATGGTGAACTACCGCAATGGTTCAAATAGTTTTATGGTGCTTAAAGTGGGGATTACGCGTATTTACATTTGCAGTCAAACATACGTAAAATGACCATAATGAGATAGACGTTTTATTTGACACGAGAAGAAATAAGATAAAGTAACATTTATGAGCGAAAGGTATACTGCCCTACTAGGCATATAGTGTCAGATGCTATTAAGTGTGCGAGCGCTTACTTACCTCGACAATTACTCTTTCGATTGTCTTCATTCACAAATTGAACTTTCTTAACGCTGTTGCAGCCATCTTATGTACTACCAAAAGGTCTGCTGCATATACCTCGCAACATCACGTAAACAGATTGCTTTGCTAGCTTCCCACTCCAAGAACGGGCGTATAAACCGTGAGCCTTCCGTTCGGCAAAAATGGGCATGATACAGCAAAGTATGTGCTTGGCTGAATTGAATGGTTTCGGGCAACATTTATATGGCGAGGGCTGGTGCTGGTCCGTTCCAAATTGTGGATTTTGTATGTTCCACGAGCCAGACTTCAGCACGAACCATGCAAAATCATACATTATTAATGAGTGAAGTACGCCAAACCAGTCAGGTTGAAAGAATACTTTTCATTTCGTGTACAGATGCAGAACATCAAGGAGTCTCATAGATATTTATAAATATAGTCATAGTAGATTCGCTATGTTTATCTCCTAAGTGATGATCCTTTAAAGGGAGATGAACTTAGTGCTCCATCTTATATTGTGGAGGACCTTTGATTCTCTTTAAAGAAATGACTTCGTGTCTGTTGCATACTGTTACTATTACTTAATCTGTTATTACTAGCTATAGATGCAAATTTTGCATGCTCTTTATTAGGACGTATTATACGTGATACATCTACTTAAATAAAATAGACAATAGCAATAGGATGTACTGTAAATTAAAAATGTATGATGGGACGTTTTAAGTACAGTAGCAAAGATTATACGTGTGCTCGACAATAATAGAATGATAGGTCGAGCAACCTCATATCTTTTACGTCAATCCCAGCATAATAGCAGTAAAAATGTGTTTCGTGCCGCTGCCATACATGCTGAAAAGACAATGTATCCATCACACACCAATATCATGCGCATGTTTGTTGGCTTTTTGTGATAAATCTGTGGGTTGTTGATAGGTAAAAGAAAAGGGATCGGTTTTAAAAAAGATAGAAGAAATATTAAATACAGCGAGAGTCAAATATGAGATAATTTTAGATATATCCACAACTCTTTATATACTGTTGGAGATGCTGTCTAAACTTCCGTTTGGATGAATCGATGGACGAATTGCGGACATGCCGGATATTGGAAATCACTAAGATTATGAAGCATGAGGAAAGTGGAGCTCGGATGCCACGATGATGTCTTCCAAGTGTAAAGAGTTATCTTTGCCTTAATCAGTTGTTCCTTGATGCAGTGTTACCTTTGTCTGTGTTGGAATTGATTCATACTCTTTGACAGGTACTATTCATTCAACTCAGATGTCTAGATCGAAAGGAAGTTTTGACTTACTCGAGAATAGAACAATGTGTACACAATGTTTGGTTCTGAGTTTTTCTCGATCGTGATCCATGTTTGAGGGATTATTGATATAGGGCTGATTATGTATTACCTATATTAATTCATCCGTGTGTGTGTGGTGCTCTCTCTACTGCATTATATAGTTACGAAGACGGCGAAGTGGGTTGAGTTGTCCTAATCAATCTCAAAGTAGTGTGGTAAGCCACAAGTACCACTGAAACAGCTGCATCGGAACAAGATTGACAGACACAGGAGCAAGAAGTAAGAGTTCCATTCTTATAGTGGGAATCCAATCGATACGTACTTTGTGGCTCAATCATTAGATAAATAGGGCGAGTCCTTGGCGGCGGCCACTGCTTCGTCAAAATATGTAAGAGCTACATACAAGTACAGTACAAAAGTACAACCATACGAATGAGTTACTAATACAGTTTTGGGAGAAAATAGCGATGACGAAAAACAAAGTAAGTGTAATGCGAAGATATAGGTCGACAGGTTTGTATGAGAGCTAACGAGCTAAGCACAGAGAGCATAAGAAGAAGAAGTTGACGATGGTGACGGCAAGAAGGAGAGAGAGAAACAGAATAACATGCTGACCTCAGGTGGAGAACGAAGTAACGAAATATCGGAAGATGACTCCCGGGTGAGTACAGTAAAAGTCATGTAATTCACACGCACTATATAAGTTGTACTGTAGTTGACCATTGTTATCACATGTTATGATAGTGGCATTGATATGTCAAATACCCTGATGGACTACCGTAAATAATCATGCTGAAGGCCGCGAGAGAGAAACAGCTAACTAACCAACCAAGAGCGCCTGTAAGTAGAAATATATCTTGTAATTACTTAACTGCTTCTTTGCGGACCCATCTTGATTCGTTTGTAGCATGATCAATTTACAAGGGCTGTTTATCTGCTTGATTCCAGATTGGGATCAAGATAGCTCATGTAGGATATATTTTGTGTAAAACTAACTCTTCGTACTTCTAGCTTGTCACCATGTTATGGACAGTGATATTTTGCTAGTTTATAGAACATGTTCAGGATCGTTTATTATGATATTATGTAAATGCTATGTTCGTCAAGATGATGTGGTAATATTGGTTGCTCGATTGAAATTGTACTTCCTATAGGGTAATACTTTAACGATGATAATTTACAATTTACTGGCGATTTTCAAAAAAGTCTTTTGGTTTGCTGACAACTGGCTATTCTGTTCTGCTAAATCCTGTGCCATTTTCAAGACACGCGAGCTCACTATTTTCCATTATTTCTGTAAGTATGAGATATGCAAAATATAGAAAAAAAAACACATAACCAAAGGAACAAATTATATTTACTCATACCTGCTGCATTATCTCTTCGGTTTTTGCCTTCACGTCTAAACTTGCCGATATGATCAGCCAAACCCCATAAACGACCTTCTGTTATCAAGACGCTATTATAGCGTTCGGGTATGTATTTTGCATCGAGTGCCACCTCGGACCAAATCCTGGGCTGTTTGTAATGTGTGCGCAGCAGAATGCCTTGTTGCTCGTATCGATTAAATGCATGAGCAACTGTTTCCTTATTGACAGCTTCCAAATAACTCTAAAAAACAAAAGAATTAGAATCCGTCGCGAGAATTCCAAATTGCACAAAGTCCTTTGCTACTTACAAGATCTCCTTGGTAGTAAAGTGTTTTACCTAGCGCCTGGGTACGCTTCATGAATGCGCTATTATCAACAAACACTGGCTTATCTTGCTGGGCTCGTACAGGTGGCGTCAGGGTAAACAAGCTCACGCATGCAAGCCAGTAGGATTCGATGAATGGCCAAATCAAGAAACATAAGAAATCTACCCAGAAAAGCAGTAATGTCAACTGAAGTGTCCTCGCATAGTTTGCATACCATATTTAGAGGAAAAACGCTGACCGTAGTTTTCACGTCCGATGCTTCGTTCAGTTTCGGACAATCCAATCCAACCTTCTTGATCAAAGTACAGCACATCATTCTCCACCAGCCATTGTAGTGTACGACGCGTATTATCTTCAACCGTGCCGGGCTTGTAAATCATGTCTATCTTGAGCAAACTCGACAAGAACGTAATCTCATCCAGCAACTCAGTAAATTGCATGCGTTGATCCGATATACCTCCGCCTTTCTTGATAATGGTATACAAGGATGCACAGATGATGGCTATAATAGTGTAGCATAAAAAGAGAAACAATTAAACTTTAGAGATATTGTAACGCACGTTATTACGATCACGGATCAGTCAAACTGCTAACCTTCTTCGACAAACAAGTGGATGACCTGATTTCGATAATAAGACAGCTCGAAACGATCGATGCCATAAAATGTTGGTTCTAGCAGATCCTTTTCGCGACGTTGACCGATAAGTTGATCGTGGATAGCGATGGCTCTATTTTTTTTTAGTAGTTAGTAAAAATATTTAAGCTAAATATCAATATCATTTTCGACAACTTTTTGATTTTTTTTACTTCCTTACCTATCCACAAGATCGTCAGTAGACATTCCAGGGATAGCCACCACTTCACCATTCTTAGCACTGATCATTTGAGTCAACCAATCCACCCTTCGGATTAATTCGCTTCGACCCGCGCCCCGGCCACGCAGCGTCAGAATTACGGTTCCGACTAATGCCGATGGCATCACAGGCGTAATGGCATTCTGGTATGATTAAATACCCTTATTTAGACAAATCATCCATCTTTGGGTTAGAATGCAAAAAGAATTAAAGACGCTTACGATATCAGATAACACTCTATAATGATTTGAGTTGATTATAGTAGTTAGTTTTCCGCAGAAATCACCATGGTTAAATTTTGAATTGTTGCTTACCGATATCCAAACGATTTCAGGACAACGCTTTTTTGTTCGTCATTGTGGAGCAGATCGAGCGGACTACAATGTGATGATGTTGTTAGGCAAAGTTGGTTAAGCAGTGAAAGGTGCTTTTGCTAATGCAACTCACCCACGCAGCTTGGTCTGTTCTTCTATCCATCCCTTTAAAGAATAAGCCTTGCCGATACGCACTATAGATGATGTATGCTCAGTCAGTACTAATAGCTTTATAGTGTGTTTGCCCCTCCCAAAATAAAAATTGTAGTGCACTGTGTAACGCATTACCATCCACACGGCCCATCTTCTCCATAAGCACAGATGCGCTTCCAAGGACACCTCTAGATAAAACAAGAGCGAGGGGAGCTGTTTAGCCGTCATTTATACACTCAATAAAAATTTTTGGCATACAAACCGACTTACAAGAGGCTTTCTTTTTGCTTTGGATTGCCTAAAAGTTCGTCGGCATAGCTTCATACAAGTAAAGAAAGTCAGAGGTGGTGTGATCCGTCATCGATGTGCTTCTGTTGCTCCAGACAAATGTGTAACGTTACATACACATAACACTTACCTTTGCGTTTCCATAATCTTGTCATAAGAAGCCGTCATTGGCACGACCCAACAATCTGAAAATCGACCTTTTGCAAAGGATTCCAGCACCATTTTCACAATACCTAACTTTGGCGCCAACACTTTGCCTAATACATTGATAGTTTTCTTTTTTAAGTAACACGACTTTACCTCTTTCTTCTTATACGATGGTAGAAGGATACAGAGAACCATACCTAAACGTGATCGAGTCCCTTCCACAAAACATTGGAAATTGACTAAGACAAATCATGATTGCATAAGTTATTATGAAAACGTTTCTTGCATGTTCCCGCCTTTCTCGCACGTTCGTCTATACTGTGTGTCAACCGGCCAGCCTCTCCCGTCACCGCTTGGTAGTATACTCACGCCCTTTTTCGAAAATTAGACTGATATACTCTTCAAGAACTGTCTTGTACAGAGTATCACCACCCCATTCGCGACGAATATAGAGACCGCCGCTTGCCTTGAGCAGCGTACTAAGTACAGGAATATCCAAGTTATCACCAGCGATGATATGTGGGATTTGGAAACCTTAAAGAAAAAAAAAGGTGAATGATAGTATGAGGATCAAATAAGTCATAAGCGGATTAATCGCAATGCTAGTCTCTACCTAGTCTGAACATGACATAATTGATCACGAGGTAGTCAACATGAGACTTGTGGGATGGCAAAAGCAAAAGCGCTTGCTTGTTCTTTTGAGCCATCGTGGCAATCTTTCGTAGCTGTGTATAGATGATCAAGACGAAGGTTGTTTGGTTGGTTGGTTTTGTGCAACATTTGAGACAGTAGAGCCGCAAACTTAACGTTACCTCTTCCCACTGACTTTCTTTGATGTACACACCCTGGTCATATATTCTGGACAAAGCGATATCTACCACTGCAACGAAGAATCTGTCGCAATAACAGACATGTGTTAATTGTTATCCATTACTGCGAATGTGTGTCTGCGTGTATGTATGTGATCCTTGTATACCTGACTTTTTTCTTGTCTTCCATAGTTGTCACACATTTTACAGCCATTGCACGGGCCATGGTTTCGAGCTCTTTCCGACGAGCCTCTTTTTGCTTCTCTCGATCATATTTCTTCCTTTTGCCCTTGGATAGTTGCTCTGCCTCAAGCTGCTGCGTTTGCTGTTCTGCCATTTCCTCGATCAAATCTCGGACTACATATTTCACCGTGGTTTTATCGCTGTCAATTAAAATGCCAAAAGGATGATTTCAAATTAGGTAATCAACAAAGGAAATAGATTTACCGGATTGGCTGTTAAGAATATCATCTTGCATTTCCTGAGCGTATCCCGGATAAAAGAGCCTGGTGCCAATAAAGCTTTCGTACCCACGCCAGCCCTACATAAATTTTATAAAAAGCACCAGAGGATGTATATAGCATATTCAGCAACTGCATAACCGTGCATAACGAGATATTGTAAGGGGAGTTGGGCGTGTTCATGTTATCAGCAACAGGAGTGGCCAGATGACCATCACCACCACAGTATACCACTCACTGTTCCAGAGTAATGCATCGCAATGTTTTTCAAGAGGCCCACAGGGTTTTCTCGCAGTCGTTGGGGTCCATTGTCCCTGTAATAATAGTTAAGCGGTACCCCGAATGTTAGTCTCAACAGATCCAAAGGGTTTGGTTACAGTTAAATAAGCAATGACTTCTTGTAGTATAAGTTACATAATATTACGATATTCCTGCTCGGTGAGCTGTTTCCTACAATGTTTCTTGTACGTTGATCGTTTTGCAAGCGTTGGTACCCGTTCTGACATAATAAAAGAAATGGTTTTTTTTTGGGGCAAAAGAAGAAGAAGGGGCGATCCTGCCCCAAGAAACGTCGCTTTTTTAAAAAACAATCCAAGGTCGCACAGGCTATTTTCATTTCACTCGAATAGGTTCTGTCCATACGTCCAATGTTTCGGGCCAGCTATAATTGCAAACATACACCTCTCTTGCCTTTATTTTCCTGCTCCCACTCTACAAAATCAATAACCTGAACCAATGCAAACCGTCTGTGTGTATCCATAACATAAAAATGTTTACGCAATATTAAGGGAAGAGAGCAGCAGCACCAGCAGCAGCACCAGCAGCAGCAATTGTGTAATGTTCAAAGTTGGCTTTTTATTCTGGTAGGTTTAAAGCAAGGGACGATAATCGTGGATCATATTTAAGCAGAAGCTTCAGCCTTGGTCTGCTTGACGGCCTGAGTACCTGATAATTCACAACCGAAAAAAGAAAACATACGTTAGCTTCTACGTCATATCTAGTCACCAAACACTTTCAGCCAGAAAGATATTTTACCCTCGCGGAAACCGTTAAGGAAACGACGGTGAACGTTCTTCAAGTGGCTCATGCGGCCAGTGCCAGTGGTCTTTCTACGCTTAGCCTTCTCGGACCAGTTGACTATTGGATTTCTCGAAATTAATGACTTTGTTCTACAAGAATTCCATTCTACCTTTCGGTGCAATTTCTCCCAATATGCATGTTGCCCAATAAAACTTACACTTGCGGATCTTGGCCGAGGGGTAGCCACAGCTAGCGCAGGTCTTCTTTTGCTTGTGGAAGGAGCGGTTGCCACAACGACGGCACAAGGTGTGCGTCTTGGTCTGGCGCTTACCGAACGAGGTAGTACCCTTGGACTACATGCGCACAAAAAAAAAAAAGGATAATTGGTGGGAGAAAGAGAAAAAAAAAAGAGTCAGATGTGGATGAATCGTCAAAATTGAATTCCCCAATTTGTCCCGTGTAGCCGCGCATGTCGTATGGATGATGTGTATTCCAACCATCAAATCCATTTTTCATCCATCCATCCGTCGTCGTATGCCGTTCATCCGTTCGTTTTATCTTTTTCTCTCCCATGCGTCACTCATTCCCCCATCCTTCATCAGGGTATCATCGTACGTACCATGTTCGAAAAAGAGACGGTTCAAAGAAGTGCTTGCTGGTGCTTAAAATCGGGATTCAGTTGCGCGATTTGCAAAATTGTGAGTGGTCGGAAGTTTATTTTACCGTCAATTTTTCCACCTGAACAACCAGCTGCTATATCATGTAAAGTGGACTGATTAACAGTTTTGTTGCAAAGTAGTAGCAGGCTGTTGTTATAGGAGTGAGATTTCATGCTTCAAGTCAAACGAGCAGAATAAACCGCCCAATGATTGTGCACTCATAGTGTACCTCCTTAAGTCCTTTCCAACCACTACTAGAAGTCAATCATCAGTTTCTCCCACTTGGCTTGTAGGCACATTAGATTTAACGTTGGTTTGGAGACACAGTCGTCGTCCTCGAAAGTGATAAGGCAACGCAACGTCGACTAGACAAGCAGAGGATTCTTGCTCCAGACAAATAGGTACGATCGAAGCCCAAGAGGACGGAAACTGATTCACCTCTGTAGAACAAGTTTGTCCGGTTTGAAGACATCATCCAGCAAAAGTGCAAGGATCTCAATATTTTCAACCAAGACGAAGACTTGAAAATGGTAGAAATACTCCGCATGCATGAAATATACATCCAGTAACGCCTACTGCACCATGGTATTACTCCACCGTTCTATATACGGCAGATCTGTTCTATACATATATGGATTTTAACAGCTTGGAATTGCTGGCATGAAATCAACGTTCTATGGTCTTTATAAGAGGCTCTGTTGCCACAGCAACTTTTGTTTCGTTGGTCGCGCGAGATGCATGATAACATACCGAATTCGACAGCTCATTGCACCAACAACCAGATATAACAATGTACCTGTCTTAACTACGCACATCAACGTTCAAGTAGCCAGAACCATGATCTAGTATTTGCACTTGCAAATCCTTTCCCGGACATAGATAAAACATCACCATCGATTACGATCAAGCTGTACAGACGTTCCTTAGAGGTCCAGCTCTATGGCACCTTTGCAAAAAACAATGTCTCGGTTCTGTGATTTAGACAACCCCACGTAGATCTAGACATATGGTGTTGCCGTCATGTAGAACTAGGGCGGTATCTGGCAAAGTTCCTATCAGACGGTCTTTTTACACATGCATGTATGTACGTACTATAGATATCCACGAACACCCAAGCAGAAGCATATTCTGATACGTATCGTTTGGAGATTCATGTTTGCATTTTAAAACCTTCAAAAGCTCTGGAAAGCTTTCAAATGCTTTATTTGAAGGCTTCAAAAAAGCATCTCAGATTTTCGACGATGCAGAAGCGTCGTAAATTGTACATAATCTCCGTCCAAACAGAAATACATAGATGGTTTCCGCCAGCTGTTATTCTTCGAGATTATAAATTACGCTCGACACTTGTTAGTACCTTCTTGTGCAGGAAGGTGTAGAATAAGTATTGTTCTAAACCAGTCTGCTGCTGTGGATTCTTTTCCGAGTTGGTGTGCATATCGTTGATAATGAGGCATTAAACTTTTCTCCCTAGTACTCTTGTCACTAGCTGTTATTTCGGAAAGTGGTCCTATTTATGGCACAGAGAATTATCTGAAAGAAAGCACATATACTCCTGTAGTAGCTGCTTGCGTCAACTCGAAGCTGTTTGAGATCAAAATAAAGAAGCAATGCACTGCATTATAGTATATAGTGATGAGTATGAATTGTTTTTTTTTTAATTGCGGCGTTGCTCACATTTTAGCATGTATTTATCCGTATTTGAACATGGGGGCGTTGTTCTAAAATCAGGAACGGAAGTATAACAGATTAGAAAAAGTCAGCCAGTGTTCTCGAATAATGTGGGTAGAACTTAATTCGATTAGTTTGTGCTACATGACCCTGTCTGTCCTCTTTCCTTTCGCTAAGTTTATCCCCTCTCTCTCTCTCTCTCCTCTTACCCCCGAAATTTGTTCTATAAATGAAAAAAGATTCTTTTCGTTCTCGATCCTCAAACGAACGTGGATGCGTATTTATAGTGACATGGTGCAATGCCCAATGTGTGACAAAAAAAAAAGGCTATTACCAAAAGCCGATAATCCTTCTTCGTCTCGTATTATCTTGCTTCAGTATTAAAACATACAGAGTGCACTAACTAGTGAGAGTGTGTATAAGAAATAGCTCAATGGTAGTAGATGCGCATTTGATATATGTACCTGGCTGCTGCACGGAATCGCTAAAGTATTAGGGTATGACTTTTTGTCATCGTGGGAAGTGCTGCTACAGTAGTGACAGTGTGATTCAGAAGTTTGGACGACCATTTGGATGCGCAGCTTTATTTGTGCTTTTAATATTTGAAAAAGGCCGACTCTTGGTCATATCGTCCTTTGAGAATGAAGAACATGCCTTATCGGCACACTTTTACCGAAAACCAATCTTGTTCTTTGTTTGGCGTGTGTGAGCACCATTCAAAACGAAGATTCGCCACGCTTGGAAGGTCACTAGATCAAGCACTACTACTACTCCACTCCTATTCGCTTAGGCAGTCTGCATAGTGCTAATGCTGAGTTGGCAAAAAGAAAGTTAACTTGTATGCAGGCTAGACGAGAGAGACAGAGAGAGAGAGAGAGAGAGAAGGGCAAAAGAACAAGGAACCAGAGTTATTCTTCGGCTATTCGACGGTGTTCTTAGACGTTCTTTTTATTCCTTCTTACTGTCGCGGGTGTGCTGATGGAACTATTATTTGCTTTTTTAAGAAGCTAAACTTAATCTAAACCTTTCTTGTTGTAGGGCTACAGTAGCATTCTTCACCTCCTTGCTATCGCCCCACCGTTGGCTTGCGGTTGTGTCATGTCAACCGGTGCATACCGACAATACACATAAGAGCAGCAGTTGATGCCTCGGAACTCGGGGTCCACCGAAGGCTCTTCTTCTCGACGCATACGTATACAACAGACTGCTGCCAGTTACTTGCGCTACAGTATTTGGCCCTTGAGTAGTAGCTTTTAGCTCAGCATGGTAATAAGGAGAACGAAACAGGGTTGTATTTATCCATGTGTGCGTTCGATGACCATGCTGTCTGTTTTTTGTTCATCATGTCACCCTTTCTCTTGCCAAAATGTGCTTGTGATCGTGATATATAAGGCAAGCGTTCGAATGCATTCCCGAATCTTCTTACGTCGCACACGCTCCGCTCTCTCCCTCCCCCCCACCCCCACATCACTGCTGAGCTATTGAACAGGTCAAAAGCTCATCACCTGATACATACGTGCTATAACATAGGAAAAAGAGAGAGAGAACCAAAAGAGGATCCATCTAGAACGCCCATGTGGAAAAAAGCTTCTTGCCTTTTCTTCTTCTTTTCTCTTCCTTTTCGATAGTACGGCTAATTTGTATTCCGAACCTTCTCTCTCTCTCTTCTTTCCCCAACCAAAACACTCACCCCTCTCTTAAGCTACCACGCTTCTCAAAAGCAGAAAAAAGAAGTCCTAGTGGTGTAGTAGTCAAAAGTCCTTTTGCAACTTTCAACATTCGCGAAAACACATTTGATTGACGGGGAAACGGCCTTTTTTTTTTTTAACAATAACGCGAACTCTATATTTTTTCGGTTTCATCTTGGACTCGAACGAACAAGTACCCTTCAAGTAATACACGCACGCACTCGCGGTATCTTTCTCCACTCACCCTCTTGCTGTCTGTGTTGTTGTAAAGCACCTAAAACCCCTTTTGCTTTTCTGCTCCCCCTCCCTTTTAAAACTTTCTTCCGTGCCTGGGTGGACGTTGTTGTGTTATCCAAAAGAGTAAGTGCAAAAAAAAAAAAAAAAAAAAAACTCCACAACTAGAAATTCAAGAATCTGGCAATGCCTACTTTATACTTTCTACTTTCTACTGTAGCAACAACACCTCTTCACAACTTACCATTTTCAAGTACCGTTCAGGGCCGTCAACACCAGGACAAACGAGCGAAAATCTCCATATACGCACTCTTTACTCTTTTCTTCTTCTGCCTCCACACAAAACGCACACATACAACACAGTACAAGCTTCCGTTATATAGTCAACAATCATTTTAACACCAACGACCGTTCCACACTCCTTCAAAATTATACCATTACACACAGCACTTGCCGATAATGGATTGTGTGCAGACACGATGATTGATGGCAGCAGCAGCACGGAATACAGTCGCAACAGCAACGAAGGGTATGGTTTTTCTGGAGAAAATACTCAAGAAGGACAGCAGCTCATGGTCGATAACAACAGGTAATGGAGGGATCAGAAATTGACAAAAGGGAATCCACATTGTTGGTTAGCCATGAATGCAATTGAATCCCGAAAGTTGCTCCCATGCTTATATGTTTATGGTTTATATATGCGTGTATTGTATATCTATATAGTGACTATGGAGTGTCTAATAGCGAACAACAGCAAATTGATGCAGAAGGGTCTTCAGGAACAACGGCCGTGAATAGGTCACAGGCCGCGTTTGTAAACAAATTGTACAAGTATGTGAAAACGGTGGGAACCCACGGATAAGGGAAACGAGCAAAGAGCGCTGGGGTGATCTTAAAAAAGTGTGTATGTGTGTGTGTGTGTGTGTGTGTGTGTGTGTGTGTGTGTGTGTGAAGATCGCGGGTACATTGCGTGGTGTCCAAAAAAAAAAAAAGTTGTTTGCCGGAGTATGTGTTGCTAACATGACGTTTGTTTGTCGTATGTATAGAATGCTGGAAGACTCGTCGATCCATCATCTCATATCATGGTCTCAAAACGGCGATCTATTCAGCGTCACCAATCCTACATCGTTTTCTAGGACAGTTTTACCACAATATTTCAAACACAATAATTGGCAGAGCTTTGTTCGTCAGTTGAACAGTAAGTGCCAACCTGTTTCTTTGTTTTGATGTGGGAACGCGAAAAGAAAGCGGATATACCGGGCGGGGCGTGTATATATGCGTGTCAGAAGCGCCGAAAGAGTAGAGAAAGAGAGGAACATTTGCTGATCGCACACGCGTCGTTGCCTAATTGCTGTTGCTGCTGCTGCTGCTGCTGCTAGTGTATGGATTCCACAAGGTCAACGATATGATACATTCAAACCTAACAACAGAAAGCCAGAACTGGGAATTTAAACATCCTCATTTCCGGCGAGGTGCCATTGAAGACCTCAAAAATATAAAACGAAAAAGTGCCAAATCCCGTCATCATTTGCAGCATCGCCCGCCGCTATCAGCTTTTCCGAACGAAGGAGATGAATTTCTCTACGGACCCATGTACAAACATATCTTGGACATGGAGGAGCGTTTACATAGCATGACCAAGGCGTACGAGGTGCTTCATGTCCAAACTGCGTCTCTACGGAGTCTGCTAAGTGGACAACAAGAGGTTCGCTCAATGGGAGTTTCAGTGGATGAGATGGAGTTTGTTTGGGCAGGTGCACTGACAGTACTATCTAGATAATTTCTCATATAGCCGAAATAATTATAGCGGCATCACGCGAATCTTCAGGTAAGCTCTTATCCCATTCCTTGTTTCCAGAATTATTTCTGTGCTGTGTTGCATATTATGCAAGCGATCTAATCAGAAACCGGGCTTCTTATCTGTAGCTGAGTTATTTCAGAACGTCAACTGTAAGCATCCATCAGTAATATCAGTGAAAGGAAAAAGAGAGAGAGAGAGAGTGATGGAGAGAAGGAGAGGTTAATGTGAACCCTATCATTATTATTATTATTATTAGTGGATGGATTGAAACAACAAGTTGTCCGTTTGCAAGATTTATCATCATCACTGTTACCGAACGATTATTCCAGGGAAGGATCCCAAGAACTGTCCTTTTCGAATTCACCGTCGATTATATCCTCATCGTCTCGGCCGCAAAAGCAGCAACAACAGCAGCAATCTTCTGGATTCCCGTCTGCATCACCAGTGACACCAATACAAGTACAATCCAATAATCCTGGAATCTCTTCATCTCCATCTTCTTCGCAGCAACAGCAACAACAACAACAACAACGACAACAAATAGTACCGCCGGCACCACAACCACCACGGCTACCATCCATAAACACATTCAGTGCCAACTTTTCCACCACAACACTTCGACCTCCTGTCGGTTACGGTGGTTGTGGTGGTGGTGGCAGCAGCAGCAGCAGTAGTAGCAATACTGCTGCTGTAGATGAGAGCAATAAAAGTGGATCCACGTCACCGCTGCTGGACGGCTTTGCCAGGAGAAGCTCTGAGCATTCTGGAGTGCGACGTGCATCAGATGAGCAGAGAGGAGGTTAGTAGATGAACAGTTGTTGACAGTACTTTTATATTATGTTCATATATGATATGCTAACTTGTTGATATATGGCAGATCCTGCTCCCGCTCATCCAATAACAACATTGTTGAGTCTTGGGACGCATTCGCAGCTGTTGAATCCGGTACCAGATAACGAGGAAGAAGGTACAATCTACACGATATCTACATGGGATAGTTAACGAGAGAGAGAGAGAGAGAGAATCTAAGAGAGAGAGAGAGAGAGAGAGAGAGAGAGAGAGAGAAGAAAGGCTTTCTAATGCCGTCTTACAATAGATGTGGACATGATACAGAAGCGTGGGAAGCGTTTACGACCCAATGAATTATGATGCGTACTAAACGATACGGAAAAGAAAAAAAAAAGCAAACGCAGACATAATATGCTTTGACACACACACACACACACACACACACGCAAGAAAAATCACCGTTCCTTAAATATATACATAAGCTGAGCATCTACTAATGGAAGTATGTACTAAAACCATATCACCTCCTCAATCGCCACGAAGTCCTGGAAAAACGTGACAAAATGGATAAGATTTAGCAGCAGCAAGGAGTGTGCGTGTCTTTATATCACAGTGGTTGTGAGTGAGAGAGAGAGAGAGTACTAAGTAATTGTGATATGGATGATGGCATCTTATTTTATTTTTCTCTCTCAGTTGAACCCCTACTCTCCCCCCCTCTCTCTCTCTCTCTCTATTAACTATTCTAATCTGTCTCTCTCTCTCTCCCTGAGGTTTATCATCTTCGCTCACATATACATATTACGCATGATGAAGCTCAACCCCCCTCTCCTCGTTTTGTGATACTGCTTAACCTACTCGTTTCGTATATACAACGGTCTTCTATACTCTCCTTACTTTTTTTTTTTTCCTTTTAATCAAACTCATAATCTTTTTCCTTTTTCCTTTTGCACGGTTTCAAACGTGGTAGATATTACCTCTCGTGTGGTTTGTACCCGTCGTCGCCGTCGTCTTCGTCGTGTGTGTGTCTTACCTACATAGTGCTGCTACTACTTCTACTTGATACGTGTCTGTCTAGTATTAGTGCGCGTGTTTAAGATTGCCACCATCATCCCCACCCCTATTTTTTCTACCTTTCCCTTTTTCCATCCTTCTTTTTTCTTTTTTCATAAAGTACACACATACACACTCACTCACAGCACCGTTCAATAACAAAAAACGATGCTTTCAATATTGGGTATCTGTACATCATCAGAAGAAAGAGAACGTCGACAGCGTAGCATCCAAATAGACCGTGAAATCGAGCTGGCCTCGCAACGGAATAGACAAGAATGCAAGCTTCTGTTACTAGGTAGGCACCCAGTGTCTCGCGCTATTATTGTTCTATACACACACACACACATACACACACACAGCAGTTAAAGTAACCAGAACAAAAAAAGGCAGTGGAGAGTCTGGCAAGTCCACCATTGTCAAGCAGATGAAAATCATTCATCAAAAAGGTTATTCCAAAGATGAACTGAGAGCATGGCGATCGATCGTACACAAGAATCTTGTCGATTCCGCTAAAGATCTAGTGACTAGTGCTCGCAAATTAAACACAGAGTTCAGCGATCCTAGAAACGAGGAGGTATTTATTATCCATATAAAAAATTCTTTCTTGACTTTTTTTCTCCCAAAATCAAAAAGAAGTATTCATATATATATGTTAAAAAAAAAAGGTGTCCGTAAAGATTGTACAAGATTATGTCTTGCCGATCGAAATACCACCGGATGAAGGATTACCCGCAGACCTGATCACGGCGATCCAAACGATTTGGCAAGATGATAGCACACCCGAGATCCTCCAGCAAGGCTCTAGTCAATTTTATATCATGGATTCTGCTTCATAGTAAGTAGTAGTAGCAGTAGAAAATACGCTCAGAACGAGGTTGAGTTTATATATAAAAAAAAGGAGGACTAACCAAAAACCCTCGGCTTTCTTTTTTAAAGTTTTCTAAATCATGCAAAACGCGTTTCGCAGCCCGATTATATTCCAACTGTCGACGACGTATTGCAAGCACGGTTAAAAACAACGGGCATCACGGAAACCTGGTTTTTGATGGGAAAACTTAATGTTCAGTAAGAGTTTTTTTACATTTTTTTTTTTTAAACGTAAGATCCTTTTCATTATGGAGAAAAACGCAGGAACTTATTGTCTCCCCTTGACGGTTTGAATGATTAGTATGTTTGATGTCGGTGGTCAGCGGTCAGAACGGAAAAAATGGATTCATTGCTTTGAAAGTGTCACTTCCATCATATTCTGTGTGGCACTCAGTGAATATGATCAGGTTCTGCAAGAGGAATCCAAACAGGTACATATAGATACTCGGTGGTGTGGTGTGGTGTGTGTGTGTGTGTGTGTATTGTAATAACTGCTATAATAACTATAAATCCCCATGGCAAATGACCAGAATCGCATGATGGAAAGTCTCGTACTATTCGAGTCAGTCGTCAACTCACGGTGGTTCTTACGGACATCTGTGATATTGTTTTTGAACAAGATCGATCTGTTTGTTTCCAAAATCAACCGAGTACCGTTAGAACGCTATTTCCCAGATTATACAGGTGGAAATGACCCATCCAAAGGTGCAAAATACTTGCTATGGCGGTTTAATCAAACAAATCGAATGAATCTCAAAATATACCCACAGTAAGTTTTTGTTTGACTAAGACGCTTGTGAGGAATTGGACGATTTGCTAACTATAGGCTGCTTTTATTATCATGATTTTATCATTCAGTCTCACACAGGCTACAAGTACTAGTAACGTTAGTATCCATTTTTCTGGTTTCTAGTTATCAAAGATATAGTATTAGGCTCACAGTTTTTTTTTTTTTTTCATTGTTGTTCAATCAGATCAAGCAAGTATTTTCTAGATCGTCGAAAGCTAGTCGTCGCATACCCTTTGAAGCCAGCACTAACACACAATAATAGGTTTGTTTTCAAAGCGATCGCCGAAACAATACTGAAGAATTCGTTACAAGATTCGGGTATCATGTAACGAGACGGATGAACGGGACAGACGAACGGATGGCGCGCGACCTCCTATCCAATTAAACTGTTTGTCATGTAAATTTGACTGATGGCCAGTGCTCTACCACCATTGGCAGCAATCAGTAGTAGTTCCTTTACGTACTGGTACTGGTGACCACCAGTTTAGAAGCGCGCGCGCGACAAAAAGTGTTATTGTTCTTTCCCTCGTTACTAATCTGTGTAATACCTATCTCCTCCTGTTTCTAATCTCCTTCTTCTCTCCCTTTATTATACAGCACGACACTACCTTATATTTTTAACTTTGCTCGTCCCCTCCTTATCCAAGCATCCTTCCCTCTAAATGTACTTAGTTTTCACACAGCAACCATTAGTAATAATACATAAAGCAGCACATGCCATATTCACTTCTTTTAAACATTCGATCTCTGTAGTCGAGAAGAACTCACTCGCTTATTATGTATTTGGTGATGCCCCAGAGCAAGCGGAGAGAATATTTTCTGTCTTTCCACTTTGGTTCATCGACTGTTTACATCTGATGTTCTATCGGTCGTCTCTTGGTGAAGGCATCACCACCACCACCACTACTATTCATATTACCACTACTGCTGCTTTCGACGACATCATTATTGCCCAGCTTCCAAAAGCTGTCTGCACGAATATTCATGCATTTTAAAGAGCCATCCAACAAAAGCAACTGTGTACTCAGCCAAGCTCCTGGCACGACAATGCTCGAATTGATTCGGAACGACCTCGTCACAACTACTTATCATTTGCAACCGCTTATAGTCATGTACAGGTAAAAAGAACCCTTTCAACATTTCTCACCAGTCGAAAATTGTCAAACACCAATATGATTATATCTATAAAATGAGAAAACAGTGCCTGTCTACTTCTTCCTCTGTTGCGTTGCTCAAAGGTTCCGAACTATGTATATGCCATTACCAGCTGCAACCAGAAGTTCGTCTTTCTGCTAAACATGATACAACATTCGTACATACCTCGTTGTCTTTCTATAAAAATGCATTGTAAGTGCTGTGGGTTCTCCTACCAAGCTTACCATTTCATATCGGTTCTGCCAACCGGACTGTTTATTCTGGGAGACTATAGTGAGCACTTTAATGGAAGAAGACAAGTAATTTGATGATATCAACGATCATAAACGTTTTTTCTGATGATTGTCCATGAGATATTTTGAGGAAGCCTCATTAGATTTACGGGCTATTGTTGCCATTAAAAAAATATTGCATCGATAGCTGGAAACATTGTACAGAGTACACTCTCATCGTGGAATGGCAGATCCGGAAAGTTTTTTTTTTGGGGGGGGGGAGTGATGGTCCCTTACAAAAACTGGGTAAACCTTATCATGCGCTGTCCTTTCGGAATAAAAACCCGGGACGACGATGGTTGGATGAAACGATGACACACCATGATACCACACGCATCATCACGCAACTCCGCCCCCTCCACCTTATATGAACCAAAATCTATTGATCTGTCAAATCTTTTTTTTTTTGCCCTCTCTACTATATAATTTCCTTGGAACGAGGCTATTTATATATATATACTCATACCATACATATATACACACACATATAAAACAATGGCAGTAACCGACAAAAAAAGCACTGAATTAGAAGCAGCAGCAGCATTAAAGGGCAACATTGACCCACGCCAAGTCAAAAGTGGCAACAATGAACAACAACCCGATTACCTCCGTCTCATTCTCACCTCGCGCGTATATGACATTGTCAAAGAGACGCCATTACAAGAAGCTATCAATCTCAATAATAAACTCAACACCAAAATCTTTTTAAAACGTGAAGATTTGCAACCCGTGTTTTCTTTCAAGATTCGTGGCGCATATAACAAGATGGCAAACCTGACTGCAAAAGAAAAGGCGTGTGGTGTTATTGCTTGTTCTGCTGGTACGGTATTACAGTGATGAAAAAGAAACGTATTTGATGAGATGCAAAAAGGCTTATATGTTATGACTGTTAGGCAACCATGCACAAGGTGTTGCCATGGCAGCTAAACATTTGGGTATCAAGGCAAAAATTGTCATGCCAGCATCATGCCCTCCTATCAAGGTATTTTTTTGGGTTGCCTGGGTCACTTTCTTGAAGATAATGAGAGGGGAACGTTAAAATATATGCATATGTAGTGGCGCAATGTTAAACGGTTAGGAGCCGAAGTTATATTGCACGGCAACGATTTCGACACTGCAAAACAAGAATGCGTACGACTGATAGAAGAAGAAGGCTTGACGAATATCCCACCCTACGACGATCCTTATGTGATTGCAGGCCAAGGCACGATCGGCATGGAAATCCTGCGCCAGCACGATATCAACGATATTGCAGCCATCTATATCCAAGTCGGCGGCGGCGGGTTGATTGCCGGTATCGCCAGCTACGTGAAACGCATTGCACCACACATCAAAATCATTGCCGTGGAAGCCGACGACGCCAATGCCATGACATTTAGTCTTAATAAAAAGGAACGCGTCGAACTGAACGAAGTCGGATTGTTTGCCGATGGCGCTGCAGTCCGTGTTGTTGGCGAAGAAACGTTCCGTGTGGCCCAATCATTGATTGACGAAATGGTCAACGTGACCAACGACGAAGTGTGTGCGGCCATCAAGGACGTGTTTGAAGACACGCGATCGATCTGTGAACCTACGGGCGCATTGGCTTTGGCCGGCGCCAAGAAATACTTGCAACTCAATCCGCATGAGACCACGACCGGCAAGGCCCATGTGGCTATTGTCTCGGGCGCCAACGTCAACTTTGATCGATTGCGTTTCATCAGTGAACGTGCTGAGTTGGGTGAACAGACCGAAGCCTTTTGTACAGTCAAGATCCCAGAACGACCGGGCAGTTTCATGAAAATGATTGAACATGTCTTGCCTCGTAACGTTACCGAGTTCACGTATCGTTACTCGGATCTCAAGGACGCGCATGTCTATATCAGTTTCAAGGTCGATCATTTGGCCCAGGAAGTCGAGCAGGTCTTGAAAGCATGGGCTGCGGATGGTTTAAAGGGATGTGATGTTAGTCATAATGAGTTGGCTAAAGCTCATGCACGGTATATGGTCGGTGGTCGTGGACGGCCTGATCATGAACGCGTGTTCCGATTTGGTATGCGGGTTTTTTCTTTCTAAAAGCGGGATAGGTGAAACAAATTGGTATTTGCTGATTTACGCTATCTATTGTAGTTTTCCCTGAACGACCCGGTGCATTAATGAAGTTTTTGAAGGGAATGAATTCGACATGGAACGTCTCGTTGTTCAACTACCGAAATCATGGCGATGGTAAGTGAGAAGGGGGTGATCTTGGAACAATCAGGATAAGCGGTTCAGAGAATTGAATTGCCTCTCGATCTAGATATGGGCAAGGTGTTTGTCGGCATCCAAGTGCCTCCAGAAGATTATGCCGCCTTTGATGAGTTCCTTAATCAGCTAGGCTATCACTACGAAGAAGAGACGGACAATGTCGTTTACAAGACGTTCCTGTTACAATAGACAACCCAGACTTATTACCAATAAATAAAAAGCACCTTGTTTTGTAAGAAGGAATAGTACCGGATGCCATGATGATGATGGTTGTTGTTGTTGTTGATGTGGTAGCCCCCTTTTTATATACAACGCCTCCTGCGTTTTTCTTGTTACCCACGTTTCAGGTTTGATTATTTTTTTTTTCGCCACACAAACACAAACACACAAACTCATTGCATACGTGTTTTATCGTGATCTTGCCTTTGTCAAAAGGGTAAACAGAGTCGTGCAGTAGCAAAAAAAAAAAAAAATCAGTTACAACGCTGATATGTTGTGCCGTTCATTGGAGTAAGGGAATTTCAGAATGTCGGCACATACACATCTTTAAAAACGACGCACGAAACGACGTCAATCACTAGCAAAGTAATCGACAGCATGATCAAAGAACAAAAGAAAAACAATGTACACCCAAACAACCTGCAAGATGCATATATATATATATAAAGAGCATGAACGCCCCCATGGAAACCGGTCTATTCTTTCTTTCTTTCCTCCGTTTTTTTATACTTTTTCGTTTGACACCCTACTCCAGCAACTACTATCTCCTCCAGCCTTCACTCAGGAAACACACACACACACACACGAAAACCATGTCTCTTGCTATCACTGATTATGTGACTCGTCCCGGTCGTGGCATCGTTGGCAGACCCGTTCGCGTACGCAGCAACTTTTTCGAAATCATGTCGTTCCCGCTGGCCAACGTGCACCACTACGACATCAACATCGACCAAGCAAATGCACCGCCGGCGGTGTATCGTAAAGTATGGAAGCAGTTTGAGGACATGGGCGGCCAAGGCTTGCTCAAGGGCATCCGAACCATCTATGATGGTCGCAAAAATGTGTTTTCGCCCAAGCCGTTGCCTCTTGGTCCTGAACAAGCAGGTCAATACGAGGTAAAACTTTCAGATACAGCCCTGTTTTCACCACATTGTGTGTTGCTTTGTCATATTACACATTCTATTTTCTGTTGCCGTCACTGTTTTTTTTTATCTTATGTTTGTTGTCACACACACAAACACACAATCATCTTTATTGTTGTCGTTGCCGACGGCTCACTGATCTTTCCACACCAACTACTACTACTACTACTACTGCTGCTGCTACTAGGTCGAACTTCAAGACACTGATACCGGTACAGCATCATCCAAGCGCACTGGCGGTACGTTCCATATTCGCATCAAGAAGGCCGGTGAGGTCAATATGGACGAGCTGCGTCAATTCTTGGAAGGCACAACGCGTTTGACGCCAAACTGCTTGACAGGTGAGCAACCTCAGCATGATGACTGGGATCATCGCATGGTTACCACAACAATAACAACAAACCACTAATGAACGTACATGACAACAATGACTGTTTTGCTGTACTACTGCATATTCAATTATCAGCAATCATGATCTTGGATGTGTTGATCCGTCACATGCCCAGTATGCTGTACGCAACCGTGGGCCGCTCTTTTTTCACACCGCAAGAACGACGCTCATTACCCAACGGTGCTGAGGTATGGCAAGGCTTCTACCAATCTGCCCGACCCGGGGTTGGCAAGATGATGATCAACGTGGATGTGAGCGCCACCGCGTTTTACGAGAGCGACCGACTGCCCGAAATGGCTGCCAAGATCCTCGGTCGACGCACAGTGGACGATTTGCGTCGTGGCATCACCGACCGCGACCGTGCAAAACTGGAAAAAGCGCTCAAGGGCCTGAAAGTTCAAATCAACCATCGCGGCGAGAACAAGCGCAGGTTCAAGATCCTGCGACTCACGCCCTCGACCACAGACCGTACGCTGTTCCAAGACCAAGACGGCAATGAGCTGAGCGTGTCGCAGTATTTCGCCAAACACTACAACATGCGACTGGAGTACCCGTTCTTGCCATGCATTGTTGTCCGCAAGGACATGTTTCTGCCCATGGAAGTCTGTGACATTGTCTCGGGCCAACGCTTCATGAAGAAGCTCAACGAGAAACAAACGGCCGAAATGATCAAGTTTACGTGTCAAAAGCCAAATGTCCGCGCCAACAAGATTAAGCAAGGCTACAATTTGTTGCAGTACAAGGACAATCAGTACATGCAACAGTTTGGCATGACCGTCAAGCCCGACATGGCCATGATCAGTGCACGCGTCTTGCCCACACCGCAAATCACGTATTCGACCACTTCGCCCGAGGGAACCTTCACACCCGTTGGCGGTGCATGGAACTTGCGTGGTAAAAAAGTCGCTCAGGGCGCCACATTGGGATCGTGGTCGGTCGTGAATTTTCAGTCGCAGCTGCAGAATCCGGCGATCGCACGCTTTGTCCGAGAGTTGTGCCAGACATTTATCGAGACCGGGTTGAACGTGGTAAACCGTAATCCACCCATCACCCATGGCGATCCACAAGGAAGTATTGACCGTACATTGAAAGAAGCGTGGCTCAAGGCCGGCAACATTGCAAAGGCCACGCCACAATTGATCTTGTGCATCTTGCCCAACACAGGGGTGCCACTGTATGCCGAGATCAAGCGCGTGTCGGACACGGTGATCGGTATCCCCACACAGTGTGTCCAGTCCAAGCACATTGCCGATGCCAAGAAGCAATACTGTGCCAACGTCTGCTTGAAGGTCAACATGAAGCTGGGTGGCATGAACATGTTCCTCGACGCGCACCAGATCCCTTTCATTTCGGAACGTCCGACGATTGTGTTTGGTGCCGACGTGACCCACCCAGCTCCAGGCGATCTGAACCGTCCTTCGGTCGCTGCTGTCACGGCCTCCATGGATGCCCGGGCATCGCGCTACGCCAGTGCCATCCGTGTGCAAGCCAACCGTACCGAAATCATTGCCGATCTTGCCAACATGGTCAAGGAGTTGCTCAAGAGCTTCTACCAGGCATGTGGTCAAAAGCCCGACCGTGTTCTTTTCTATCGTGATGGTATTTCCGAAGGTCAGTTCAGTGCCGTGTTGGAAAACGAGGTCCAGCAGGTCCATGCGGCGTGTGCGTCACTCGACCCGGATTACAAGCCAACAGTGACATTCGTGGTTGTTCAGAAGCGTCATCACGCTCGATTTTTCCCGGTGGAGGCTCGCGATGCGGATCGGACTGGCAACTGCCAGCCTGGCACAGTCGTTGATACTGAAATTGTGCATCCATTTGAATTTGACTTTTGTAAGTTTCTTGTTTAACCGGAGGGAAGAGGTAATATGCTAAACGCGAGTTATTGTTTGTTAGACCTACAATCCCACGCCGGACTGCAAGGCACTTCCCGCCCCACCCACTATCATGTCCTGTACGACGAAAACAAGTTCACTTCTGATTCGCTCCAAGAGCTCACCTATCGTCTGTGCTACATTTATGGCCGGGCTACACGTGCGGTGTCGATAGTGCCGCCGGCATACTATGCCGACCTGGTGGCGGCCCGTGCCCGTTTCCATCGCCGAGGTGAGAACTGGTCTGACACGGAAGCCACGTCCGAAAGCCTAGACTCTGAGCAGCAGATGGCGAGCTTTGCCGTGGTCAAACCTGAGCTGCAGAAAGGTAAGATAAAGATGTTGTTCTTATCGTAAAAGGGGAGGGGGGTCTGTTTCTTACAAAAGTGATGATCAATCTCACACTATGCTGTAGTCATGTACTACATGTGAAGAAGTACAACAACAACCTGGCGCATGCTTTTCTTCTGCTTCTTCTTGCTTGCTTGCTTGCTTGCTTGCTTGCTTGCTTGTACTTGGTATCCGCAAGCCAACAGAATACTTTGCTGCTGATAAGTTTCGTGCTGGCGACGCACTGTCTTACGTAGTCGTTGTCTGCTGCATGTGCAATAAAACAAACACCCACTTTTGAAATAGTGTTGATAATGGAATGTGTATGCAGAATGGGGTTTAGCGTGTGATGTGTCTGTGTGGGCCCATCAAAAAAAGAAGTGAGTTTATATACTTTCACATGCAAACAGAGAACAGAGAACACACACACACACACAGAGAGAGAGAGAGAGAGAGAGAGAGAGAGAGAGCAGCGATAAGCCAATAGTAATAACACATCTTTTTTCTTTTACCTGTGCGTGACATACACAACAACAACGATAATAAGTTTTTCTTTTTTCTGGGGCTCCTTTATTTCTCTCTCTCTCTCTCTCTCCCTCATTCACCTCGACTTCAATTAAGGAGAAATAGAGCCACCCGTACACTCAATTCTCAACAACACCGGCAACTTGCTTTTTTATTCTACACCCTGTGCCTTATTATTCTCTTTCTCTCTCTCTTTTGCTTCTTCTTTCTTCCCCGTTTGCCGTCTCTCCCCACCCCCCTTAAACCTTTCTCTTAACAGCGACAAACGCAATTAAAACAGACACATACTCGATTTGAGAAACACGTTATTACTCATCATCAACAATGCCATTTATCAATCCGTGGGGATCAGCACCACGACCCAACACATTGCCAAAAAAGCAACAACACCAACCGGCCGTTGAGAGCGAAAAGAAATATCAGTACGTCGAAGAAGTTCTAAGCGCGCCCGATTACTACCATGTGCTTGGGGTTAGCAAGGAGTCTCCCACTGAAGATATTCGAAGAGCTTACATACGGGTATGTAGAAAATTCCTCTCTTGTGTGTGTGTGTGTGTCTCTCTTTTGTGAAGAAGAGCGACATGATGAGACTTTCTCTTTGAATCTACCTACAACAGCAACAACAAATGTCTGATAATAACGACACGGGCTTACATTAGCGAAGTCGAGTATGTCATCCAGACAAGTTCGTACCGCCCTATCCCCGAGCCACTGAAAGTTTTCAGCGTAAGAACAAGAAAATAAAAAAGCTCCTTTCATCCACACCCCTTTTCTCTCTCTTGGGTGCAAAAGAGAAAGGGAGAGAGAATGTGTGTGTGGCTCTCGATGTAGAATGCGGTGGTGTCTAACAAAAGGGGGGACTCTACCAAATAGTCTTGTCGCTGGCCTATGAGACGCTGAGCAATCCATCCTCAAAACTCATATACGACTTGTCCAAGCAACAACATCCAATGGCTTCACCCATGCATTCTGCAGACGACGATGGAAATCCAAACGACACATTACAGCGCGTGTTGCATCAGGTGAGCAATTATAGCAATTTAAAAGACATAACAAGCAGCCGTTTCCATAAAATCCATCTTTTGTTTAAACGTGTGACACTATTTTAGCTTTTTATCGAAATGATGGATGGTGAATTCCAAACCATGCGTGCATTCATCCGTAAGTCATCCCCCTGGTAGGCTCTCCATGAGCGACTCTTTTCCATGTTTGGTATAAGGGCCAAGTGAAGCAACCAACTCTAACATACCTATCAACTACCACGACCCACGCATTGCAGATGCCTTGAATGAAACAAATCCCGGTATGCATATAAGTGAAGATGCCATTATCCAAATCGAACTTGCGTTCCGCAAAATGCGAGAATTATTACTATGTAAGTTTCTCCCATCCTCTCTCTGTGATCAAGTAAAACAAACACCTAGACACTGATAACCTTTTTTTCGTGTTAGCCACACATACATATTACAAAGTGATCCAGTTTGAACTGATGCGACTGTATGAGCTACAACAAGAGCTGCGACGCCTCTCGTATTTCGATCTGTGGCGTCGGATGGCCCTGTCGATCACCATCTGCAAAACCTTGCTCCAGCTGCCTATCATGATCAACACAGCGTCTCGAGAAAAGAAAGAAAAACTGCAGTTAGAAGATGTCAATCAGCAGGGTCTTTTGGGCATGCGTGTGGAAAATGCGCTCAAGTTAGCGGTGGGTCTACTAGAAGCAGGTGAACGGTATGCCACCGCTTGGTAAAGAAGATGAACAAAAAAAAAAAAAAGCTACAACAACAACAACAACATGAACATTTGCATAGTAAATCATTCCCCTGCAGCCCCCCACTTTTTTTTTTATACATATACGATTTGTTTATACCCGTTTTCTCTTTTATTATTATTTCTACTACTACGATCATTATTATTATTATTATTATCATCATTATCATTATTCGCACAGACACAACAAACCCCACTTTTGGAGAAACCTCTCTTTGTTTGATTTTCCCTCCTCCCTAGTAAATAACATACTTTTAATATCCCTTCTCTGACTCTGTTTTGATTGGGAATGTTTTAAATGAATGTGTGTGTGTGGCCTCGACCGGTTCCAACTCTCTTTTGTGTCCCCGATAAATTTGTGTCTGTGTGTGCCAGGAGATAGAGGCCCGCCCCCATTTTGTCTATTTTATGTGTGTGATGCCAAGCAACCAGTAACAGTTGCTTTGGTGCCGCTATATCAAGTAGCAGGCCACCGAGAACCGCCAAAAAAAAATATTTTGCTTTTGTTGTGGTGTCTGTGTCCCGCGAGCACGTGCACAAGAACTGGGCTTAGCTGGACATCCATCAACCGAAAGAGGATGTTTAAAAAACAAAGATCGACCCAAGAGAGAGAGAGACGATCAGCCACAACTGCCTGAACAAGCCAAGCCCACCTTGAAGGTTCTTGGTGGGGGTTATAAAAATAGCCATTTTCTAACCCAGTTTAGTGAACGGAGCGAGAGAGAGACAGAGAGAGAGAGAGAGAGAGAGCTGGTGTTGTATACGAGGTACAGGACTGAGAGTGTATTACCCTACCAGTAAACTTGCTTAACTCGGTTCCCCCTTTTTCTCTCTCTCTCTCTCTTTCTCTCTCTCTTTCTCTCTTTCTTCCCTCTCTCTCTCTCTCTTTACACCCCCTTCTACATTATACTCGATGAGCGTCGATCGGTTAGCCGAACTTTCACGTCCAGCCCCCGTTGCCGGCGGGCAGCAGGCACCAGCACCCGGCCGATACGAGATGCGGCCCTTACTCTCGTCGCAATCCGACCCTACCTCTATGGATGGATTCCTGAACGAAATCTCGCATATCCAAGAGACCATTCGGGGCGTCAATGAAAACATTTCCCGGATCGAAAGTCTACAGTCGAGCATGTTACAAGCGGCCGATGCACGCGAAGAAGCCCGCATCCGGTCACAACTCGACGCCATGACCAACGAAACGCAACAATTCATGACACACGTCAAGCAAAAAATCAAAGAGATTGAACCCACACCTCGCCATTCCGACCTGGCCATCCGCAAAAACCAGTTTTCAAACGTGACAAAGTCATTCATGGACACCATTGCTCGTCATCGTCAGGTCGCTCTTGACTTTCAAAAGGCAGAGTCGCGACAGTATGAGCGTCAGATTAGAATCGCCAACCCCAACGCTACGCCCGATGAAATCGATCAGGCCATTGCTCAGGCCGAACAGGGTCGGCCGGCCGTCTTTGCCCAACAATTGATGCACTCGATGACGAATGAACAGCGACGCTATGATGGCCAGCAGACGCTGGATGCGGTCCAGGAACGTCATGAGGATATCCGTCGATTGGCAAAGAGTGTCGAGGAGTTGTCGTCGTTGTTTGAGGAGATGCAGTACTTGCTCGAGAACCAGGCCAAGGTGCTGGCGCAGATCGAGGAAAGCTCGTACCAGGTCGTCGGTGATTTGGAAAAGGGAAACCAGGAGGTGGGCAAGGCCGTGCATTATGCCAAACTCACCCGCAAGAAAAAGTGGATCTGCTTTGGTATCTTTGCCGTCATTGTCATCATCCTTGTCATTGTTCTGGCAGTACACTTTGCTCCGTCCGGCGGTGGTGGTGGTGGTGGTGGCGGTGGTGGTGAACAGGAACAGCAGCAGTAAAGTAGTAGTAGCCCATGATTGTAGCAGCAGTTACTAGTTTTCTAATTTGTATATCCTTCCTCCTCCAAATTGTCCCATATTACTCTTCATTTGTCTTTTTACAGCACAAAACTCTCTCTCTCTCTCTCTCTCTCTCTTCTCTTCCGCCTCTTTTTTTTTCTTGACCCGCCCCCGTCCACAGTTCTCTCGCACACGTGTTTTTCTTTCTTGTTTTTTTTTTTCATATATTACTACTCTCTCCGTTTACGCGCGCGCGTATAAAAAATAGTGTGTGTGCTCCTTTCCCCTCCCCCTTCTCTGTATTACTTGTAAGGTGTGTGTGTCTCTCTTTTTTCTACTTAAAATACATTAAACTTTTATTGATCTTCAAAAATAACAACTATAATCTTCTATCATTTCAACATCGGGAGTTATTTACAAACAAGCAAGGCTTGCATAAACAAACAATCGGGACAGCAAAATAAAACATAGATTTCTCAGGGGTTATCGTACGTGACATAGTTACCAGTTTCTTTGACGTGGGGGAGAAAGATGTGTGCTTCTCCCCATGTGAGCGTATCAGTCTTTACTATTGTTAGCTTCTATCAAGATGCTGGTTGTTTCATTCTCAGCCTTCGGCATCATTTTTGTTGGTCGGCATTGGACCCGATCTGTCCACATCACCTGGCGACACCGTAATACTGCGTTCCAACGTGTGACATGTTGGCTCTCAAGTGAATGCTCACTGCATTTCTGAAAACAAAATGCACATGTTGCTATCGCTTCAATTCAGAAACTGGGAGCCAGCTTGTATGGAAGCTGAACAGTATGATGCAACTGGATGATGTGTGGACCCGTCGACAGTTGATACATCAACGCTATGATACACCAGGCTTAATCGTTTATCAAGCTCATTAGTAACATACTGTTGCTATCGCATCGCCCATTCCGAGCGTAACCCTTCCATATAGAAAAAAACTATGTGTACACATTTCGTATTACTTGGCGAAAGATCGCTATTTACGAGCGTTAAATAAAATGATGATATGGTATACAATTTACTATGTTGGAAAAAGTCAAAGACCTGGGATTTTAAGCAATGCTTGGGTTTTCTGAGCATGTTGTTCCGACTGTCTGAAATGACGTTATGTATGATCAACTAAAATATTATAAACGTAGAGATACACACATAGCCGTTCATTGTTGTACAGATGTATAAAATCTAACATTCATGATTTAATGGCAATCGTATTGCTACAGCTATCATAAGCTGGATCGTCCGAGTATAATGTTTCCGTGCTTCACACAACTCGGATGGATTATTTCTATGCTACAATGCTTAACTGGTTGCCCTGGTAATTGTCTGTATATGCTTTGCTTGATACGCTACAAATTACCCCACGAGGTCGAGTGGTGGCCTACACCGAGGCAAATGGATCAAGACCCTCCGAGAAATAGACTGGTTACGCATTCAACCGAGGATTATGAGGCCATCAACGAGCCGTCGCTAGCGAATAACTTGGACTGACTATATAATAAGCCCACATCCATATACTCTCCCTACAAAACGTTAGCGCACAGTATCTTCTTTGGGGTGTGAGCTCATCATCATGTAATTTAACTACATTGTAATTAACGAATTTTTACTGTTATGTAGTCCGTGAATTTCTTGAGTAAAATCCTTTATATGACTATATTCACACATGTTGTAAGATAATTGTTGGATGAAAACACACAACGAAAAACGTACACGTACCAACGCCCATCGTCCTTTCATACTCATGAAAAGATATATTCTCCTGTATCATTCAAGGTCTGTGGTCCGCTCACTGACGATGTGTTCTCGATCAAGTGCCCTTCGTATCACAGGAGCGATACTTATTTCTTCACCACTTGTACCCGCCCTCAGTCCCCTCTTGAACCACCATAACGGTATCCTTACAATTCCCAAGGTTTTTTCTATAAAAGAAACACTCAACATCCCCCACGCATCCAAAACAGACAAACACTTCCGCTTTGTTGCCGCCCCCCCCACACACTCTTGGTCTTTCATCGTTCCATCGATTGAAAATCTCGAATATCTGCGACGACTACTTGTCCATATCTCTTTCTTTTCTAGATACGTTTATGGGCAAGTAAAAAACGGTCATCTACAAAAAAATATATGTCTCGAGGGCAAATGTCAATGCCTGCAACACTATAAAGCTAATTTCGAAGCATCAAGTTCCCCTCCAAACATATTGGATTGGGGATATTTATTTAGCGTTGGCAACCATTCCAACTCAAAGGGTTATACAGCATCTAGCACTGTAATACCACTGCTTTTACAAGTAAATTGTATACAAATTTACCGTAAAACAATGATATATGGTACATGCAAGCACAGATTACTGTGTTATTGTTGGTTTTTCTATTGATCACATACACCCAGAATCAAGGACAACAGGAAATGCCCTTTCTAAAGTTCCTGTACCACTGGTAATTTACAAAAGCCTTTTCAATACAAGTTTAAAAAGGTTCATGTTGACTCGATAGTCGTTCGATTTCAAACAGAGAGAGAAAAAAAAAAGAAATAACCATAAAAGGCAATATTAACCGTTTTGATCGGTTTTTTTTCAACAGGTATTTGGAATTTTCGTTCTTTGAAGCCATGACAGCAGTACATACAAGTAAAGAGAAATGAGAGGGCAAGAGACGATCAGACGCTTCTTAATATAAAGTAATGTGATGCGTCATTGCGTGTGAATGAGTCCATACAGCATTATAATTTGGCGCACCACTTGTTATGCAACAGTTGAGTCCCTCAAATTTTCCAGCCATCGTTCAGATTATTTAGATACAAACTGTAAGCAACTACATTGAAAGGAAAACGGACTCCTTCAAAGTAAATGTATGCTTTACAGACAGCACTTGCTTCTGGTTGTAGCATTGTGTTTTGCAGTTCCTGGCTAAAAAGAAGAAACAGAGTACAACTGTCATCATCTTACGCTGATAAACCATTCGAGTTACTACAATAATATTATCTACCAACACACGTAGCAATCGAAAACTGACATCATGTTAATTGAAGTTATTATCATTTAGAGAATAGTAAACAAAATTTCTTGAATTCACAAGCAACGATGATGAATAGATAGTACATCATCACACATCCCATCCTATGCAATATGAATAGAAATTTGTGTATGTGATTCGTCGAATATGACTGATGTGTAAAAAAACGTCAATTTCATCATCCCTGCATCGGATGCTAAATTTGCCTTCTCGTCGAGAACATTTATTTTCCTGCCGTTGTTGTATACTCCCGTAAACACCCGTTCCGACTATTCCATAGGATGTCTTTTTTCATCGTCAAGCGCGCGCAAACATGACGTATAGATGTATTGTTTTGTGAATCATAGCATTTTTATACAATGGCGTTATCATCAATGGACTTTATGTGATCTTTTTGAAGTGGGGTAAGGAATAAGTATCAGTGCACAGTATTAATTAGCTTGGGAGATGGCCATTTTTTATTATGAATGAGCAGAGATCGAGAATGTTGTGCCTACTGTACAACGACTCTTTTTCTCGGACTCTGTGTGTGTGTGTATACAGTAGCTCAAAGCGTTCTGCATAGATATACACACAACGTGTGTCTGATGATGGCACGGTGAAAGAGAGATTTGTTGTGCATTTACATACATAATGCTCTTCTAGGTAGCGTCTTCATTCATACATAAAAAGGGATTGATTAGTAACCTCTTATATACACTTGCCTAGTAGCGACGGAAATGATGGATATTACCACGATACCCAAGTCATTCATTTGTAGTGGTGGGGCAGTGTTCATGTTTCACATGGCAACAAAGATGAGTTTATTGTCACGTTCCATTAAGGTGTCCATTAGGGACGTTTGCATAGCAACCTAAAATTCGTCACGATGATGCCAGCTATCAACAAGTACATATACAGCGGCTAATTGGCAGCATGAATTTAGGATTTGAAAGGAGGGGGTGGCATAAAGCTGTAACGGAAAGCCGTAGCTAGTAGTATGCATATAACAATGTATGTACATGTACACTGTGCACATGCACCAGTTACATACATACAGATGGGTACGGATTTTATCGAATTAAATGGGAACTTTAATATAATGGAATAGTGTCACACTCAATATCATGACAGATCAAAAGAAATCATTTTTTTTTTATAAAAATAAACTTGTGCCACAAGTTATATTTACTATTATTACATACTGTAGCAGCAAAAACAGAAATGGTCAACTGGATATACATTTTTTTTAAACATTGCTAAAGCTACTAATGCTATAAACAACCACACACAAGCAATGGTCATCCTTTTCATTTACATGAAATAATTGTCAAAGTTCTATAGAACGCACGAGATAGGATGATGTTAGTAAAATCTATACTGCAATGCAGAGCGAGAGAGAGAGAGAGAGAAAAGAAAAACAAGGGTACTCACGGGTGGGGGTAGCTCATCATTGTCTGGTTCACCGCTGAACCGGCCAACACCTCCTCTTCCTCTTCCTCCTCCACGGCCACTTCGACCAAGTCCTCCTGCTCCTCCTCGTCTGGGATCCGGCATGAATGGCCCAATAGGATCGAATCTGGCCCCTGGGGGAGCAGCACCCCTAGAATTATGAGAAGAAAGGGTTACAACAACAACAACGGCAAACATCCCCCTCCTCCTCTCCGTCACAGTATGGGTCATGTCAACAACAATAATAATAATAATAACCACTTACGGCGGCAAACGTGCATCTGGGCTATTATCAGCAACACCGCCGAACATTGGATGGTGTGGACCAACAAACATTCCGCCGCCATCACTACGAGGAGAAAAACCCATTCTTATTGGTGAGAGGGGGGGAAAGATTCTTTCTAGTCCTCCGAGAGCAAAGACTTACCCTGGCATGCGCAGACCACCGCCCATGGGTTCCAGATCAGACCGACCTACATTGAATGGACTACATCATTGTTAAGTGCTTCAGGACGAGTAGAGGAATAAGGGAAGGATGGGTAAGAACGTGCAACTTACTCATAATAGGTGTCGTCGGCAGCAGTAGGATCATCAAAGATGGGCGGCCGTGTCGATGGTGGTGTTGTTGTCGATGAAGACGGTGGTGGTTGCTGTGTTCTGTGAATAGTACATTTATTAAGTTACAACCCCTGGTTGTAAAGCTCTCTCTTCTTTTTTTTCCATTCATAAGTTTTACCTGCTTGCTGTTGTTGCCGACGAACAAGTGTCTTCATAGCCAGGCTTTTGCAGCCCAGGAAGGATCCGTTGCAAAATGTTGATTTTGAACAGGTTCACAAACTCTTGGAACTGCGATGTGGAAATGAGCCCATGCACCAGCGGGTCTTTTGAATCACGCGGATCATAGGGGAAGAAGGCATTGGAAGTGAAATGGGATGCATCGATATCCAGCGTTGCTGTCTTATTGTCCTACATTTCATCAATGATAAAAGGTTGTTTGGCATGATTTATAAATAAAAAACCAAAAAAAAACCCAGACAATGGTTCTCTATGTTTGTTGAAGCGTTACCTCAATGGCAATGCCATGCATAATGAAGCGGTTACCGAGCTTCAACGACTTGATACAAAACGTCATGCTGGACTGCGGATGACTGTAGCGGAACGCATAACAGCTAGGACCCTGAGAATTCCACGCTTCGGGCAATGTTCGAACTGAACCATCTCCCTCTATAAGAAATTATCCGCATAAAAAATAAAAAAAAAAAATTACCGAATCAAGTATTTTCGGGGAGGGGGGGGTTGGTGTTCCCCAAAAAAGAAAAGGATTAGGGTTGTGTATGTGCTGTATATGGGAAGATAGGACGCAAGGATGTTATGGACGGGCCCTTGTACACACGTCTTTTTTATTTTCTTTTTCTTTTCTCGAGTTTCTTTTTTTTTAATCATAATAAAAATAACAATAATAACAATCTTTTCCGGGAGGTGGTGGGGGGGGTGGTAAGGGGGGGTGTGCGGCTGGTTGGGTAAGGCTCTGAGAGAGAAAGGGAAAACATGTGTGTGTGTGTGTGTGTGTGTGTGTATAAGGAGAGACCTGTTCTTACCTTGACGTGCATCGTCACCGAGACCCGCGAATCGACATCCGACACTCAACATGATGGCGTGGGTGGCTGCTGCCAGTGCATCGTAGGGTGATTGAAGCGTCTTTGGCGTAATCTGAGCTACTGTGTGCAAGAGGGATGCAGGATCCAGCACTGCTTTGGTGGGTTCACTCATTGAGGTGCAAAAAGTTGGAAAGAAACGCAAAAAAAAAGAGAGAGAGAGAGAGAGAGAGGGCTTTGGCTTCTTGGATTAGACACAGCTGCGCGACCGTGACGTAAATCGATTTATAGTGTACGCGTAAACCCATCCATTTTGTTCCACCGTAAAAAGAATTCAGTGTTGTTTCTTATGCGATGGAAATACATAGACGCCCTTGGAGTTGCGGGAAGAAGTGGGACCCCCCCGGTGTGGGTATGTAGACTAGACACACATCTTGCATGACACCAAAGAGGGAAGATGCCGCTTTTGTTTCCGCTCGCCTTTCCTTCTCCCTGTGCTCTGCTCTGCTCTGCTCTGCGGATTTCTTATTTGAAGTTTGCTGCAGCCCAGCGGGTGGTTGTTGCCTGGTGCCTGAATAATTTCCAAAGAGGGTTTCCCTTTTGACTTGACTTGCCTTTGCCAACAAATACAGTACCAAAACCCCCATCCCCACACACACCCCCGTCCACCCCCAAATCCGAGACACACGCTCTACATCAAACATGCCTTGCTTTTTTTGCTCCCTTTCTTTCTTTCTCTCTCTTTTTCCTTTGCTTTTCTGTCATTTTACACCGCACGCTTGTACATACGCATCACTCACACATCACTCACTCACTCACTCACTCACTCACTCACTCTTCCACACACATTAACACATTAACGCACGCACACTCGCATCCATCTCACATATACCCCACCTCTCCCCTAACGATAAACCGCCATCATCATTCGCAGCACCAGCACCAGCACCAGCAGCTTTGAAGCAAACAACATCTTTCCTCTCTCTCTCTCTCTCCTCTCCTCAGAGCACTACTCTTTTCCTTCTTTCTCTCACTCTTTTCCTAGTCCACATCCCAAAACGCCTTTTGTTGCTCTCTCTTGATAATACCGCCGATGACCCTTGCCTTCGCATCGTTATCATTGGTCAAACGCAATACGAGCACAAAAAAGGAGAAGAAACACCATCATTACCACTCACCAAGCTATTACGACGACGACAACAGCGACTATCCGGCAGCAACAGCAACAGCAACAGCAACAGCAACAGCAACAGCAGCAGCCGACGACGACGACGACGACGACGACGAGTTTTATCCATACGAAAAAACCAAATTCTCCAAGCTCAAAAAATCACTCTTTCCATGGTCAATAACAACCACCTCCTCTTCCTCCTCTTCCTCAGGCTACTACGGTAGTAGTAGTAGTAACAGTAGTAGTAGTCATAGCAGACGGACCTCTATTGGTGCCTTTTTCCAAAGCATCTGCAGCCATGAGCAGCCACTTTTCGATTCCCGCAGAAGACGCAGCACCAGCTCGTTTGCAAATGATGCCCTTTTTGAACGCTACCGCTACCGCAAACAATCCCTCACCAACAACAAGCTGGACTTGTCTCAAAACAGGAAAGCGGCATCCGCTCCACCGTCCTCCTTACCTGTCACCTCCCAGCACAACAACAGTACCTTGAGCAAGAGCAACAATAGTACGCTTGTCAATACACCTAGCAGCATCAGCAAAAACGATGCCGACGACGACGACGACGATGTACTAGCGACCCCGCGCGTTGTATGCTGGCAGGATGACAATGTACCACGAGGCATACTTGTCAAACGAAACCAGCACAGGCACACCAGTAGTCTCCAATGCACCTCCTCGTCTTCAACATCTTCCACTGCTGCTGGTCCCTTGCATAGACGGAGCAGGTCCACTGCAACACACCAGCACTCCCATCATCATCATCATCATCCTACGCACCATGTCCGTCACTACTCCCATGTCTCATACATCTCCTCTTCCAATATCACTGCCCACTCGGAGGATTTGACCGCCAAACAATTTGCTGATTTGGCAGGCATCAAGATCCTTCCAGACGATATCGCTGTGGATGTGAACAATGCAAGCACCACCACCACTGACTATTACTTGAGCTGCAACAACCAGACAGCCAATACTGCTGCTACTACTACTAACAACAACAACACCACCACCACCCATGATTGGATTTTTGATCATGACGGCAGCAGCAACAACAACATGAACAATGTACATCAGCGACACCAACAACAATCATCGGACGACAATGTCAGTTTGGATGAAGAGTGTCTGTCTGTCAAAAGCAGTGGTCTGTCCGTGGTAGCAGCAGCAGCAGCAGCAGCCAATAAGCCGACAATCTGGGACGAATCGTTTTGGAAAACAAACGAATCGACCGCTGCTACTTCAACAAAGTCGTCTTTTTTGGAAGAAGAGGAGGTTGTTTCGCCGTCAATGCCATCACCACCAGCACCAGCACCAGTACCGCTGCTGGCGTCAAGGACAGCACCTCCCTTGCCATCAACAACGACAACAACAACAACAACAACAGCAGTAGCAAAACTGCCATTGCCACAACGCAGAATCATCAAGAAAGGTCGCTTTGAGATCCATGTTGAATCGGCTGCCTAGTCTTGATGTATGACGACGATGCTTCCCATTCTTATAAATAATATATATACCATAGTCTCTTTCTTTCCTTCTTTCTTTACATACTACTCACCTTTTGGTCCGTTCTTCTCCTTCTCATTCCTTTCCCTTCCTATGCTGCTAGTTTTTCTTTCTTTTCTTTTCTTCCATACATAATCACACACGTCCCCTCCCCTGCCCCTCCCCCCCCCTTTTTTTTTCCATCACGCATCTTACTTTTTTTTTAATAATAATAATAGCATACACCAGCACACGGGTGTTTTGTCTACCTCTTTTGGATAGAAAAGAAAGGGGCGGGGAGGGGGTAGTAATAATAATAGTAGTAGTAGGGGTTGTGGACATGAAAAAAAAAAGTGCTGCTATTAGTGTCGGATAACGCGGTAGCGCGTGCATAAATTGCTAATATATAAAAAAAAAAAAGGTAGACCGATTCACTTGGAACAAACAGCATGTCTGATGGTTGACAGTCAATGTGTTCATGTGCGCTTTTTACTTTACGGGGGGGGGGTATCCTTATTGTTTCATGCTTACTTTTGACTGTCATATAAACAAAAAATTCTGGTGCTCCCCCCCCGAAACCATACTTCTTGCAGATACGCCTGTACTGATTGGTGTAACAAACAAACGCAAGTTATGTCGCAGTGTAAGGTTTGCAATAAGAACATTATGCTAAAAAAACATCAGGTAAATGTGACTATATCGCTGCCCGTTGGTACAATACGTGGAAAGATCAATATCGATGATGCAATGTGGGTTGTATGCACAACTTTAAAATGTATATGACGAGAGAACAGAAGCTGTCTTCTTTTCAAGCTCTTAATAACTACTACTAAAAGCTTGTCGGTTGGCAGAGCCGAATAGGGTGTACTCGCCTGGTGTTGTTGTTGTTGTTTGTTTTCTCATCCGTTTTAGCAAAAAATATTACAAGTGCTATAGTTCGTAACCCATTGACATGGCCACTCTTGTAAGGTGTTCATTGTCCAAAAATATCCACCTCTTGAACTCCTGGTAACAGTGATCCAAGCATATTCTTTATACGGCCCTTTCAACATGGGAGAAAAGACATGGGTTTGCTTTTGAAAGATCCTATGCTTCAGCAACCATAACAAGCACTGCAAACGGCAAAAAACGCATCGATGGAGTTCGCAGTCTGATCACCCAATTTTTAAATGAATCGAATGAGACGTTTATAAGGGAATTCGTTATCCTACTGCAAAAGTGTCGTTCGGTGCCTCACTGGAGCCATCATTGCTTGAGTTGGATAAACGTCATTGCGATGCATTGTAAAAAGCTGCAGTAGGCGATGATGCAGTCAACAGGTGCTTTCTTAAATGGTATTATCTGTTCTTCTTCCTGAATAGTCACTGAACGTGAAATACTCCTTAATAGGCTGAACGCAATCCGTGCCAGTGTGTGTCACGATGCAGTGTGAAGGCGCTCGTCGTTTTTAATTTTAATAATTTATGCGTATAAATGCTGCTACTAGGGTCGACATCATTTTTTTTTTTTATGCATGCACGTCATCAACAACTCCTTTGTGAGATTGCTGACAGTGTGCTTGCGCTTTTTGTTGAACAAATCTACACGTTTTGCAATGAGTCGGTAGCTCAAACACATCAACATGCCCTTCCTCATATCATATTAGCCCTATTATAATCTTTACTTTAACACTAGGGTCATTATATTACCTACCCCTCTCCATCTCTCAACCATCTTTCAATTGCTCGGTGGGTCCGCTCTATTCAAGCCTACAGCGTTTGCGTATCATTTAGAAATATATAGAGTTATAATAGTAACAGGCAGTGAATCTTATGTAGAACAAACCAACCTGCTGTCTGGTGGACAGTAATTTACACTATTCTTACGTCGCTTTGCATGTGTAACGACACACAGAGAACCTGCCCTTTGCTTCTGCTCCTATATAGGGAAACATGCGCTTCATCACTCTATATGCTACTGCCGAGTCACTCAGTATCAAAAATAATGTCTTACGTGTATATTGAGCTCAATGAATAAGTAATAACTACAGATTTGACAACGGCTGTTCTCCCAGGATTAATATCACCTTGTATATCGGCTTTTTTTTAAAATTCACCTAAAGTTAGGATGCATGTACATACTTTGTAAATAGAGGAACGAGACGGTGTCGAGTAAGTACTTTTATAAAAAAAAAATTGGTTTGATTCCCACACAAATCAAGTAGTCAATCCCATTTGGGTGTGCGTAAAATACACATATAAGGTGAAAAGTTCGCAGGGTTGCTGGTGCTTCAGTTTATTGTCAAGTGTAGTTCTAGTTTTGTGCTTCTACAGGGCTTCCCTGTATCCATCTGGTATATAATAATACACCCAAGACCGAGTATTATGAATATGCTGGCTTGTCACATGTATAAAACCTTGGACAAACCACATGTGTGCGTTATGGTTGTGATTCAATTTTTTTGAGATAATTACGCCATTGGTGTCCAATGCATAAAAAGTACCGTAAAAAAGCAGTGTGCAGTATGTAGTGAATAATGATATAAGATACATACATTTTAGTCTTAGGCGAAAATAATAATTCTGATTTGATGTATAATGGTAAAGCAGCAGCGCAGTGTTGGGGAACGCTTGAATCGAGCTAACTCTTGTCTTTCTTTATCTCTCATAGTAGTAGTAGTAGTAGTAGTAGTAGTAGTAGTAGTAGTTCTTCTGTAAAATTCCCGTATATATTATGAACCGTTTACGTATTTCGGATTTCACCATCTATTCGGAGGATTGCTATTTATTATATTTTTTTACTTCTTTCTCTTTCTTTGTTTTGAAATGGACGCGTCTTTAGTCATTGTATCCGGTGGATCGGCTTGTAACGACATAGGTTGCTTCTTTTGTTTCTGTTTTCTTTAATGCGTGGATGTGCTTGTGATATGGTGAAATTAAATATACTGTATGCGGATCAGCAATCAATATTACTGACAACTGGTATGACAAGCCCCTGCGTTCCAAAATTTGACACAAGATGTGCGATATATTCTGGGCATCTCAGATAATGGTGGATCCACAGTGAGTCTCTCTTTTCTTGTTTCGGGGTAGTAGTATCCTATATCCTTGGGGGTGGGGTGGTGACAAGCCGCAAGTTTTTCCGGTTTCCTATGCGGCCCCGCTCCACCGCTTTCCAACTACTCTACTAAAACGACACCATGTTGTAGAGCGAATTATTACGTGTATTGGGCGGACCTAGCATTGGTGATCTCCGTGCACGGCTGACAAGACTGATCAATGAAAATGCCTCACCGGAAAAAAAGGCGATAAAAGACCTACTGAGTTATCGACTTCCAAGTGAAGGCGATGCATATACAATACGTCATGAATGGAGCCTCATTGTCCAGGGTCGGCACAAGTAAGTAAAAAAGTGATACGCGCCACACACCTCTACCAGAAGGGCTGATCCCTTCTTCTCTCTCTATTTTATAGACTATGGAACCCCATTTCGACCGATAAAAAGGAAGCCATTCGTGGGTTTCTGGTCATGTTTAACTTTGAAATCTTGAAACGCGCCTACAAAAACTTCAACTTTCGCAACGGGTCGATTGGGAATTTTTTCTTGACGGGCGCACGGCTATTTTATGGATCGTTGGAGGCGGCAATATTTATCTTTGCTGCCATTACGGGTATTGCGGAGGAAACGTCGGTGGTGCCCGTCATTATCACGAGTCATACGGCGTCCATCGCTGCTGAGCTGCAGGATGGCACCACGCTACGCGGTCAGTGCGAAATTAGCCATCCCGGGTCAACCACTAGCAATATACCATCGTCGTCGTCGTCGTCAACGTCACACCAGCATCCAATAGATGTCACGTCATTGCCCGTGTCGCTGCAAGAACAACAAGGAGAGGACGAAGAAGAAGAAGACAAGACAAACGCTAATTTGGTGTTTAATAAAACGACGGATCAGAAACTTTCAGCGGCTGTGCGACGCATATATTATATGGTAATGCAGTGTAAAACCAGTAACTTTTTTTTTCCTCTTTATTTTAGCTAATATCGTTTTTTTTCCTTTAATATACAGAATGAATTCGGTCAAGAAGTATTTCCATGGCCCAACCCGAAATTCATCAAACATTTGACCAGGGCCAAAACACTCATCTACTCGATTGGGTCTCTCTATACCTCCATTGTTCCCTGTCTTATATTACGTGGGATCGGCCAGGCCGTTGCAAATTCACCCTCACTCAAACACAAAATCTTGATTTTGAACGGGTCAAATGATCGCGAAACGGAAGGCTACAGCGCCTTGGATTTCGTACAAACCATCACCGAAGCCCTGAATCAATCACAATGGGTCGATACCCAGCAACAAGGATTTTTCGATGCCAAGGCACAGTATGAAGGATACCCGCTGCCCATCGATAAACCTATACGACCTAGTATTATGTTGACCAAAGATACGGTATCGCCACCTTCGGCGTTCTTCACCCACATGATTTATCTCACCAATTCACGTAAGCGTCGGTTTCAAACGGCCAAACTCTTTTATACGATAGATGCAGCAAGAATAATGATATGGTTCTCTTTCTGATGCTGTGTAGAGATTCCTGTGGACGTAGACAAGATATCAAGTTTTGGAATCAAATGCGTGCCAGTAGAAATGACAGAACCAGCGTATACCGCCGAATGTTTGTACGAGAAGCTGGTACAAATCATTCAGGATTAGCAAAGTTTGAGGCAATATAGCGGTGCCACAATCTAAACACATGTTTTAATGCTTTTTGAAAAATAAAAAAATTGCCTCATTATTCTGAAAAAAAAAAGCAGTGCGTCATTGTTATTACTTTTGTTGTTGTTGTTTTTAACTACTGCATTACTACTACTGGCAGGTATAATTGCCCTATAAAAACGGTTATTTACTTACTCTCATCTTTCTTTTTCGCATTCTCCTATGGACTCTACCATTTAATGAAGAGAATGAGCTCTACCTCTTGGACTCGATCATATCAACCAAAACAGCATTTGTTAACAACAGACAACTTGCAGCGGTATACATCCATGGTACTTTTGAATACAAACCAAAAAAATTCATGCATTGTGTGTCTTTTTTTATCACCACCCCATCCCCAAAAGTTATTTTCTAATTGCGCAAAAAAAAACAAAAACAAACAAAACTGCAAAAAAGTATCCACATAGTGCACACGTTCGGCAGCAACGCGCGATAGAATACATTGAGCAGCAAACTGAAATTGTCAAACATGAGCAACAGATACGATGGGAAGAAAAAAAACAACAGATTCATCATCCCACTAGTAGCACCATTGCACCGACAGTTGTAGCTACAACCACAGCATCGACAGCATCATTATCAACAACAAAAACACGGCTGAAATCACTGGTACTACATCATCGAGTGGGTCGACTGATCGCTTCCATGGTGTACAACAACTGAAGAAAACAAAGAACTTGGTCCTCTCTCTCTCTCTCTCTTTTTTTTTATCGTGATTTATCAGCAATTGGGTTGGCATGGATCGTCACATTGCGTATACGCACTTCTTGAATCGGTCGATGTTTCTCATCCACTGGCACTTTTTCTATGGCATCTAACGTACTGTCTTGACCGTCAATGACCCTATCATTTTTGAAATTTTTAATACATATATATATATACCCTTTTTCTCTCGACAAGTTGTGGAAAATAAAGGAGTGTGTGACACACACTGCTTAATGATACATACTTTCCAAAGACGGTATATTTTGTATCGAGATGTGGGTGTTTGGCGTATGTTATAAAGAACTGGGATCCATTCGTGTTGGCTCCTGAGTTTGCCATGGATACAATGCCTCGCGCATTGTGCTTGAGCGTGGATCGGATTTCGTCATTGAACTTTTTGCCCCAAATAGAGTTACCACCTTTGCCAGTACCGGTTGGATCACCACCCTGTATAAACATTGTTGTTGTGAGTAACTATGCATATCCCCGGCGTTGTAAACCTTTTGCTTTTACCTGAAGCATGAAACCTGCAATGTTACGATGGAATAAAGTGTTGTCGTAATAACCACTGGCACATAATGCTAAAAAGTTCTGTAAAAAAGACCAATAGAGCCATAGTCAGTGTCTGTCTTTCTCTCATATCAAGTCTGAAGCGTAAAGAAAACTATGACTGGATCTGATTGATCGCCTTACTTCAGCTGAATGTGGAACCGATTCACAAAAGACTTCTATTTTAATATCGCCAAGATCTGTGTGTAATGTGACTGACTAAGAATTAACGGGGAGAGAAAGAAAAGAGTGAGTGGGAAAAGACGTGTTCAACTCTAGCAACAAGACGATGCGATCGTTATTTGAGAATCGTTACCATGTTTGAAGGAATTCGGGTCAAGGATTATTCTGGGAATATGCAAAAAGACAAGACGTGCAAGCGATTTATTCCGCTTCCGAACTTTGAATTTGTTCATTTGGTGCTCCAGTTCCTGTGCACCCTTGGCCTTCTTTGCTTTTACAAGGTAATGGTTCTTTTTTTGTTTGTGAGCAGAGCAAATATGTATGTTTTTATTAAAAGCTATTCTACTTGAAAACCTAGCTCTCCTTCTCAAGTGCTATCTTAAAGGTACTTTCATCAGGGAAAGTCATACGGAACAAGTTACCATGCGTTTCGCTATTGAGAATCTAGTTATTTGCATGAGTATAAGTGGCATCATCCGCAGTGGAAAACCGTGTGGTTGAGCACTGCTTTGCATGACGACATTAAGATGAAGTGAAGGTGCGAACAAAGGTTGCGTCACAGATGGAACGAACTAGGTTGGACGAAGGCAACAGCGCCACATCCATCCGCAGTTTTTGGTGTGACCTTCAAACCTCCAAGAAGCCCATACGCTCTGATCCGGCACGCTACAAAAAAAACCTAGAACTTTGGGGAAAAAAAAAAAGTTAGATAAAAATTCAGAAACATCCTTCTTTCTCAAAGCAGGGCAACACACAACCAATCCGGTCAGAGAGAAGATTGTCATATCAAGAATCGCCCGATATTGGCGATTTCAAAAATATAAAATTCGATACTATATGGTTTTCATCACATGTGGGTTGGGTCTTGCCAAGCTTGTTTGGAAAAAGAAAAGAGGAGAAATTTACCTTTGGACTGGCTGGTTCGTCAAGTGGGAAAGAAACGGTAGAGTGACTCAAAAAGGGCTACGCCCCCCCCCCCTATATAAAAAAAAGCAAAGCATGGAACGGGTGGCTTGAAAAGAAAAGAGAAAAGGGCGGTTTTCTAAAAATAAGTTTTAAACCCTCGGGGTTGCTCCCGTGGCAAAAAAGCGGGCCGTCGCTTTTGCTTTGCTTGGCAAGTGGGTTACACCATGAAACTAGCTTTGTTTTTCATAAGTCCTTTTTTTGGGCCTTTGGTTTGCCGCTGGGCTTTTCTTTTCGCTTCTTCTTCTTCTTCCCTTTCAACACTTTTTAGTCTTTCGCGCGCGATATAACTTCTTTACTGGGCGACACAAACAAGACAAGAGAGAGAAAGAGAGAGAGAGAGAGAAATATGTACCCTAACCAAGGACCACCGCCACCACCTCCTGGACACAAGTCCGAATACGACCAGTATCCGTTGCAGGACACACAGTTTGCTCCACAGCCCGTGGACCGAGTCGACCCGTTTGCGGATCCCTATCCGGACAATAGCCGCTCTGCGTACGATAACCAGCCCTTGTTGCGCGACCCTCCTCAACCCTTCTACCCTCCAGACAACAGCTTCCACACGCCCGACAATGCCGGGTTCCACCACCCTCAGGAACACGCCTCGCCGTCCCCACGTCCGCAGTTTGTAGCCCCACCCTCGCCCAACATGCACTTTGGAGGTGCTCCTCGTCGTCAGCCGCGTCGTTACAAGACCAGTAAGTTTTGGGGTTGTTGCCTTCAAAGAGAGGGGAAAACAAAAAAGATATGTCTTTTAGAGAGAGGAGTGGGCTAAACAAAAAAAAAACACTCCTTCCCTTGTTCCCTTTTTTTTGTGTTTGATCGGTGATGCTCAGCCCGCAAGGTCAAGCTGCATCGTGGCCACTTGGTGCTGGACTGTCCTGTGCCCACACGCTACTTGCAAGCCGTGCCGATGAAAGATACCAAAGAGTTTACCCACATGAGATACACAGCAGCTACATGCGATCCCGCTCAATTCGCGTCCGACGGGTACACATTGCGGCAGCAGCTACTTGAACGAAACACTGAATTGTTTATTGTCCTAACCATGTATAACGTAACGTCTCTCTTTCTCTCTTTCTCTTTTGACCTCTTCCAACAGCTTACAATTGAGGCACCGGTCTGACTAACAAAAACCTCTCGCTCTCTCTCTTTCTTCGTATCATGTCAATAGGAAGATGAAGTGTTGTTCGCTCGTACGATGCATGGCGTCATGAAAAATATTTCGCATTTGTGTGCGCGTGATCGCTCACGAACATGGGGTCCTGACGGATGGCAGGTAAACAACACACATCCAATGACGCACGACGACGACGACTTTCTTGATTCGGTCACAAATACACACATGCATACGGTTTTCACTAACAACAACTTTTGCCACTTTATAGAAAATCACCGTGTGTATCGTTTCCGACGGTCGTCAAAAGATCAACCAAAGAACACTCTCGCTTCTGGCCTCGTTGGGTGTTTATCAAGACGGTGTCGCCAAGAACATTGTCGGTGAGGATCCTGTCACGGCCCATATTTATGAGGTAAAAACGCGGGGGGAAACGACTCTTTTTGATTAAGATGAAAAGAAGTAAAGTAAACTAATGATATATGTTTTTTTTTTGGGGATCCGGCTGTTGTGGCTATGTTTACTTTTTTCTTTGTTTGTTTTGATAGTACACCACACAACTTTCTGTCGATCCTGATATGAAGTTCAAGGCAGCCGACAAAGGCATCACACCATGTCAGCTCTTGTTTTGTTTGAAGGAAAAGAACGCCAAAAAGATCAACTCGCATCGTTGGTTCTTTCAAGCCTTTGGCCCATTGATCAACCCCAACGTCTGTGTCTTGATCGATGTCGGAACACGTCCCGGCCACTCGTCCATCTACCACTTGTGGAAAGCATTTGATATTAACTCAAATATTGCTGGTGCATGTGGTGAAATTCGTGCCTTGACAGGTAAGAAAACATCATTGAGAAAAGGCCGGGAGGGTTGCCACAACAACAACTGTTGTTGTTGTCATGGTTACTAAATAATATAAAAAATCTTACACACAGGTACCGCCGGTAAGGCTTTGCTGAACCCTTTGGTGGCTGCGCAGAACTTTGAATACAAAATGTCCAACATTCTCGACAAGCCTCTCGAGTCCGTTTTTGGCTACATCTCCGTTCTTCCGGGTGCCTTTTCTGCTTACCGCTACACAGCCCTTCAGAACGACGTGGAGGGTAAAGGTCCTTTGGAAAAGTACTTTTTGGGTGAAACCTTGCATGGTGGCGACGCCGATATCTTTACTGCCAACATGTACTTGGCTGAAGACCGTATCTTGTGTTACGAGGTTCATCTCTTTTTTGATCTCAAATGTGTTTGTCAAGTATATATATATGTCAGAATGTGCTGACTCTGTTTTTTTTTATAGTTGGTTGCCAAGAAAGATGCACACTATGTCTTGCACTACGTCAACCGTAGTTACGGTGAAACGGATGTTCCCGACCAGGTCCCCGAATTCATTTCACAACGTCGACGATGGCTGAACGGTTCGTTCTTTGCTGGTGTATATGCTTTATGGCATTGGCGTAAAGTGTGGACTTCGGATCACTCGTTTATCCGGAAAATGATGTTCATGGTCGAAGACGTCTACAACACATACAACATGATTTTTGCTTGGTTTGCCATGGTATGTTTTTGATGTTTCACTTGGCGAACTACTAACTAGTAGTAGGGCTAGTGTTATTAACATGCATTACGACCATTCTGTTAGGGCAACTTCTACCTTACGTTTTTCATTCTCACACGCGCATTGGCTGCCGAATCCTTGGATCCTCGACCCTTCTCACAAACCGTTGCCAACATCCTACACATTGTCTTTAATTACATCTACCTTCTCCTGCTAATTCTCCAATTCATTCTCGCTCTCGGTAACCGACCTCAAGGCTCTAAATGGGCATACACCGGCAGTATGGTGTTTTTCGCCGTCTTGATGGCCTACATGATCTTTGCCACTGTTTGGATCACGGTCGTCGGTGTGCAGTCTGCCATAGAAAACTCCGACGGTACCGTCCTCGGCATGCTTGGCCAATCCATGTTCCGTAACATTTGTATTTCACTGCTATCGACCTATGTCATGTACTTTGTCTCATCCTTCTTGTAAGTTATACCTTTTCGTTTTTTTTTTATATCTTTGTCTATCAGCATCAATGACTTATTAACGCGCTATAAATAGATTCTTGGATCCTTGGCACATGTTTACCAGTTTCGTGCAATACATCTTCCTGTCGCCATCCTACACCAACGTACTTAACATTTATGCGTTCTGTAACACCCATGACGTGTCCTGGGGCACCAAGGGCGACACCAAGGTAGCGACTGACTTGGGTGTTGTCAAGGCCAGCAAGGACGACACGGGTGATCATACAGCCGAAGTCGAAGTGCCTACCGAGGATAAGGATATTAACGACGCTTACGAGGCAGCATGTTTGGAACTGCAACGCAAGCCAGAACCCGAAGAGTCACATCGGGATGCACAGACCAAGCAAGAGGATTATTACCGTGCCTTCCGTACGCGTATCGTCACTTCTTGGATCATCAGTAACTTGGCTCTGATTGCTGTTATCACCGAGACCGCGTTCAATGCCTTGGGTGATTTCGATGAGCGAAGTATGATTTATCTTGGCTTTGTGCTGTGGTCGGTTGCAGTGCTTTCAATTGTCCGTTTCTGCGGTTCGTGTTTGTACTTGGTTTTCAGAATCTTTACTGGATAATCTGTGTTCTTGTCTCCCAATTTTCCACCTCTCGTCAAAGAACCAAAAACAATCTCCTTTTACATATATACATACATATATATCTATCTACACTCTTTCCTTTCTCTAACTCTCACTTCTATATTCTTTCTCTCTAACGCACAAACACTTTGTATTCCACAACTTCCTGTAAATAAAGCTATTATTATTTGTTATCTATATCTCTACGCTTTTTACTGCTAGAAGAAAATTGAATCTAGCAATTAGATCTACCATAACGTGAGGCTGGATACCTTTAGCGACGTTGTCACCTAATGTATGTTACTACTTTACGTTTTTCTTTCCTATATATAGAACAACACAAGGAGTATCATAACTAAGCCGTGTACTCTTCAGCTTCCTTTTCTTGCGGGCCTGTACTGTCACCTGTACCATGTAGTAAAATTTCTATGATAGTATTTTGTTTTGCAACCCGTGTATCAAACAAAGCCGATCGACGTAAGCCAAAGAACGACGGTTATATACGAATTTTGATGCTTATTTGAACTGTAATGTATCCGTCATCAGGCTCTGGCATACAGTAATATATGTACATAATCGCTTATCATGATACTAGTATCAACTATTACATTTACTGTAATCAAACATAAATACGCGAGAGCGATAGCACTATGTGTTGTTTTTAAGATAATGCTACCTTTTGAAATAGACATCTTTGAAACACTGAAGGTACGCAGTGACAATTGCAGGTTGTGACCTTTCGATAGACAGCTTCTCGGTCTGATGACCGTTCGTGTCGCGCTACCGAGACGAGCTTCATGTAGATAATGTCATACACGCATTCAAGCGGCAAATTGCTCATAAAGTCATGTTTTACCGCCGTTGCCTCTGCCCCCACTTTTGGAGCATGGAAAGCATGCTGAATTGTATTCCAGTATCAACGTATGCTGTTTGGTCGGTGTTGACATTCTGAATAAAAACACCAACTTTTGCGCGAACATTGCTGACTGATTAAATCAATGGCAATAGTGGCATCATGAATAACTTGCTGATATACGTAAAAATGGAGGTGATCACTGCTCAAAGAAACCCTGAGTTGGAAAAAGGGCATTGATGCTTCCACCCTGGAAATTAGCGGTCAAAGGTTTATATTTGAAAAAGCTAATGATCCGAGGTGTTGATTCTTCAAATATTTAGCTACAAGCTAAAGAAGCCTGTTTTTCGTTAGCTGTAAATGTAAAAAGTATTCTGCTTAATTTTGAGTGGAAATCAATTAAAGAGAAATAAGCATCATGATATAATGTTTGGAAGGGGGAGTTAAAAAAAGAGCAAAAAAAGTAAATGTGCATCAAACAAAGCATGCAACTACCGGATATCAGCTTACAGACGTTCAGCTATGGAAAATAAATTTTTTAACGGCGACACATCATTCGGTTGACACTGTGCATACGGTATGTATGTGGCTAAACTAACGTACTTTAATAGACGTCGGTGATATGTTACACCATCCATCATTGCTGTCCGCTGCTGCAAAACTCTGCATGATTGTTTGTTGTAACACAGATTTACTGATTATTGTGCATAAAACAATTGACGAGCCTTCAAGAAGCATCGCATACTACCAACTATTATGTTTTTCCTCTTTTTATTCTTCGTTTCGGTTTTACTTATAAAACAAGCTAATGTATTAATTTGTCTTAGTGCAGAACCGCATACTGCCGATTTTAACGTTTACTCTATACTCTGCTTACTTATCTGTTGATCGTCTCATCTTGAGCGTATCGTTCTTGGCTCTTATGTAATCTACTATATATGTGTCATAACCCCACCACAGATCATGTTTTGCCAAGCAAGTAGGAGTATACAATACAGTTCAGAAACGGACAATAAACCATACATGCATTCCAAGTTAGCGACTATTTTGGCTTCTTTACCGATTTATCTGTGCATGTTGTTAATCTTGTATTTTTTTTTAAAACTATGGCTTGAGATTCCTTATTCCAGGAGTTTCTTACTCATTTTGATAGATGAGTGTTGTATTAAACACTAGAACATGCTTGTGGTTTTGCGGAAACTTATCGTGAAGCACTTTTTATATACATGTGGTTCACACCATGTTGTTTAACTTTTTATGAAAAAAAATCTGTCTTTCCCCCCCCCTTGTAAGACTTCTTTGAAGAATAAAAAGCATCCTATATGTCAACACCACCCTCTCCTAGTCAAATATACAGAAAACGTGCAAAGAGAAGTTTAGAATACATCGATTATGTTGTTCTTCTTTAGCATGGACCCTGTAACATTTCAGTAGCAAAGAGGTCTTTGTTACTAATGGTTCTGGTGTTATTCCAATACTTTTGGTGACATTATGTCATTCTCTGTTGTCTGTCATGGAAAAAAAAATAGGGGGAAGCTTAACAACCGCGGTGACTAGGTCGTGACGACCGGACAATTCTGCTGCATTCAACAATATGTTGAGAACAACACACACACGAAATCATGCCATTTTGTGGTTCCAAGTCAGACTCTGACGGTAACTGTAGGTTAAATGGTTCATTATCAGCTTTAAGGTTTTTTTCTTTTCTAGGCTACACCATTATCTTAACCTTAGTCATAATAGATCAACATAAAAACATTAATGAACCCTGTGGAAAACAAAACAAAAAACAAAGAGGGACCCTGTTGTACCTCTTCTAAGGAGCCGTCTCTATCCATTGAAGGAAAAGATAAGAAAAAAAGACAGAAGGAGGCTCGCAAGAACAATGCCACAATACCTTATGCACACCATCACCGTCGTGTAAATTCCCGCAAATGTACCCAATTAACCGAGCAGTGAAAACGCCAGTGCGCTATCATTCCATTCATACAGATCGACCGATGACTCCGGACCTTTTTCATTATGCTACTTTTTTCCTTTGCACGGATTAACGTGCATTAAAACTGTGCTATCACTCTCTCTCTCACTTTAATATGCATGGCATGTCATGTCATTTCATAATAGCTCTCTCTCTCTCTCACTCCTTAGAAAGTTTTTATTTTACTCTTTGTAACTTATTCAACCCCCTTTCCCAAATCCCCACCCCGTTTTCACAGCAGTAATGCATAACCTCCCCACTGCATAGGGTATTGTTCACACACGTAATAATCATAACGAGCCCAACTAATGCGCTGACCTCCTTGTGAGCTTCACATACAGGAATTCATATGGAACGCGTATATTTATATATAAAGGCAATCCCATAACATGGTCCCAACTTCTTTGGTTTTCTTTTCATCACAAACAAACCTAACCCCCCCACACCCCTTCCACTCATTATTATACTACCCGCCATGAGCTCAATTGTGCTGGATTATGAGCGTGAGACACTCAAAGACAAAGCAAACAAGTTTAAACAAAATTGGCCCCAACATGTGAAATCTTACATTCTCAGTTTTTTTCCGATATTTCAATGGATCACGAGATACAATTCTTCGGTAAATGATAACAAGAAACTATGATGTTTATTGTGCTGTTCATACTCACCTTGTTTTCTCCTATTAATAGTGGATGTTACAAGATGCTATTGCAGGTGTCACAGTAGGAATGGTCCTGGTGCCTCAGGGTATCGCTTATGCAAAGATCGCCAATCTCGAACCACAATACGGGTTATAGTAAGTTTTTTGCCAAATCCATCGTAGCCTTGAAACAAGACCCAAGTCACTAACTCTCACAAAACTATTCCAGTACCTCTTTTGTCGGTGCCTGTCTTTACTGCTTTTTTGGCACTTCCAAGGATATCAGTATTGGTCCCATCAGTAAGTAACTGGATGAAGCAGATCTTGAATATTTTATATATAAACGACAAAGCAAAAACTAACTCTATCACCCCAAAACAACAAAAGCCGTTGTTTCTCTTCTTGTTGGGCGCGCCATCACCAACGTCACCACTGCACATCCTGATATCACCGGACCTGAAGTTGCCGTCTTTCTCAGTGTGATTGTCGGTATCATTACAATTCTTATGGGCATGATCCGTCTCGGTATCCTCGTCGACTTTATTCCTGGCCCGGCTATTGCCGGCTACATGACTGGATCTGCCATCACCATCAGCTTGGGCCAATGGGGCAAACTGACCGGTGTCAAACTCAACTCACATCAGTCACCCTACTTGGTCGTTGGCGACTTCTTTTCCAACTTGGGTGGCATCCACATCGATATCGCCTTTGGTTTGACCGCCTTGTTTGCTTTGTATGGCATCAAGTACTTTGCCGCAAAACTCGGTAAACGCTGGCCTAAATTCAAGCAAAGTCTGTTCTACTTTGGCATCATGCGTAACGGCACCATTGTCATTGTGGGCACTTTTGTTTCGTTCTGCATTAACGTGGCTCACCCGACCGAAAGCCCGTTCAAAATTCTCAAGTCTGTACCAGCTGGTTTCGATGCCATGGGTGTGCCGCGTATGGATCTTGGTATCCTGGGCGAAGTCATGGACGTATTGCCTTCTATTATCATTATTCTCGTTTTGGAACATGTCTCGGTGGCTAAATCGTTCGGCCGTGTCAGTGACTATACAATCGATCCTAATCAAGAGATTTTGGCTATTGGAGTAACCAATTTGGCTGGCGCGTTTTTTGGGTTAGTTTAAATGCGAGGAAAAAAAGGGGGGAGTTGAAGAAGGGTTTATCTGACACGTTTTACAAATATAGAGCATATCCAGGCACAGGTGCTTTCAGCAGAACTGCCATTATGGCGCGATCGGGTGCCAAAACCCCCCTATCCAGCGGATTCGTGGCTATCATTGTCGTCCTCGCTCTCTATATCCTGACTCCAGCATTCTACTATATCCCGGAAGCCATTCTCGCTGCTGTTGTGATCCACGCTGTATCTGATTTGGTCTCTGGCCCAAAGTATATCAAGGAACTCTGGGCCACAAGCAAACTTGAATTTATGGTCTTTTCTGCTGCCGTTTTGATCACATTCTTTGACGGTGTCGAGGACGGAATCTATATTGCACTGGCGCTGTCACTGTTCATTATGCTTCTCAACATTGCTCGGCCACGCCTTGCTGTAATGGCTCGCTCACCGCTTGATCCAGCATCCAAATCCACCACAGCTGTACCAGCCGCCAACGACTTTTACAGCTCTTCCCAACACTACATCTATTTCGACGAACGCGACCCGCATTTTGAAGCACACATTGAGCCACTACCACCAGGTGTTGTTGTCTTTCGTTTGGGCAATGCATTGTTGTATCCGAATGCAAGCCATGTCACTGAGTCGATCGTTGCCGCTGCCAAGGCACGAACAAGACAAGGCGAATCGGATGAAAACAAAAAGGAATTGCTCTGGACGCAGACTGTGGATGCTCGCAAAAATAATCATTTGCCGATTCTTGAAGCCGTTGTGCTGGACTTTACCGCAGTCAACAAAATCGATTCAACAGCGTTGCAGACTTTATCGAGCGCTCGTGAGTTGCTGGATCGGTATGCAGGGCAACCGGTTGAGTGGCATTTTACCGGCATTGTGAATCCACAGGTTCGAAACGATTTGCTCTTGTATGGATTCGGTACCATGGAGGACCAAGGCATGACAACATCAACGAGTGACTCCACGCTATATGCTTCGTCCTGCGCTTCTGGTACCACAGCAGCGACAAAACCCAAGGAGGAGGATAGCGAGAAAATACAAGAAGTAACATTTAAGGATCCCCCTGAAGTTATCAAAGACGAGGACAAGGAGCGTCAGCAGCAGCAACACCCAGATGAACACCCGCCAGAGTCATACTATAGCGATCCATTGGATGTAGACAACATGGTCCACCCTTACTATATGGAAACTAACAAGTTTTCGCCAGTCATTGTGGATCCTCACAACTTTTTGCCACGCGATCGACACGGTTGCTTCCATTGGGACGTCGACTCGGCCGTCCGGTCAATTTGCGAACGTTGGAGCACGCGTCGGCAACACATTCAATTGTCTCCTTCATCTACTACTTCCTCTACTGCTGGCTCTACTGCTGGCTCCACTGCTGGCTCTTCTCCTTCTTCGTAAATGGCATTTTTTTGTATTATCTTTCATACTACTAGTAGTTTCATGTCAGCTGCGCTGCAAGAAAACTACTAGTTTCCCCTCCTTGCCCCATTACATTCATGATTATAGTTTATTTGTGTATATATCTTGTTTATATAAATTATTATTACCAACGCTGGCTCGTTCTCTTATAATTCTTTGTTTTTTCTCCAAACGATAAGTCTGCCTCTATCTTTATCGAAGTCGTCAGCAGACTAAACATGAATTCTTTCAATTCTGTTTTTACTGTGCCATCCAGCTTTCAATTTCGTAATAACGATGTAGCATCTTCAAAATCATACATTTTAAGGCGGATAACATATCAAGTTCTACTATTACATGTCAGCATAACATCAGCACACATGTTGGCTCTGGCACCTGAAAAGAAGTGCACGAACATCCACGCCTAGTGCAACCCTGAAGTCTGTCTGTCAAACTCTACACAAAAAGAAGTACTCGCTGCAAGGCTGTTGAATGTTTGGAGAACTGCGGCTTTTTTTAACAAGCAAAATTACAATGTTCGCCTTCTTCTAGCTATACTATTTATCGACAATGACATGTTTGAAGAAGAAGACGAAATTTATGACGCTTCAATCACATTTAACAATAGCGTATGGGAAGCTCTTGACAAGTATTTGGATCGGAAAGTGCTGCATATATGCCGCTGAAGAGAAAACAATAAGCATCATCCCTTTCTCTCGTCACTTTTACCTCCATCGACCTGCTCATCATCGATTTTTCTTATCCGAAATTGCCGTGGCCCATTTACCTTTCCTAATACACCCCTCAATCATCACATCCTATGATAGCTAACCCAACAATGATATATATCATTCTATCGAATCCGTCTATAAAATGATGAGGTTTGTGCTACACTTGATTATAGCATACGTTTCGAGGTGTCATTGTACATGGGGTTGTTAGAGTACAGTTACCATTTCCGACGAGCCAATCAATTTCCGATACGACAGATTGCCTTGCATAACTTTCTCGTTTCGTTCCTTTTTACAAGAAGGATTCCCCCACTCGGAATCAGGCATCGCACTTCATTACGGATATACGCGACTTTAAACGTACTCAGTGCCCCATCTCTTTAATTTTTTTTTTAATCATTGGGTTAAGAAACTGCTCATGATGAACACGTGTGTTTTAAGAAAAAAGTACTCAAGTTTTTTTTTCTTGAAAACAATCTGTAGACCCAATACACACGTACGACGACCACCATGCTTACAGACACACAACTTGCATTTATTGCCAATTCACTCGGTGTGGCAACCATGATCCTCATTGTCGTATACCATTATGTCGCAGTCAATGGCGATAGTACAAAGTCATCCAAGCTCAAATCAGCATAAACTCGGCCCCGCCTTTGCCCTTTTTGCCCTGCTCCAATTGAAGAAATGCAGCCACATATTAGATAACAAATAAAAGAAAAAAAAAGATATGCGCGTTCTTTTCTATCTGTAATATGTCTTGTTACGTATGCATTGAAGGGGGTGAAAGGACTATGTATATTTTCTGTGCAGACAGCGTGACATGCACCGCAAACAGCAACTGATGAAGGATGCCAAGCATTTCCACCCAGGGAATAAAAGGTTGGGGGAGAAGAGAAAGGGGATGAGATCCGGGCCTTTATCTGGGGGGGGGGAGGGGGAGGGGAAGTGTATGTGTCTCTTTCAAAAAATGCTTTGCTGCTTTGTTTCCCCGTTTCCTTCCTTCTCTCTTCTCTCTGCTATTATTTTTTTTATTGCGCACCTATTCTCCTTCCTCCCTTTCTAGCTTTTTCTAGCATAGCAAGAGCACACACACTCACTCACTCACTCTCACACAGCACAGGATACCAGCGAATGGGCAGCGAGCACTATTGGAGCAAGCATGACGTTATGCGAAAATGAAAGCAACATCAGCCACGAAGAACGTGACAACGAGGAAGAAGAAGAAGAAGAAGAAACAGAGGACGAAACAATGATCCTGCCTCTCGATTCGCGATTCTCTCGGCTTTCTTTTCAATCTGGAGACTCTAAGAAATCGTATCGCCGTCGAGTTTCTTTCGACAACACACTCGACAAAGCCTTCTTGTCCTATACCCTGCGGACGGCCAATGAAGGATATCAGTCGGGCACAGCGTCGCGGTTATTTATGGTCACGCTGGACGACTGCGACGATGTATCCGGAGCTGCAGCTGTGATCGGATATGCCATGGTACTACTACTACTACTACTACTACTACTACTGTAGTAAGAACGCACCTCTACAAGAGATTTATTTTGTCTTTTTTTTTTCCTACAAACCATCAGAATCTCGTGGATACGGGTGACGAGGTGATTGTGATTGGCATGCACCATCATGGCGGTAAGTGAGAACAGGCACACCTGAAATCAATCATAAAGAAACGAAAAGAACAGTAGCTCTCTATCTCCCCCTCTCACACCATCACGCACTCTGATAACTTGCCCTTCTCGTCCCTCCTCCCTATGCTCTACGAATCAGATACCCCCACACCGAAACATATGGCAACTCAGCTATTGAACTGTACCTTGGATGCTCAGCAACACGAGGATAAGGTACTCCATCTGCTGTATTTGTGTATATTTACTTATATATATTTGGACAAATTCTCCTTTTTAGTGGGCCTTTTTTTTTAAACTTTTTTTTTTTCACAATGTACTAGATAAGCATAACAGTAGAAGTCGTTTTTGGTAAACCCGAACAAATTCTGCGGTCAATGGTAAATTTCAGCTGCCGAGTAAAGAGAGAGAGAGAGAGAGAGAAAGGAAAGTCCTTCAGTTGTAGTATACTGATGGATCAAGAACGGGGCTTCTTCTTTTTATATTTTTCACGGGCTGTATAACAAAAAGCGCAGGTTCAGATGTACGACCCAACCATCTTGATCGTCGGATGCAGGAAAAAGACGCGCAAGTCCGTACTTTTCACACCCAACAACAACGGCATGATCCATCAGAGCTTAAAGCAAGCACCAGTGCCCGTGATATTTGTCCAACAACACACACTACTGGAAGAGCCACACCAAGAGCAGCAGCAGCAGCAGCATCAGCAACAACGACAACAGCGTGGACATCGGCGGACATTGACAGCTCTCAGCTCACCGCTTCCAGAAACGATGTCTAACGATGATTTCGATGCATCGCCTTCACTATCGTACCGACTCGTATCATCACGAAATGACCGGCCTAGTAGCCTCATTGCCTCCACCAATCTTGCCTCTCAATTACGACGAAAATTCGCAATGCTGAAAAAATAGTAATAATTTATAATCAATCCATCTACATTTTAACATACATAGTTTGTGCGTATCTGCTTGCTACATATACACTTTTTCCCATACATAATACTACACATTTCCAGGGTTACGTCGTATAGGGCCGACTTGATGCCGTGCCTTTTTGATTTTTTCTCAGATTGGGTGAAATGTAAATCTAAACCAATTTTTCTTTGTCCCCTATTCAATTGATATAAGTTGCAAACGATGCTTTCGGATTGAGATACTGTGGGTTGACATAGACAGCTTGCACTTGATGTGGAAGATACTAATCGGCTTTTGTGCATCTTGTAACTTATCTCAACACTTTGTTCTACTCCACCGCTTGGAACGCGACATTTACCTTTCGAGAGGCTCGATGACAATACTACAAGCATATCTATCATGCCGCTCAATTGCATTCCACACGAACTTTCAGCGGCCTTGGATATGAATAACGAACCGTAACCGACGCAATTTAAAAAAGTTGGAAGAAAAGCGATGGTGAATGGATACTGTTCCTTTTTATTGATTTAGGCCACGAATGTTACACTGACTTGAAAGCAATCTACACAACCCATCATGCGTCCTTTCTTTAACAAGGCAGAACAAAAGAAGGTTTTCTTGGGGTCGATAATAGTAGTAGTAGTAGAGGGCATATTCTGATCTTACATCGTATAACGGAACTCTCTGGCTAGTTATTCCTATACACGAAGGGCACATGTATACTACTATACCCTATGCCTCCAAGGCACAACACGGTTTCCTGTACACCTCTTCAATCATAACATGGATTCCCATTATTACGCAACTGACAGCCAGAAACTGGTTACTGGGGAAAAGAAAAAAAGTCCCACACTCATGTCGTACGGTTGTGACTAAAATAGGAAACGTTTCTGCATAGTAGTGGGTGTGGGGGAGGGGGCGAGCCTCACCTCCATGTGACACCGAGAGGCGACACCGTGGTAAAAAAAAAAAAAAAAAACCAGAGGTAAAACTATTTCCGAACAAGGATCGGCTTTTATTGTACTACTTCTTTGCAAAAAAAAAGTCCCTGCATCTTCCGTTTGGAAAAACCATGGAGCAATGGGCTTCCACTCTACAGAAACTAATGGTAGTAAAAGTGGACATCATGTCTGTGCTTAAAAAGTGGGTTTGCCGTTATGTAACCATATTTGAAAATTACGGGTTCGTTCCGGCTGTAGAAGAGTGGAAGGGAGGAAAAACATTTTGCCTCCCGTTTAAAGTGGCCTCTTCCCCTCCCCTTGGCGTGTGCTGTATGTATCTGTGCAGCCAGGGGGTTGCGCGGAAGGCGGTAGTGGTGGTGGTTGGGGGGGGGAGGAGGAAGGGAGGGAGGGGGACAGAGGCAAGGCAAAGGAAAACTTGATCGCACACTGGGACTATCTTAGTCATAAGTTTGCTCGGAGTCCCAACAGAGTTTCCTTAAATACCGACCCGAGAACAGGGCAAGTGAGGCTCTTTTTTTTTTTGCATTGAAACCTCTTCTTTTTTTTTCCCACCCCTCTCCTCTCCACATACTCCTTGAAAAGAATAAAAATTATGGCTGCCGCTGCCGCTCGCTCCAAAGTTGTCAACGTTCTCGGTCTCTTGCAGTCTGGCGCAAGCAGCTGCCCCTGCCACTCGCACGCACACTCACACTTCCACCCCACCGCGTCGTCCTTCTCGAACCTGCTTCGCTATGGCCGTCAGTATGCTAGCGGTAACGAGTCGACCGATTATGCTTTCGAGATGGCCGCCTCCAACATTCGTTTCGGCCCTGGCGTTACCAGGTAAAAATAACATGTCTATAAATCGATCCTGATACAAATTAGGCGCGTGTGTCCTTACTCTGATTCTATTATGTCAGCGAAATTGGTATGGATCTGAACAACATCAAGGCAGAAAAAGTGGCTGTGTACACTGACAGCACCGTAAGTTGCTCCTTTTTCCTTTCTCTTTGATCCTCTTGGAAAGAGTGTGTCTACTACTAAGCGCCGTATCGTGGTGATTGCTTTTTACACTAGATCGCCAAGTTGCACCCATTGAAGGCTGTCATTGAGTCCTTGGATAAGAACAAGGTCAACTATGTTGTCTACGACAAGGTCCGTGTTGAGCCCACCGACGGCAGCTTCAAGGCCGCCATTGACTTTGCTCGTCAACACAACCCTGACGCTTTTGTGGCCGTGGGTGGTGGCTCCGTCATGGACACCTGCAAGGCCGCCAGCTTGTACAGCGCGCATCCTGAAGCGGACTTTTTGGACTTTGTCAATGCTCCCATTGGTAAGGGCTTGCCCATCAGAAAGCAGCTCAAGCCTTTAATTGCTGGTATGTAAAGCATTTCCATCATGGTAGCTTGGTCGAAAAACGTGTCTCTAATTCGTTTTATGATGGCGGTTTCATCAAGTCCCCACCACCGCTGGTACTGGTTCGGAAACTACGGGTACTGCTATCTTTGACTATGAACCTTTGCACACCAAGACTGGTATTGCCCACAGAGCCTTGAAGCCATACCTCGGTATCGTCGATCCTATGAACACCCGCAGCATGCCTTCGGAAGTCCATGCTTCTAGTGGTTTGGATGTCTTGTGGTAAGGATTTGGAATAAGATTGGAGGAGGAACCTGGAAGAATTGTAATGCTGGAAAGGGATGATTCGAATGTTAAAAAGTGTGGGTATTGATTATATAATGGACATTAATTAGTCACTCTCTTGAGTCGTACACCGCCTTGCCCTTCAACGAACGTTCGCCTCGCCCATCCAACCCTATCCTCCGTCCCGCCTACCAAGGCTCCAACCCCATCAGTGATGTCTGGTCCATGCACGCCCTTCGCATGGTCGTCAAATACCTTCCCCGTGCCACCAAGGACCCTGAGGACCACGAAGCCCAGCAACAAATGTTACTCGCTTCCACCTTTGCCGGTATTGGTTTCGGCAATGCTGGTGTCCACTTGTGCCACGGTTTGAGTTACCCCATTTCCGGCCTGAACAAGAACTACAAGCACCCTGGCTACAATGTGGACCACGCCTTGGTCCCTCACGGTGTCTCGGTCGCTTTGACTTCCCCATCCGTCTTCCGCTACACCGCCAGCGCCTGCCCTGATCGTCACATGGATGCCGCCGTCGCCTTTGGCGCTGATCCTGCTAGCATTAAGCCTTCGACCGCGGGTGATGTCTTGGCTGAGAAATTGACCGCCTTCCTCGAGGAATTGAAGGTGCCTAACGGTTTGAAGGGTCTTGGCTTTGATAGTTCCATGATCCCTGACTTGGTCGAGGGTGCTTTGCCCCAACACCGCGTCACGAAGCTGGCCCCAACACGTGAGCCTGCTGCTGAGCAGCTCGCAAAGATCTTTGAAAACTCCATGACCAACTACTAGATACCTTTTTTGTACTGTAGTTTTACGGTTTTGTATTATGTAATGTTATGTTCAAAAAAAAAAACTCAATGATTGCTATCAAATTTATGTCTATAATAACAAAACAAAAACTCAATCCGTTCATCTTTACTTTGATTTACTCTTTGCAATTATTAATTGCTTCTGTGGGTGTTGAAGTACATGTTGCTGATACCATACCTACAGGTACCAATAAATGTCATAATGAGCAGACAATATGAGCAGACAATAGCGATCATTATGGAAACCAGTAATCTCCGACTACAATTGCTCCACCAAGAGCCTCTGAAGGCTAAGAAATATATGATATTAACTTGAAATCCTCAATCATTGCTGTAGACGTGCCTATATTAGATATCATTCTTTACTTCGCCAAATGGGCTAGAATCTGTCTGCCATCCTAAAGATCGGTCTGCCTATGATTCGGATTATACAACAGCGCTGACCGATGACAATTACAAGTGCACATACTAAACAAGCGGTTAAGATGACTGTATTAGATGTATCACACAATAGCATCATTTCCCGCTTACCATGAAAGTATACACTTCAAATACTGTTGGAAGCTCACCTCACCGTTGTTACAGTATACAATGTTTGAAGGCAATATGTTTGCAATACAGACGGTGTTTCTTAGAGCTGCTACTATTGATCGAACGGATAATGCGACAGTTTGTGTTAGTAGTGGCAGTAGTATTGCTATGTGATTACATGAACTTTCATCCCTTGCTTGTGGACTCATCGCTTGTCATCTGTGACATCGTCGTCTTTGATGTTGTTGATACTCACTTCTTTTGTGCATGTGAGTGCAATACAGGGTGCTTCGAATGATCATCAAATGCAGTTAAACAAAGAAATCTAAATCATCATGAAGTTTGAAGCTACACTTGGAAGCCAGAATCAGCCACTGAGGGCATTTCATTCTCCCCACGACAGCTTGGGTGTTTGAGTGTGCGCAAGTGTGCGCAAGTGTGCGCAAAGTGTGCGCAGAGTGTGTTTGAGTGTGCGCAAGTGTGCGCAGAGGGTGTTTGAGTGTACGCAAGTGTGCGCAAAGTGTGTTTGAGTGTGCGCAAGTGTGCGCAAAGTGTGCGCAAGTGTGCGCAAAGTGTGCGCAAGTGTGCGCAAAGTGTGCGCAAAAGGTGTTTGAGTGTGCGCAAGTGTGCGCAGAGTGTGCGCAAAGGGTGTTTGAGTGTGCGCAAGTGTGCGCAAAGTGTGTTTGAGTGTGCGCAAAGTGTGCGCAAAGTGTGTTTGAGTGTGCGCAAGTGTGCGCAAAGTGTGCGCAGAGTGTGCGCAAGTGTGCGCAGAGTGTGCGCAAGTGAAGTGTGCGCAAAGTGTGCGCAAGTGTGCGCAAGTGTGCGCAGAGGGTGTTTAGTGTGCGCAAGTGTGCGCAAAGTGTGCGCAAAGTGTGCGCAGAGGGTGTTTAGTGTGCGCAAGTGTGCGCAAAGTGTGCGCAAAGTGTGCGCAAAGTGTGTTTGAGTGTGCGCAAGTGTGCGCAAAGTGTGCGCAAGTGTGCGCAGAGTGTGCGCAAGTGTGCGCAGAGTGTGCGCAAAAGGTGTTTGAGTGTGCGCAAGTGTGCGCAGACATGTTCTTGATTTCTCGTCTTTTGCCACCAGCATCACGCCACAAACCAAATTCTTATCATTAAAGATGCAACTATTGCTTTGGTTGACATGGATTCTTGTTTTTGTAGCAACAAAGGTGCAGCTGAAAACGTAGTATTGAATGCTCACCACACACTTCTTGTTGCCAAAAAAAAAAAAAAACTCTTACACACCATTACATATACTTTGTGTAATGGAAGATGCTTTTTAACTTTCTCTTGGATAGGGATAGGGTTTCAGAAAAAAACCTTATTGTTTATGCACACATGCTACAACATATTACAAAGATCCCCGGGTTATGAGGATGGAGCGGGTCCAAATCGTCCCCGCAAAGGTTACACACGATTCACATAGTTCAAACGGGCATGGTTGCGGTTCGTTGTTTGTGAATATCAAAAGGAAAGCATACAGAATAGAATGAAATTACAAGGGAAATGACGACTCAGCCTAGAATTATGCTGGTAAAGATCTTTTTTTTCGGATTAACGCCCTTGTTGCCCATTGGAGGGGAAACGGAGACAGAGAGAGCGAGAAACTAGACAGGCGACTCAGCAGAAAACAGGACAGTCGACAGATATTGCAATTTTGCGGCATGATCGTGGCGAGGTAGGAATCGAGCTTCAGACCTTCTTTATTGAAGTCAGATGCTCTACCATCTTAGTTTGGGTGGTTAACCGCCTCGCATTAATATTTTTATAAAATACTACTTCTTTTTTTCTTCTTCCCAGAGCTTCTTCGTTCTTACCTTTCAATTTGTCACTTTTTGCTGTACTATATCGCTTATTTGCACATCGGATCCAGCCGTTGAAAAAAACAGTTCATCAACCCTCTTTTCCTTAGTATATCACTATCCCGAAAGATCACCATCCGGCCAAGCCATTTGACGACACTGCATCTACCGCCAACATCCCAGCCTTTTGAAATCAGCAAGAATTTAGCTTTAATAAATACGTTATCATAATAGGTAATAGAGGGTCTTTCAAGTACAATAAAAAGGATATATTTTGGTAGATTCGACAAATTCAAATACGATTTGCTTCGTTCATATTAGAAGCAAAAGATCAAGACAAGGGTGCAACATCAGTAGCATGTATATTACCTACGATACGCAACAGTACCCGATATTCGCCGATGGTGACATTGCATTGTACGGCGACCGGAAGACTTCGAGACTGCAAGCACTGGAACGGAGCAGCGAGCGACCGCCACCGGGCATCCGTCATCTCATGGCTTTGTCCAAAGCTGCAAAGAGCCCGTTCCGGGTCCCGCCGCGTCTCGTACGTACATCTGACATGTCGATCGTCCCAGGAACAGAAGCACATAAGCAAGGCTATTGCGCACTTTCGTATCCTTGGAACTGGTCTGGTGACATTGTCGTCCGTGGCAAAGAAAACAGCATTCGTGTTGACAGGGCCAAACATCGGCTGATCTTTCACCCTCTTGCTACTCCTGCTGCTGCTGTTGGCGAAAGCCAACAACAAGCGAATGTGATCTACAACAGTGAGAGGGATAGCACCAGCAGCGACGCTATTGATGACCCACAGCAGCAGCAGCAGCAGGATCAAAGATGCAGTGTCCACTATGTCAAGTTTGAAGGTGTCATTCAGCAGATATGCAAAGGTTTCGATATACACTATATCTGGTACGATCAACTTTGTGTCAGCAATTCGAATCGGGAAGAAGAAGTACAGCAGATGCATCATTATTACAGCAATGCCCAGTTCACGGTTGTGCTTGTTCCAGAAATGAAAATATCAAGAAAAATACCAATGGCAGCAACAACAGCAACGAGCTCAACATACTATCCTGTCAGCCACCCTAATATTGCCCGCTGTATCCGTGCCATCCACGATTCTCAATGGTCGATGCGAACATGGACGTATCAAGAAGCAATCGTATCCGAACGCTTGCTTTTCGTTGGCGAAAATACGCATCTATGGTCAGACTCGATGCATAACTTGTACTACAGCCAATTTGCAGTTGCATCATCAGCTTCAACAAGAACGGCTGCTTATTACGTCAAATCACTTTGCGAACAACACAAACCAGGCAGGGAGGCAAGCAATATACTACGCCATTTGCACACGCGACATTGCACCAAAGAACATGATCGTGTTTTTGCTTTGGCCAATCTATTCCCAAACGTTCGCAACAACAGCAGCATCACATACAAGGAGTCGGTTGTACAGCAAATGGTGGATGCGTATACTACCCTTGCAACGTATGATCTGACGGTCCTGTGCTTTGGTCGTCCAGCGAAATCGTATCCTAGCACTATGCGACACTACGCTGATCTTCCATCATGGATCGGTGTGGCTGGCCAACACATTTATTCCAAAAGCAGTAATCACAGCGGAAGCAACATTCAAAAACTCTGGCCGACCAACAAAGAAAAGAGCAACAGCAGCAATGACGTTACAGTCCATATCCAAAAGTTGGTACGAAGAGTAGTAATGACGTTGACGCTAGCCAACAACAACAGAACAACACCAGTAGTAGTAGCAGCTACCACCGCCAGTAATACTGGCTCGCCAGCAACAGCAAATTATACTATACACGATGGCATCATGCACATGTACTCTGAGAGCATCCACGTCTTGGTGCAGCCATGTAACTGGGATGACGACTTATTCTCGTCAACAAACCAAACTTTCTCGTATGAAACGACACTACTGAAAAAGCCATCTAGCATCAACCGTGGTGCCGTAGGGCTTACCAATAACACCAGTACCAGACTGTGGTTGGATCCCAAGGATCTCATTGGCCTCAAGGAGACGACCGGTATAGAAATAACCCATACATTGCTGCTTCATTCCCTTGCTGCAACAAACAGCAGCAGAAAAGATCCGTCCAGAGTGACATCGAGTATCTGTTTCTCTCTGACAGAAAATTGTTCCAACAATGACTGCGTGGTGATTCTATCTGGCATAGCGTTCGACATCCAGCACAGTAAGAAATTCAAGGCCTATCCAGTCATCAAGCAGCAGCAACAACAACAAGTTGACGGCAATGGTACAGCTGCTCCCTTTTACAAATCAATAGGATTGTGCTTTGTTCGCACCGCTTTTGAGCCGCATTTTGAATGGAGTGGTGACACAGCTCATAAGCAACGATTTGCTATTGTATGAAATTAAAAAACCCTTTCACTCTCAGTGGGACATGCTGTCAAAAACGAAATAATTTATATTCCGCTGTTTTTCTCTCGGGGGGAAAGGGAAGGGGAAGAAAAAAAAAAAAAGGTTTCCTTGTAAACAACCCGACACAGCTTAACCACATAGACTACCATGATTGGATTAAAAGGCACACTCAATGTCATTGACAACTCTGGCGCCATTGTCGCTGAATGCATTCGAGTCATGAGTGGTGCACGATTCGCTCGCGCTGGTAGAAATTGGCTTCTTCATTTTGAACGAGTGTTTTTTTTAAGTTGTACTAAAGCGAACATTAACATAATAATAGGCGACGAAATTGTATGTGTGGTAAAACGCGCACGACCCATTAACCCCAACCTTACCGGCCAAGCAGCATCACAAAAAGTCAAGAAGGGTGAGGTGAAGCACGCTCTTGTTGTACGAACCAAAAAAGAAATGGCACGACCGGACGGACGATACATTCGTTTCGACGACAATGCATGCATTCTCCTCAACAGCAAAAAGGAACCTCTCGGCACTCGTGTATTAGGTGTCGTGGCTGCTGAATTGCGACAAAAGAACTGGATGAAGGCTGTCTCGCTTGCACCAAGAATTGTATAATATCACTCTCTTTCTCCTTTCTTTTTATATAAATATTATTATTATAAAAAAAAAGCATACACGAACACAGAGAAAGAAAAAAGTATATGTATAAATATGTAAAAGGTAGAAGGGAGAGGAAGGTTGTTTTATCGGTTTTTAAAGACGTCGCGATGAAGAACTGACATTGCTATTGTTATTGGATTTATCGTCGCCGTCGCCGTCGTCTTCGTCGTTATTGTGATGATTTTCACGGTCTCCCGCGGTGCCATGGTTGCTATTATCGTCAGAATTCTTATCAGTGTCACCGTCGTCTTCAACGTCGTTGCAATGATTTTGACCATCTTCAGCGGCGCCATGGTTGCTATTATCGTCAGAATTCTTATCAGTGTCACCGTCGTCAACATCATTATGATGATTTTCACCGTCTCCAGCGGTGCCATGATTGCTATTATCGTCAGAATTCTTATGAGCGTCACCATTGTCTCCAACGTCGTTGCGATGATTGTCACGGTCTCCAGAGGCGCCGTGGTTGGTCTTATCGTCAGCATTCTGATGAGTGTCACCGTCGTCAACGTCGTTGTGATGATTTTCACCGTCTCCAGCGGTGCCATGATTGCTATTATCGTCAGAATTCTTATGAGCGTCACCATTGTCTCCAACGTCGTTGCGATGATTGTCACGGTCTCCAGAGGCGCCGTGGTTGGTTTTATCGTCAGCATTCTGATGAGTGTCACCGTCGTCGTCAACGTCGTTGTGATGATTTTCACCGTCTCCAGCGGTGCCATGATTGCTATTATCGTCAGAATTCTTATGAGCGTCACCATTGTCTCCAACGTCGTTGCGATGATTGTCACGGTCTCCAGAGGCGCCGTGGTTGGTTTTATCGTCAGCATTCTGATGAGTGTCACCGTCGTCGTCAACGTCGTTGTGATGATTTTCACCGTCTCCAGCGGTGCCATGATTGCTATTATCGTCAGAATTCTTATGAGCGTCACCATTGTCTCCAACGTCGTTGCGATGATTGTCACGGTCTCCAGAGGCGCCGTGGTTGGTTTTATCGTCAGCATTCTGATGAGTGTCACCGTCGTCGTCAACGTCGTTGTGATGATTTTCACCGTCTCCAGCGGTGCCATGATTGCTATTATCGTCAGAATTCTTATCAGTGTCGCCGTCGTCTTCAACGCCGTTGCGATGATTTTCACGGTCTCCAGCGGCGCCATGATTGGTTTTATCGTCAGTATTCTTATGAGCGTCACCGTCGTGTGCGTTATCATCTGAAAATGCACCAAGCAAATGTGCTCGGTTACTGATTTTTTTCATCAACGTCCCTTCCGCCGCCAGCTCTTTTTTCAACAACTCTTCGCTCAACTGTCGTCGTTTCGATTCTTCTTCATGTTCTTGTTGCTTTTCTTGATGCTGCTGTTGTTGCTGTTGCCATTCAGGTCTTCGCATACGTTGCCGGAAGGTGTCAGCAATCATGACGGCGTCGGCGGAAGAGATGGGAGGAGCGTCGTTGATGGAGGGAGTGGATATATTACTACAAGAGGCGACAGATTGTGGCCGAACAAGCATGTTGCTGTCTGAAACACAGGTGCTTCCCCGATCCAGTACGATGCGTGACGACAACGATGGTGGCTGACGGTAGTGTTGACTACGTATGGATCCATCCATCACGGGCGTGGACGGTAACATGAAACTGCTGTCGTTTTTCAAATGATGGCTGTCAGGATACTTGATTGATGAATTGGGTATACTCCTGGCTGTTGCTGTTGTCATCGGCCCGCCGATCCCGCCCACTTCTATCAAATCCAATACGAGGCTTTTAATGACTTTTAATTGAACTTTATAAAGAACTGAGGGTGAAACCTTACCAACATGACCCTTTTCATCAAAGACAAGTTTGCGCCGTCGGACATGGCGTATGGCCCATGCCATGATAATACATGCTGCCACGGCTGCAACACAGGCTACCACGACAATAGCAATTACCCAAGGCTGCAATGCACTACTCTCACTACCTCCACGATTCGCTGTTTCATTATTATTCGCGTCAATCAGTTCTGTTTCGTTATTCGCTGATACAGTCGTCTCATTTTCTACAAAATTCCATATCATTATGATTCTTTTTTTTCCAGACAGCTAGGTGGAGCGATGGAAAACACCATCACACGAAACAAATGAAAAACCGCCCCCTTATGATCTCTCCTCTATCCCTTCCTTCAACTGCCCCCCCCCCTCCCTTTTTTTTTAACAATTACGTTTAACAACTTGAATAGGTATTGGCGCCGGATAATCGGTATATCGGTTGGTCATCTCTTGTTCCGGATCTACATTGCCTCCGACAATATAAATAAGGCCCTCGTGGATAGCGTCGCCTTGAAATTCAATTGGAAACCAAGAGTCTTCGACAAGTACAGGATAGTTGGATCGCCTGGGTAGAATATGGGTCCAGTTTTTGACCATTGTATTTTGGTAGTTTTTGACATAATATAGATAGATGCTTATGATTTCCTATTGTATGTATTGCCACAAGAGAAAAAGAATTAGACACATAACATGTTTGATTACGTGCTTTTCGGCAATAAACTCACGTCTGCAACATAGGTCGGATAGCTATGGTATATGCATATTTTATGAAGCAAATGCAATGTGAATCATACTGAGTTCAAATCCATAGTCCTGTTTAGATATGTTTCTTTTCTTACGTTGGATTCCATGAAATCTGATGCCAAGTGTTGTTCTGCCAGATTTCTCCTCTCAGCGGTGAGCAGACGGTATCCATATTACCGTTCGCTCCACATGGTGCTACATCGGCTGTCGTTATATCATCGTCATCAGTAACAATTCGAGTTTTCTCACATAAAAGCTGGTTCTCGACGAATTAAAACTTTAAGAAGCTATGATTTACTACCTTGCTGCGTATTCATCATCGTGTGCTATTGTGTACAACGTGTGGTGGTGTGGGGCGGTGTTTAATCCTGTGTATTATTGAGAGTATCGCTTCTTGTGTTGATGTATATAACGTTCTCTATTCGTATTATAGCGCAAGCTGGCTGTCGTCGTCGCGGTAAAAAATTAGAAAACAGTAGGAATCAGATTAAAAAAACTTTTAAGTTAAAAAAAGTATATTTTAAAAATATTAATGATAATACAGACAAAGAAGAAAACAAGAAAAAAGAAGGAAGAAAGAGACAGACAGACACATACAGAAAGACTTAGTTTGATAGGAGTGGAAGTGGGTCGATAGTAATTGCGGGTTTCAGGAGAGAGCAGAGTGGAGGAATATCATCCGCGCTGACCTTGAACAACACGGTAGACGATGCATCAAACAAGATTCTACTACTGCTTTTGAGGATTAGGAGATCCCATATGCTCAAAGTGAAGAATACACTACTACAAGGAAGAAATTAAGGGGCTGTCCACTTTTTTGTTATTTTGCACGAAGCGCTACTGCTAGGCCTGTTGCGATTATTTACGACCCAATGATAATATGTGATTTTCCTTTGAGCTCCTTGAGCTATCATCATTGTCATCATCTATAGTGAGTGACAGATGATTTTAATGAAAGTGTGAAGCAAATGACAGCAAGAACAGCGTTGCTAAACCTAGGATTATTTTTGAGGAGTATATTGTTATATATCTTCTATTTGCTCTTGATATGTTGATATTGAATAACCTACCTACGATCGACTAAAAATAACGACGCATATTATTGCGTATGATAGTAAAGCATCGTACGTAGCAATTGGCACTCTTTGTATATATGTTTACCGTGCTTATATATATACAATTAAAAGATAATAGATCTCGCTACAGTTGTATGATACTCTGGTTTGTTGCAACCCTTTGGTTTTGCAATATCTCATATGTCTGCAACTTTTCTTTGAGAACTTCAAACAGGTCAATGCAAAATAAATATATAAGAACTATACATGATTGGAACGGAAATGGCTAACTGATAGGTGAGTGGCCAGTTTAATGGGGACACACCAAGACCTATAATAATATTTTCAAGGGAACGTATCGTAACATCGTCTTTGACAGATAAGACAACAAAGTGACGTTATTTATAGGGTGACTTATTCAGTGGTATTTCAAAGAAAGAATCGGCTGTAAAAACGGGGTACAAATATTAATATCGGTACAAAGTAGTCTTCTATAGCAACTGGGGCTGGCCTATGTATCATACATTGCATGTATGTAATGAGCCGTGTTGATGTGTGAGAAAATAGAACACTGTACATGCTGTCGGTCATTGTTAATTCGGAAAAAAAAAAGTATCCTATAGTTTATTCCAAAAAGAGGCGTTGGCGCGAAAGGTTGTGGCTCACAGTATATATACTCTATATACGCTGCAAGTGCACGTTGTCTATATCCGTACGTCTGCAATTGTATGCATGCATTATCAACGTGCGCTGCTACGAAAATCATCAGGGCAGCACGACGCAGCGCACATTTGATGCATCGTGTAGTTTTTGACGTCGAGGGTGCAAACAGGGACTATCGACTAGAGAAAGCTTGTAAGACTTAAGGGCTCTCTTAAAAGGATCCGGTAGCAGCAAGACAGTTCAGTAAAGCGTGCGACGAGGAAAAGGTTAAAGAGGCTACAACAACGTCCGTGAAATTGCATTTATGTCCACGTAAAGCCCAGCATTACACTCTTGAACGTTCAGCCAAGAAGTATCACTTTGTGCTAAGATGTGTAGAGTCCTATGGCATCAAAAACGAGCTGGAAGCCACTACTCACAATCATCGATAGTCGTTGGAACAAATGCATCCGTGGAGATCCATGTTTTTAACTGACAGGTCCCATGGTTACACAAACGTATCGGTCCGTCTTCCTCTGTGGTTGGTCTGCCGCTCCCCAAGAGAAAGAAAAACAAGCCACCCAAAAAGTTCCTGCCGCTTTAGAAATTTATTATTCGCAGCATTATTATCCCCGTTTCTGTCCTCGAAAAAGAAACTTTTTTTTTCCCTTTGTGTGTGCACCCTCCCCCCCTCCCCCTTTCCCACAGCAGAACAACTCGATCTTTATCAAGAAAACACCTTTCAATGTCCTCGCTTTACAACTTTAAAAAGATCGAGCCGGTGCCTACGGCCACTGACTTTATTGACATTATCTTGTCAAAGACCCAGCGCAAGACCCCTACAGTCATTCGCAAAAACTACAACATTGGCCGTATTCGACAATTTTATATGCGCAAGGTCAAATTCACCCAAGATAGTTTTGAAGAAAAGTTCAAGGCTATCTTGGACGAATTCCCAAAGTTGGACGTATGTGTTGTTATGATTGAAGCTTGTGATATATGAGGAAAAGAGAGATCTGCTGACACAAAAAGGGAATTCATGTAGGACGTTCACCCATTCTATGCCGATCTCATGAACGTGTTATACGACAAGGATCATTACAAGTTGGCTTTGGGTCAAATCAACACAGCACGCCACTTGATTGACCAAGTAGCAAAGGATTATGTTCGTTTGCTCAAGTTTGGTGATTCGTTGTACCGCTGTAAACAGTTGAAGCGTGCTGCCTTGGGAAGGTACATAATCTGATGGATAATTCTTGACTTGGGGGAAAAAACCTGTCTTTCAATAGGAATCACAACTGAAAAAAAAAAAAAAATAATTCTTGGAATATAGAATGGCCACGATCATGAAACGTCAAAAGGACAGCTTAGCATACTTGGAACAAGTTCGACAGCATTTGTCTCGTCTCCCATCGATTGATCCCAACACCCGCACGTTGTTGATCTGTGGTTATCCCAACGTGGGCAAATCGAGTTTCATCAACAAAATCACCCGCGCTGATGTCGATGTCCAACCCTACGCTTTCACCACGAAGTCCTTGTTTGTCGGCCACATGGATTACAAGTATATGCGATGGCAAGTCATTGATACGCCCGGTATCTTGGATCATCCCTTGGAGGAGCGTAATACCATTGAGATGCAGTCCATTACTGCCATGGCCCATTTGCGATCATGTGTCATGTATTTCATGGATTTGTCCGAACAGTGTGGCTACAGTGTTGAGGATCAGGTAAGAGAACTAAGGAAGGCCTGGAAGGGGGAATATGTATATGTGTAAGAGAGAGAGAAAAAAGAAATTTTAACGCCGTTTTGTCGTGTGTGCTTTGTGGGAATCGTCATCAGGTCAAGCTTTTCCACAACATCAAGCCCCTCTTTGCCAACAAGCCAATCGTTCTTGTGATCAACAAGATTGATCAGGTCAAGCCTGAAGATCTTCCTGCCGAACAACGTGCCTGGATTGAGGAAATCATGAACCAAGACGCCGCTACTGTGTTGACCATGTCGTGCTATTCCGAAGAAGGTGTCATGGCCGTGCGTAACAATGCTTGTGACAAACTTTTGGCCGCTCGTGTCGAAATGAAGATGTCTGGTAACAAGATCAACGACGTGATCAATAAGATCCATCTTGCCATGCCCACTGCCAGAGACACTGTGGCTCGTCTGCCCAATATCCCTGACGGTGCTTTGAGCAAGGCCAAGTATGATGTCAATGATCCTAACAGACCGAAATTGGAGAAGGACCTCGAGGTCGAAGCAGGTGGTGCTGGTGTTTACAGCGTCGATCTCAAGAAGAAATACTTGCTTGCCGATGAGGATTGGAAGAAAGACACCATCCCTGAGTTCTGGGAAGGCCACAATGTCGCTGACTTTATCGATCCCGAAATCGAAGAGAAGCTTGATGCCCTCGAGCGTGAAGAAGAACGTCTTGAGAAGGAAGGATTCTATGACAACAACGAGCCCATCGTAAGTTCTTTCACCATGATCCTACTACTGCTTAGCATGTGGTTCATTGGCATTGTGTGCTTAATTTAACAATCCTTTTGTTGTATTTAATGCAGATGGACTCGGATGAAGAAGAGCTTCGAAGCACAGCTGACGCTATTCGGGAACGCAAGAGACTCATTGTCCAAGCGCATCGTGCAGCTCGTGGCAGCAAGAACAACGTGCTTCCAAAGAAGATTACCACCAAGGTACGTACTTGATCATTTGTTTCGTAGTATACAAAGAGAAATGTGCTAACAAGAGAGTATAATAGACTGCAACTGTGGACGACATGAACGTTCACTTGAGCAAAATGGGCATTGATGCCGACGCTGCTGTGGAACGTACAAAGGCAAGTGCTGCAGGTCGCAAGCGTACTCGCGCGGAAGCTATTCCCGATGAAGCTGTCAAGGACGCCGATGCAGCTGCCCGAGACGAAGTGATGACTCAGGAGATGAGCAACCTTGGTTTCCGCAACGTCAAGCAAAAGAAGGAAGCCGATAAGCAAAAGAAGCTGGTACAGGTCCAGAACAACAAGTTTGGCAAGCGTGGCGACTCGGACCGATCGATCCAGACCAAGATGCCCAAGCATTTGTTCAGTGGCAAGACCTCCATGGGCTCTCGCGACCGACGATAAACTCCTTTTTCTCTTTTGCTTTGCGTTTTCGTTTTACCTAGTTTTACCTAATGTTAAAAATGATTTCTTTCATTCCCTTATTATCACTCTGACTCTTAACTTCTCTTACATACACGCACACGCACACGCACACGCACATACACACACACACAACACACACGCTCTCTCTTGCTCTCTATTTGACCTGTTTCTCTTTTCTATAATCTTTTGTGTATTTTTCTCTCTCTATACTGCATCATCTTATACAAATATATATCGCATTTCTCTTTTGTCTCGTTTTGTAAACAAAATCAGTAGTGTGTGGTGTGATTTTTTATATTAAATTTACTACGTGGAGGGGGTTAAATTAGGAACAAAAGAAGGAAAACGGTCATGTACTAGTAGTCAAAAAACGTTTTGTGTGCGTCGAAATGGCTGTTGTATATATTAGATGCGTGAGTGCTGCGTGTATATAAGTTCGGAAAGGCAAAATGAGGAAGAGTGGGTGGGGTGTGTAGTAGTCAATAAGTTAGTCCTTGCGCTTGTAGAAGCGTCTCCACTTGTCATCGATCTTCTCAATGTAGTAGACGCCAGAGGCAATGTTGTCCAAGCTGCCAACGGGGCTATAGTCGCAGGCGTTGTGGGTGGATTCACGGATCTTCATGGCCTATCAAGCGCGAGAAAGAGTATGAGTGTGAGTCAAGTGTTGTGTATGTGAAAAAAAGGGACTCCTATTTCTGTTCGAGGTTACACATACCTCTGCAAAGTCCTCCGGCTTGGTGTGAGTGCGAGCAGCCAAGCGCTCACGCAAGCTGAGCTTCTCCTTGATATCGGTCGTGGTGCTGTTGACACGGAACGAGACCATCGAGGCAGCCAAGCCAGAGCCGTACGAGTACAGCAACACACGCTTGCCCTGGAGCGTCTCGGAGTCAACTTCGGAAACAAGCGATGCAAGACCGGCCCAGACGGCGGCAGTGTACATGTTACCAATCTGCTTGGGTGCGAATGCGCAAGGGCCGACCTTTTGTGCATAGCCGGCCTTGGTGAAGCCAACGCAGGCCTTTTCCAGGTCACGGTTCTCCAATGATTGATCGTGCGTCAGCTCACCAAACTGTTGGATAGGCGCATACTTTTCGTTTGCACGGTCTCGCAAGTAGTCGTTGTATGACTATCACAGTTAGAACCGATAAATGTGTTGAGTAAACAGAACCCGGATAAGACGACAACCACAAAAAAAAAATCATCCGATTCTTCCACATCTCCTTCCCACTTACTGCACGAGCAAAGGACTTGTTGACAAGCTTGGCATAGGGAGAGTGGCAGACAACGTAGTCAATGTCATCCATGCTAGGGTGCTCCTTGTTCAATTGCTTGCCGAGACGGCTCATGTAGCGGTTGTAGCAAGTGTCGAATGCACGAAGGTAGCAGACGTTGGAGAACTTGCCATCCACGACGGGATATTCCGAGTGCATGTCAGGCTTGTAAAAGTCATAAGCATGTTCCATGTGGGTGCTGCGAAGGCCTGGTAATTAGGCGAGAGAGTATATGTGTCAGAAAAAACAACAACAACTGGGTTAACCTTGATCCCTGAAACCCCCACCCCTCTCTCCTTCTCTCCTTTTCCAACGAGTGCCGCGGACCACCCCCCTTGAAAGCAAACAATCAATATCCTTCAATTTCTTTGTTGTCGTTGGTTACCTCGTTCCAAAACAATTGGGGCGTCAGGGCCAACCAACATGGCAACCACACCAGCGCCCGATGTAGGACGAGCAGCGCCCGAAGCATACAAGGCCAAATCACCAGCAATGACGATAGCCTTGCGACCGTCCCACGACGAAGACTCGACCCAGTTGACGGCATTGGAAAAGGCGCTGAAACCACCATAGCATGCATTGGTGGTGTCAATGCCCTCAATTTCAGTGTTTCCGTGTTCGGCAAACAGCGTCATCAAGGTAGTCTTGACCGACTTTGACTTGTCGATAATGGTTTCGGTACCGACTTCCAAGCGACCGATATCAGTGTAGGCAAGGTTGTACTTTTCCATCAAAGTTTGGACGGCTAATATTTTGGGGCAGAGTGTGAGCAACATATCAATAAGAGAGAGACAGAGAGGCGAATACCGGAAAAAAAGACGTTCTTTTCTTTTCTTACCAGTCAAGCAAATGGACTGAATGTCTTCGCGGTCATCAATGAAGGCCATCTTTTCCTGACCCAAACCAATTGTGTACTTTCCAGCGCTGACACCGTCAAAGGCCTCCATCTCGGATTGTTCGACGCACTAGTGATGGAACACGTCAATCGCCACATCATCAGATATCAGTTACCGCCATCAGAGAGTAGTCTCGCTTTCTCTCTTTCTAAGGAATTAGAAATACATACTCTGGAAGGGAAGTACATGTCCATGGCCAAGATGCCGACATTTTGAGGGTAGTGTTCAAAGGTGGATTGAGTCATGACGGATGAGAAGGAGAAAGAAAAGTGTTAGCAAAAGTTTATTGCTAAAAAAAAGCTTAAAAAAGGAAGAGAGTGTGTATAGGAACAGGAGGCAGACAGACCGACGGCGCGTCTGGAAATGTGTGGCACAAACTTGAAAAAAAAAACAAGCACTCTTTTTTCGATCGGAGTTTACTGCTATCAACTCGGGTCTTTTTTTTCTGTTTTTGTGTGTGTTTTGTGTGCTGCTAACGCTTCCGATCAAGAATGTTACTGCATCTGTTTCCTCGTTCTCCTTGCAGCAGCAGCAGCAGCAGCAGCAACAACAACATAAACATAAACATAAACAACACAGACAACGCCAAAAACGCCAACAAGATGCATCAGAATTTGAGAGAAAAGGGTATCATCAACCAGTATAATAAGACAACGAATAATACATAGCAGATCACAGTTTGACAATGATACTAAAATATCAAAAAACTCCGTTAATAATTGGCCTGTTTCCCGAGAGTAAAACTGAGCTTGCGATACCTACCAATCGTGATCGGTGCCTTCGGCTTGGCGCGCTTGATCAAAATCATCTGCTGCTATGGTGCAGTAATCATCCATGTTGGCCGGATCTCTGTATACGAACAGATCTTCGGTTGGATCGTATCCTATCAGGACAATGTAGTGTCCTGTTTCTTTGATTTAGTAACATTCTTAACAATGAATAACGTAAAGAAAATGCTGTGTCTACCGATATAGTCGTCATTGGACATTTTGTAAAAGAACTGACCGCACACGGACGCCATGCATCCCTTCCTAGCCTATTTGAGGAGGATAGATGTTATTGATCCCACTCTCTCCAACCTCTCTTCACGAAAAAAAACACAATACCTCACATCGTTGACAATGCAGTAACCGTGCATTGACTAATGCAATGACTGCAAACTGTCGGTTAAACAGAAATCGCTTGTAATCTTCTATCGGTAATTTCCTGTTCTCTTAACTTTTAGTGATAGCCCCTCTTGTGCAAAAGACAGCAACAACACAGAATCACACACAAAGTGCAGAAAGTTTTTCCTTACATGCGCACAATATGCACAGAACAGCTCTTTGCACTGGCAAACAACTTGTTGACCCGCTTTTCATCCTGATCGAACGTTGCCTCATAGAATTTCACGCCCTTGTACTCTTTCCGAGTCCCAAACACACTTGTGTAAAAAGTAAAGTCCGGCTCGTACTTGCGCAGGAGAAATGCAAGGTCGATCGTCCATATGCTCGTCAGTTTTATCTCCTCCGTCAGCTGTTCTACGCTGGATTCGATCCCCAGTCCTTTCAATGTCATGGCTATGCATGCGAGCCTATAAGTATATATCCTGTGTTGTCAGCATCAATTACACATACGTATCGCCCTTGTCGTTCGTTTATCTTTCTTTTGCTGGCTTGGGTTCTTTCTACATTCTGTAGGTCTATTGAAACGATCTTTTCTTACCCGCAATCCCAGTCAGAATGCTACTTTATTATTAATGAGAAAAACAATAAAGTCCAAGATCGTGCTGAAAGGGAATCTGTACCAGTTTTTGGATCAACCATACCTGCATAATGTGGGGTATCTTGTGATTTTCGAAATTGTTGTAGTTGATTATCTCATGCGTGCTCGACATGTCTGATTCTCTCAATGATTTTACGATTGATATTTTAGAAAGGAAAGGAAATGGAGTAAATTGTGTCGTTGCTGTGCAGAAGAAGAGAGCGGGAAAGCCTTGGATAATTTGATCTTTGGTTCCCGGGTCTACAAAAAAACACTAGTTCCGCTTTCCCTGCACCTTCTACATGTAAATAGGTGGATACTATGCGCACAGGATCATACTTTAGAATATTTATAGAAAAAGACGAGCTGTGCAGTACGATCAGGCAAACAGGGATATATGTGGGCCATGATTGAGGCAGGTTAAAATAACCAAAAAAACTGAATCATGCGAGGCTACACCTTGACATTAACAAACGACAATAATGGCATTTGTCTATAAGTAATATACATGATTTATTTCCCCAAACAGAGCTTTAAACAATCATCTATCTATCAATCTATCTAAAAGTGTTTCTCGCTAGCCAAGCAGCTATTAGTATAATGATACCAAAACCTTAATGGATACTACCTACTTGGTTCAACCATGGTAATTTTATAACCTTATTACAGTTTCTCTTCTACTGATACAGAATCTTTGGCTAACACATCTTAAAGATTTGGGCCAGAAACCTTCAATGGGATCTAATCTTGGAGAATCAGTTTTCTCTGAAAACGAAACTTTTTGAAGGAAAGTCAGCCTGCGAATTGATGCCTCAAAGTGCGTCAGGAAATCAGTCGTTCGTACAATCATCAGCAACCTGTTTGCACCTTGCTACCCTGACAACAACAGCCGAAAAAATCAAAGGGTTGGAAGGTAAAAACAAGAAGAGCGAGATTTAGAGTTGCGTTCTATTCAACTCACATTCTTTTCCAAAAGTATTGCTTCAAATGACGTGGTAAATGACAAGAAAGCCTACTTTTAACGCTTTCATTGCGCGCTGCAACGACTTTTATGGGTACACACATGCACAAGACATTTTCTGCTGATACGTATTATTTGGCACGCTCGCATCATAACGAGTTTTTTATTGGTAGGTCTGCACTTTGTCATGAAAAAGTGAGTTCTCCCATCTATTACTAATATACTGATTGGTGTATATCGCATATAATTTGACATTGCTAAGTGTATATGGGGTCCGCATATGCCCGACCTCTCATCTAGGCTGAACTCGGAAAACGAAGAAGGGATATATAGGTAGAGATGGTTATTTTCCCCATAAAAAGCTGTAGAAAGCTAGTTTTCTTTTTTTTCTTAAAGCAACTTGTATCACAAGAGGTATCTCTCTTTGTATGACATAGTGTAGATAAATAAGAAAGGCGGAGGAGAGGAGCACGCAATACCTACGTTGACCTCTGGGTTATCTGGCGAGCGGATAAGGCTGCCATTGAAGTTGACATCAGATCACGCTCAACTTTTACAGAGGTTGTACTAGTATCTTGAGACTGATTTAATTAACAACAAATGTCTTTCAATTTTTTCAAAGGGCCTTTGTAGTTATAATGGTTCGAGGCGTGTGGTAATTTCATCTACCTTGGATGGTATTACAAAACCGTGTCTTCTTGCGTTTTGGCTGTCAAACGCTAATTTAATGATGATGAATCCAAGTAATAAAGCAAAAAAAGATAAACTAAGAAAGGGAGTGCCTTCAATATAATCACATTTATTTGAAAAAGTGCACCAGAAACATCGTGTCTTTATATGTAGACGGGATCCATATCAACAACTTTACTATTCTAATAACTGATACAAAGGCACGCACTAGTATTATAATTATTCTGCTATGCACATGACTCAGTTTTTTGTATGCTCTACCACATTTACTACGTAAACCTTAATCTATTCTAAAAGCTTGGTATAACAGCAGAACAGAGCAAGATAAAAGCTCTATATCGACATTAGATATAAAACGCAGCAAGTTTCATCGATACTGTATTGCGGTAGAAAAAGCTACAAGAAGAGCACGACGCAACAACAGCAAAATTGACAAGAACTTTGAATCTTTGGAATTAATGAAAAGCTCCTCAGAATAGCACAGTATGTCACGTACTGCTCTGTGTCCTTCCAATCGAGGATTATGATGCTAGCAATGAGCCGGCACCAGAGGATATTTGGGATTAGTTATTTAATTCATACATATTCGTGTTCTTTTCCTCCAGAACTTTTTCCTCCCAAGCTGGGAGGGGTCCTTGTTTTGGCAACATCACTTTATCTGTTTAACACTATCCTTATCTTAAATTATCGTACAGCAAAGAGTGATTATACGAACAATGGCACATGTCACCTAGCCTTCCATTTCAATAAAACCAATAGTTTTACACTAAAGAGCTCTGTATGATTACAAGCGTCATCCCCAACCCCTGACTTTTACATCCCCCCTTCTTTTAATACTACCTGACAAAAATCCGTATCCCTAATACAGCATCGACCGCGTTAGTTTAACAGAATGAACCGATTACATTGCGTACGCTAGAGAAATGCTATCAAGAGGAGAGGAGAGACAATTCGTAATAATGAACAAGTGGTAAAAATGTAGGATAAAGATAGTGCACTGTATCAGCCAAATGTTAAACGTGATATTTATCACCATCCTGCTATACGTCTACAGTGATTTTCAGTCTACTCACACATGGTCAATTTTTTTCACACACTATTAGAGAAAAACCATTGAGTATGGCAGCAAGTCTTCATAGTTGTGATTTGCGTACGTATAGTTTTGAATATTCGCTTCTTTGATGTAAATGTTGGTAAGTTTGTAAGTGGTAAGAAAGAAAACAACGTCCATGTAAGACATCATCATTCCTACCGCCCGAGAAAAAGACATATTGATTTCATACTATTATGCATAGGGAGGCTGATGAGATATACTTGTTTCGCAGTAGCGTTACTGACCGGAAGGCCTGAAAAACCCCTTGAGTCGAAAGAAAATTTCAAGTGATAAAAGGTATTAGGGTGAGCGGGAGAAGAAGCTCTCCTACTGGGCGCCGCGTTATAAATATTTTGTTTCAACATGCAAAGGGAATGCATGCGCGCTGAGCCCAGCACACATAAAGACTATCTCGACTCACACCTACAGAATCCGCCGGCCAATATTAGTGCTTATGAATCATGTCAAGTAATATGGACATAGAAGAAAGCATGATCTTCAAAAAACCACACGACAACAAGGCTACAATTATACGTATATCCTCTCTTCTCCTAATAGAAACCTTCGTAGAAAGATATAGATACCCAATGGACAAAATGTCTTGCAATTTTCGACATTTGATCACATTAATACGATAATAACAACAACAGCTTTTTGAACACTACTCTTTAAACCGACGACAACATGAGTCGATATCCGCTGCTCATGCTTTGGTCATTTTCGGCGCTACTAGTGCTATACCCCACTACTAGGAAGGTGATAGCTCCACAGCTGCTGGCGACGACGACAATGAAAGTCATGTCAGCAGCGTTGTTAGTAGTATTGCTCATCCATTTTCCTTCAATATACTCCATCAAAAAGCATCGCAGCAACTTTTTACGTACAATATCATCTTTATAGTTGACTAACGTTGTCAAGAGTGGTGTTCTTGCTGCTAATGGCAAGAGCTCGCACACACTGCTGGCGGTAGTAACAGCACGAAGGACATGTTAGCGATATTCTAAGTGGCACTACACTTATGGCAGCTAACAACAGTTGTTATGTCTTGTTACTCATTCGTTACTTCCATAATCATCTTTTGTTTTAACTGACTGACATAGCTAAGGATGGTGTTCTCGCTGCCAATACAGTAATAAAAATTCTAGAACCACCATTATCAGCGCTGACGACTTATTTCCCTCTCCTCTTCCTAACTTTGGTAATCTACTGCCAGCATATACATATGCATACGCCCTGTAACAATATAGCATAGATAAACAATGGGTTTTTTTTTCTTCAAACTTTTCTTGAGGACTTCAAGGACATTCGTTCTTTAATCTTCTTTACTTTTTACATCTCGCATTTTTCTCCGTGATAAAAATACATATAGTTTCATTGATCGCATTTTCCTTTTTTATATACACATCCTGCCTTTTTCCTATCATGAACGATTACTACTGGCAATATATGCTGACGATATGTTGGTGTGATATTAGTATAGAAATTAAAAGCATCAATTGATATTGACGAGCTCACACGTGATACTATGTGAATCTGTTCGGATTAAACTATATTAACTCTAGCTTGGTACAGTACTCGCTCTATGATAAGCTTGGAAAAAGTTCATGTCGGCCTTGTTATTTGTGACAGTCCTGAGCTCTGGATATCGCCGGTTATTTTGCTTATGTAGCACATACCATCACGAACAGCCGAGAAGCAGTAAATGCTCTAGATAGGCGCTCGAGTTCGATGTTGTACTTTAGACAGATAATCAGAGCAGAGTCAAATATATCGCATCAATATCAATCTTGGATAAATCAACAGTGGCACTTTGACAATCGTACACAAAGTGGAAAGTTAAACATGCGATTCGTTTTTTGTGAGGAACGATACTAACCACTGCTTTGGCTTGTATAGTACACGGCATACTGCATGTGTAGTGCTACATTCTTAATGTGCGTGAGCGCTCGACGATCAGCATATGATACACATAGCCCATATTCTTATTGCAGGGAAGTAAGGGGTAGTGGCTACTATATATCACACATGAGAAGAAACATCTCCCTCATCTCTCAAGATGGCTCAACTTCATCAGCACAGTACGTAGCAGTAGTCATATTGTGTATCAGGCCTCCAACTTCGTATATATATCTGCTTTTATCACTGTCTGCCAATTTCTTTCCATACAAAATCTATTGCATACCTAGCGTTTCTATTATTACATAGTGAATATACACATTGCATGTGTGTTTCTGATGCGGATGATGAATACTTGCCCTTGTGGGCTACAGAAGTGATCAATATACACGCGTATGAAAAGTAACCTGGGCTCGTGTCACAACGAAATGTAACCAGGTAAAAAGGGACAATAAATGAAATACACCACATTTTCCTTTTCTTTCCTCTCATTTTTCATTTTCCCCAGGATACACATAACGAGGTGTCTGCTTCCATGTTGACCCCCGATTCAATTGCAAGCGCTGCTGTCCTTTCCGGTGCCGCTGCTCTCGGTTTTTTGTTCATAAAATACCATGACCGGGCAGTATTTTACGATCGTCCCGAAGGTGTCATGTTCAATCCTGGTGCTCCGCTTTTCGGTTCTCTCTTCGAGCAGATTAAGAACAAAGAACGCATCTTGGAAGCAACTGATGATCGATTGAAAAAATTCGATACACTCACTTTGTAAGGATCTGAGTTTGTCCTTTTTTTGTTGTGAAAGGAAAGAGAGGGAGAGATGGATCACACAGACGAATTTCTTTGCTAAAACATCGCATGGTATACGCAGCGCTCAGACAGTGCTTGGACTTCCCCCGCAGATCATGACGATTGATCCAAACAATGTCGAGTACATTTTAAAAAGTAGGACAGAGAAAAGAAACAAGACACACTCTTTTTATGAGCATTATTTCACTAGTTCACTCACAGTTTGTTTTACTTTGATTCTGGTGTTTGAAAGCCAATTTCTCGAATTATGTAAAGGGGCCGCAGTTGATGCAAGTAAAACTTCTCCGCTCCTTATAAAATCTCGTCCACCGATTTGAATCGTTGCTAATTAGCCCTGAATGATGGCGACTTATACTACTCTGGAACATACGATAATATAGGAATGCCATGGGTGACTTATTCGGCCACGGTATCTTTGTTGCAAGTATGTATACACGTTTATGTTTGCTAGTCATCGTTATAAACCTTAGAGCTGACAATGATATGATGGTATTTTTAGACGGAGAACAATGGAAGTATCAACGAAAGGCTGCCAGCTTAATCTTTAACGTGGTCAACTTTAGAGACCATTTCACAGGTGTGTGATATTCTGTTACCGCCTAATTCAATCATACTTTTTTTACTCCTATTGACAGTTCTCCATATTTATTTGTAAAATGTAGAGTACGTAGTTTTGCGCTGTGTCTCATTAGATCTATATATCTGCGGTATTATGGGAACTAAACTGTGTGTTACCGTGTATCAGGGTTTTTGTGAAGGAACTCAACATCTTATCCAAAAACATCTTTGACAAGAAGGCTGAAAACGGCAAGTCGGTTGACTTTCACGACGTCATTTACAAATTCACTTTGGACTCGTTCGTCTAGTAAGTTTTATGCTCCTTATGATATTACAGAATTCCCCTTTTCCAACTCACGTTAAAACACAATCTTTGTGTTAATAGTCTTGGCTTTGGCAAGCAGCTCAACTCACTGTTAAGCAAAGAAAAGGTTCCCTTTGCGGAGTCATTCGATATTTGTCAACAAAAATGTTTTGAACGCTTTGTTGATCCATTCGCCGATCTACGTGAGGCATTGAAACCCATATTCAGACCAGGCACCAAAACCATCAAACAACATCTCAAAACTGTTAATGATTTTGCCTATACTTTGGTCAACGAGAGACGCGAGCAGCTCAAGAACGGTGGCGAGTACAAGGATTTGCTGTCACGTTTTATGAGTGCTCGCAATGAGAAAAATGAGCTCTTGAGCGACACCGAGCTACGCGATACCGTGCTAAACTTCATCATTGCGGGTCGCGATACTACGGCTCAAGCACTCTCTTGGACTTTCTATAATTTGATGTTGCATCCTCGTATTGAAGCCAAGCTTCTTAGTGAGATTAACGAACATGTTCCAGAGGATACATCGTCGCTGGATGCACCAACGTTCTACGAGATTAGCAAGAAATTGACATATGCACATGCAGTGTAAGGCTTTTCTTTTCTTTTCTTCCTATTATAACTGATTTAAAGCATAATAGACCTGTACAATGCTTATCATTATACAAATCACTGCTGACATTGAACAAAAAAAAAACATCGTATATTTACAGATGGTGTGAAGTGCTGCGTCTGTCTCCATCCGTTCCCAGTAACCTCAAAACGGCGCTTGAGGACGATGTTTTGCCTGACGGTACTCCTGTGCGAAAGGGTGACTCTGTGAGGTAACCATACTCTCTATGAAAAACATGAGTAAGAAAATTGAAAGGTACTAATCTCACCGTGAGCCGATTTTCTTTTGATTTGTAGCTGGACCCCTTACGCCATGGGTCGCTCAGAGAAGCTATGGGGTCCTGATGCTCGCTCCTTCCGCCCTGAACGCTGGATAACAGAGGATGGCGACCTTCGTCGTGAATCTCAAGGGCATTGGCCTGCTTTTCATGCAGGTCCGAGAGTATGTCTCGGCCAGAACCTTGCAACATTGGAGGGAATCGTGGCCATTGTTATGTTGCTAAAGCGTTACAAATTCTCGCTCGCACCTAGTCAAGAAGTGACTTATACGATATCGCTCACACATCCCATGAAAAATGGGATGAAGGTGTTTGTAGAAAGGCGCTAGATTTATGTATTTAATGTGGAGCTTTTGCTGATACTATCTATATGCACAACAATCCCCATTTATTCTTCCTCGCCACAATTTTTCATGGGACCTTAAGAAACTTTATTAAACAGTATTTTATGTATATAAAGTAACAAATCGCGGTGAAAAGCCTTCCACTCCATTCGAGGTGCGAGTTTGATGATCGGCAAGTTTTTCCTTCATTGACTGCTTGGACTTGAAAATTATTGCCGCCACCACTTCAACCAGCGTTCTGCATTTGCGAAGCTGGTCGACAGCCAGTTGGAAGCCGTTCTCGCCCTTAACGTCGTACATTGTGTTCGTCAAGTCTTCAAAGTCAATCTCTTTTCCCACTGGCACCACTGCATGATTGTTGACGAGACACTGGACGGATAGGCGCCATTGATAATAGCAACCTTTTAACAAAAATTTGGGATCAACTTTGCTAAAAGGAAACATTTGCTCGTAATGCCAGCATAAAGCCGTTCCGCTGCGCAAGAGAAAAGTCCATCACCAGGCCAGAGAAATTATTGTCGATCTTGTTGTCCGTAGATCCGATTGCAAAATCAAACATGAGGGAAAAGGTTTTGAAGTAAGCCGCAAAATGGGTGGACGAAATTAAGCCAACCAAAGACAGCCTGAAATATGACAGCATATTGATCAAGTTCTTGGAAGTACATGTTTGTTGTGCACAGATAGAATCCATCGGGGAAGCAGTCGTAAGTCACATCCGTGAGCATTAGATACATTTTGAATTCTACGCGTGCGGCAATGTTGGGCTCGCAGAAAGTAAGGCAATATTGGCGAGGGGCCATATCCGCAGATTGGATATAGCCTGGGAACTCGCCATTAAGAGCATTAAGCGCATCGTACGACAACTCCAAATCAGGCTTTTTCGCAGACAACTTGTCGTTTTTGACCAAGTAGTCACGTCGATAGCGTTTGATCTTGGATTTGTGCTGAAGATTAGCATCGATGAGTCAATTGGATGGCTTGGGCTTTGCGGACGGATGGTGCTGGTGCCAACCAACAATGTCTGCGCCGTATCCGTTGGACATTCCGAGATGTGCTTGTCAACCTGTCCCGACGTATCCATCGTATCATGGAGGGGGGTTGAACTCGACAAGGGTGTGTGTGCCCTTGTATGTCAATTTGCCGACATTGCCAGTAAATATCAGGTTGACTTTTGCAACACATCCAACACGAATCAAAGGCGATTTCTCCGGGGCAAAAAATACAGCCAGCTTTCAATTGCTTTCTGATGTTAGCCTTGGTAGACTCAAGTTTCACCAGTTTCTAGCAACCTTCCTTGGTACATTGGACAGCATCAAGGCACCCCTTGCTGATGCTAATGCCTAACTTGATGTGATCAGAGCTCTTTTGGAAAAGTTGCCAGCCGATGTCTGTGTCGTACACCAAACGGCCTTCATCGTCTTTGAGGTGTAGAATTTTCTGAGCAATGTTGTCGCTCGGAAAAACGCGTGAAAGACGTGGTCGCAAATAGAAAGATGTTGAAGCGTTTGTCGCGGATGGTGTTGATCCAGGCTACTGCAGTGCAGAACGACTGCTTTCTCCCAACAACGCGAGTTTCTTGAACCCCACAAAAAACCACTCACTCCTTATCACATCTTTTATATGCATTAATCCAGGCTTTTTAGAAATACATTGGTTCCCCATTAGTATAGCTCAGTATAACAAAACAACAAGCATATTTTAGATATCGCCGTATATAATTATTGTTTACTTAATGAACTAAGTGTCACGGAGATAATAAAAAAAGAGCGAGAATGCGGTACTGTATTTGATACAGGCTGGATGTTCGTCAACAACTAATGGGATTATGTGTACGACGCCCTGGACAAGCCATTAAACCGCATACTTCCTTTTTTGGATCGAGGCCCTTTGTGTGATTTCTGTGTGATACAGTGTTAGCGTTTGTTAGTTTTATGGCGGAAAATGACGACAGTTGAGAAGGCTCATGCAATCAGACGCAGCAGCAATAGCCCTTATACAAACCCTGGATATTAGCGAAACAACTGAGTCGGGGACAAAAGGGACACAAGAAGTAGGGGAGCTCGCCATCTGTTTATAGCTTGTTACTGCCATGCTTGATCAGAGATTATAAGGGGTACAAAGGTTGCAACTGAAATTAACACTAGCACCGGTCAAACAGCGTATAATATCACCCAATTGAAGCACTTCATGTAAAGAAAAGAAACCCTGTACTCCAGGGATTTATATTTGCTATTCATGTCAGCATATTGTCCATTACACGGGCTATTCTGTTCGTGTATATTTCAATGAAGAGTGTACGTCAACTGGTGGCCGGAGCATCATCTGAGAGAATTTAATAGACGACATTAACATATTCGTCCACAGCATTTTATGATGGACTTGCTGCATTGATTACAACAACAAAGCAAGAGTTTCTCCGCGAAGGAACACACAAGAAGCAGGTTCAGTTGTCTAATAAATATCTCTCGATCGTTGAGAAGAGAGGATGGTGGCAACAACACCGAAATAGCTGCCCTTTGAGACGACAAGTAAAAAGGCGAGCACATGTATTCTTTCTTGATTTTTACGTGGTTCATACAATGCAGGTGAATAAAACAGTCCTGCATAAGAAAAACAGGGGAAATGAGGAATCGAGCTGGGAAGAAGTAATATAATTATCCAGGAGCATTTGACACTAGTGACTTTTTTTGGCGCTCTAGTCATTTCTGCTATGCAGATGCAAGCAGTACATGCATCGCGTGTGATGAGAAGGCCACTCAAAAAGCAATGCTCCGTAAAAGAATCTGTGAGCCCTTCTCCTCCCTTATTGCTCCTACCTTTGGGGTTAATTAAACAGCCCTACGCGCCTCTCGTCATGGATCGACATAGCTACTACGATGATAGTACTTCGCTACTAAGTAGATATAGTTTTCTGATCATTGGGCCTGGAGTTGAATATAGTCCAAGTGATGCAGCAACAGTAGTAGCCAGCTAGCAAAGTGAATCGAGGGGATTCGCGTTTCTTAAAAAATGGTATATATAAGACACAATCTACCGTCCACAAAGAACATCATCATCACAACAGAACCACATCTCCACTACAAGTACATTTTGTATCACTCTTCTTTGATCACCACTGAAAAACCTATACTCTATACCTAAAAATGAAGATCGCGTCTATTACCGCTGCTATTTCTCTTTTGGCCGTTGCCACATCCGCTTTGCCTCACGGAGGTTATAATACCAACGTTGGTGGTAGCAACGTCGATGGCCACGTTAGCGGTGTTGTAAGATTTTCCTCCATCTCTCTCTTTTTACACTATCCCACTACTATCAACGACATATTGCACTGTGACAACAACAACTCACATATACCAATTTGTTTTCTTTTTGTCTTTAGCTGACTAACGCAGCCAAGGGTGGCGTTCTTGCAAGCAACGACAGAAACTCGGACACCACTGTCATCAATGGTCATCACAAGCGTGGTTTTTCGGATACCAATGTCGGCGGTAGCAACGGTGAAGGTTCCGTTAGCGGTGTTGTGAGTAGCAGTAGCTTATATGCTCTTCAATGAATCATTTTTGCATTTTACCTTTCCTTTTTTACTTATATCAATCGTTCCCAATAATGTAGGCCACCAACCTTCTGAAGGGTGGTGTTATTGCCTCGAACGACAAGAACTCGGGTACTACTGTTGTCGGTGGTGGCTACCAGGGTCAACATGTACGTCGCTGGTCAGATACCAACGTTGGTGGCAGCAACACCGAGGGTCATGTCAGCGGCGTTGTACGTATACAATCTTATCATTCTAAACTGCTTCCTGCTCGCCATTCTATTATATATCGCAACTCTAAACATTTTCATCTTCAATTGATTTTAGCTTACCAATGTGGCCGAGGGTGGTGTTCTTGCTTCCAACGACAAGAACTCGCGCACTAACGTTGCCCATCAACGCCGATCCTCTGACGTTAACGTCGGTGGTAACAACGGAGAAGGTCATGTCAGTGGTGTTGTGAGTAATATTGCCCTTTTTATCTTCGGGCTGAACCTAGGAGTTTGCCTATCATTGAGTCTAACAAACACGTTGATATCTGTATACAGGCGACCAATCTAGCCAAGGGTGGTGTCCTTGCTTCCAATGACAGAAACGCTGAAGCCACAGCTGTCGCTGGCCACGGCCACTACAAGCGCGGTCACTCGGATGTCAATGTTGGTGGTAGTAACGGTGAAGGGCACGTCAGTGGTGTTGTAAGTAATATTGCTCTTCATACCTACTGGCTATATCTGGGAGTTTGCCTATCATTGAGTCTAACAAACACACTGATATCTGTGTACAGGCGACCAACTTGGCCAAGGGTGGTGTCCTTGCTTCCAACGACAGAAACGCTGACACTACAGTTATCGCCGGCCAAGGCCACTACAAGCGCGGTCACTCGGATGTCAATGTTGGTGGTAATAACGGTGAAGGGCACGTCAGTGGTGTTGTAAGTAATATTGCTCTTTATACCTACTGGCTATATCTGGGAGTTTGCCTATCATTGAGTCTAACAAACACACTGATATCTGTGTACAGGCGACCAACTTGGCCAAGGGTGGTGTCCTTGCTTCCAACGACAGAAACGCTGACACTACAGTTATCGCCGGCCAAGGCCACTACAAGCGCGGTCACTCGGATGTCAATGTTGGTGGTAATAACGGTGAAGGGCACGTCAGTGGTGTTGTAAGTAATATTGCTCTTTATACCTACTGGCTATATCTGGGAGTTTGCCTATCATTGAGTCTAACAAACACACTGATATCTGTGTACAGGCGACCAACTTGGCCAAGGGTGGTGTCCTTGCTTCCAACGACAGAAACGCTGACACTACAGTTATCGCCGGCCAAGGCCACTACAAGCGCGGTCACTCGGATGTCAATGTTGGTGGTAATAACGGTGAAGGGCACGTCAGTGGTGTTGTAAGTAATATTGCTCTTTATACCTACTGGCTATATCTGGGAGTTTGCCTATCATTGAGTCTAACAAACACACTGATATCTGTGTACAGGCGACCAACTTGGCCAAGGGTGGTGTCCTTGCTTCCAACGACAGAAACGCTGACACCACAGTTATCACCGGCCAAGGCCACTACAAGCGCGGTCACTCGGATGTCAATGTTGGCGGTAACAATGGTGAAGGTCACGTCAGTGGTGTTGTAAGTATATTGCTCTTTATATCTCTCGGCTGAATCTAGTTTGCCTATCATTGAGTCTAACAAACACACTGATATCTGTGTACAGGCGACCAACTTAGCCAAGGGTGGTGTTCTTGCTTCCAACGACAAAAACGCCGACACCACAGTTATCACCGGCCAAGGCCACTACAAGCGCGGTCACTCGGATGTCAATGTTGCCGGTAGCAACTATGAAGGCCATGTCAGTGGCGTTGTAAGTTCACTTCTCCTTACTGCTCTCTTTGTATCCACCTAAACGGAGAAGAAGCTAAATATTTCTGTGTTGTATGTTTAGGCGACCAACTTAGCCAAGGGAGGCGTACTTGCTAGCAACGACAAGAACTCCAACACCGAGGTTGTCGGTACCTACTAAAAGCACTTTTTCTCCTATATCAGTCTCTGCTTTATATACCCATCGCTACACTTTTTCTTTTATGGGGATTACTTTTTCATTCTTAAACCCCTCCCCCAGAGCTACAATTTCATTCAGGCTAGAGTCGACTTCACTTACTACGAATTAGCAATATAATAAAAGAAGTGAATTTATTACTATTTTACCCTAATCTACAAATTTGGAAATGATTTGCCCGTTTTGGTTTGACACACACACACACAGGCAGCGCTTCTTTTCATTTCCCTGCCCGTTCGGCCCGTCAATACACAAAATCTTTCTGCCGGACGGACCGACAAAATGTGAAAGTCTTCAATACAGCTTCTCCCTTGAATTTGCTTCTCGCAACATCGTAAACATTACCTCCCTTGATGGTTGATGGCATAGAGGAGACTAATTCTTCTGGTCATTTTACCAAATTGTTGATTCCGCGAACTGCTTGTTTCCGATGTCGAAGCATTAGGTACGGAAACTTCTAGTGATGATGACATTGCAAAAATAAACATTCCTCTTTAATAAAAAGTTAATATATTATATTCTAAATGCAGACACAGTTGCGATCGCAAGAACCCCTGCTCCAGATGCAAGCTCAAAGGCCTAAGCTGCTCTTATCCTGAACACGCGCCCACATTAAAACAACTGCAAGAATTGACGACGGCGCTGAGTAATCGAGTCCATTATTTCCAAGGCCTCATCCGACACCGTCCACATCCTCCACTCGAGCAGCAATTGACGCATCAAAACAACGTTTTTCCATGCCAAAAATGCTACCAATCTTTACAACCGTGCGACATGACGCTACCAAGATGCAAACGATGTCAGCAAAACGGGGTTACATGCGCATATGATTACGACGAAAAGCCCAAGATTTACCACATTGCGACGGCCGTAGCAAAGCTCAATGCGATGATGGACAAGTACGAACAGGCGCTTCGACGAGAAGAAAAGAAGCGGCAGCGGAAAGCAATCTGGACGGTGATGTCGTCGCGCCAGGGTTACACAGGAGTTGCATATATTGCGTCGTACAACGATTTACTCAAGCTGATCGACCATATTGCTCAAGTCAATCAGAGTCCCATGATGATAATGATGGATGTGGCACACAAGAAGAATCGGCTGGACGAGTGTCCTTTTGCAGTATGGGATGCATGGGCTTATCCAACGCATCCAGCGATGCCTAGTGACTATCCTATTGAGATTACGGAACAGCTCACCAGTGACCTGCTGGATCTGTACTGTCGCACGCCTTGTTGCTCGGCGATCCGGCTGCCTATCATTGACACGGAGGAATTTATGGCCCGATACAAAAGTGGTAGGGCTGCCAGAGTTCTAGTCTATGCCATATGCGCAATGACCGCAAGAAATGCGTTCCAGGTCCATGTCTGGAACAAAAAGACTAACAGCGGTGGTGGGAGTGGTGATGGATCGCAATACAATATGGGCAAGGCTCTCTCGGTGGCCTATTGCCTTCAAGCACGGGAGCTCTTGGCGGATTGTTTCGATGAACCGTCGCCAGATACGTGCCGGGCAGCGATATTGCTGTCTTATTGCAGTTACCAGAACGGGTATCCAGGGCTCATTAGCTACTATGAATGGATCGCAGTTTCCATGGCGCACGATCTAGGCCTGTACGATGGATCCCTGTCGCTGTCACCGTACGACAATATGCTAGCATGGTCTCTCTATTACTTTCACATATGGAGCCAGCTGCTTCGAGGGGGATCGGCGCGGCTGGGGGATGGATGGAACAGCCCGCCGCTGCAGTTGCTACAGCCTCCGCAGAAGACGCACAGAGACTACTACCTGCTCAGCACTTGGGCCTTCAAGTTCCAGCTGCAGACGCAGCGAGATGCGGTGATGGCGTGTATCTTGTCTGCACAACAACAAGGCTTGAGCGCACAGGAACTTGCAGACATGTTACAGCCACGAGAAAAACAACTTGACAACTTTTACAACCAGGAGCTGCCATGGGAGTTCAAGCAAGACCTGTCGGGTCAGCTGCACCGTCACCATCATCACCACAATAACAGTAGCGAACATGGACGTTACACAGCCGACGTTGACATGTTTGCCCGGGCGTGTATTTTGTTGGTGCAGGTCGAATTTAACATCAATAAGATTTTACTCCACTATCCGTTTTTGACGATGCCGGCGACGACGACGACCAGCAAGGGACGCCGCGACTCGCACTTTGGCATATGCATGCATGCAGCTTATTCTATCACATGCGCGATCGAGGCCTCGGCAAATTATTGCAATAGCCCATTGATTGGTCTCGTCTTTGCCAATAGTGTCTATCACAAGTTCTGGCGCTACACAAACAGTCAATTGGCTCTACGCTATCTGAAACGCTCAGTGGACATTTGCAAATCAACAACCGTCTACGCCTATGATTTCGAAATGGCCAAGACGCTGGTCAAGATTATGGAATCCCATGTCGAGGTGGCATGCAGTGACGGAATGGACAAGGATCGACAGTAGTAGAGATCTCCGTAAGGAAAGACTTCCATACACACACACAACACACATACACACGCGGACAAGCAAGGTCTGGACATAGAAAAAAGGGCCCCTCAACCACAATTTCACCAGCCAACTTAACCAAGCAACAAGAGTCTGGAACCATGGTAATTGCCTATTTGGGTTTAGACCCGCATACAGCAATCGACGGTGATTCCAAAAAAAGACGAGTCCAGGCGTTCCAAAGAGGCCCTCCGCATTCTGTCTTTTTGCTTTTTTCGCTCGTTCCTTTTTCTTCTTGTTTTCTTCCTCTCTTTCTCCTTTTCTTTTGGCTTGTTACGTTCTCGTTCCCCTTTCTTCTTCACATTCCTCAAACGCTACTGCCCATCAACCACCACACCGCCATGAAGAAGCCCTGCTCGGTGTGCGATTTGCCTCTGGAGTCCTTGTTGAAAATCGCTTCCTACTTGAGCTTCTCGGATCTTTGGTATTTCGGGACCACCTCACGCTCTTGCCAGAAACTGGCGCATCAGCTCGTATGGCACAAGTACCACATCGACCTCGCACGACCACGCATCAACTCATTCAACCATCTGATCCACGCCAGCATCGCCTATGTGTGTCGGTACGGATACGACGAGCAGCACAATATCAACCACCCAGCGATCCAATCAGTTGCAAATCGACTTGCCGTCGAGATCTATGATCGAACACCGCAGCTCAACTGGGCGCCGTGTCTCGATTTTTTGCTCGACAAGGCCCTGGGCATCATGCTCGATCATGTTCTCTACGACCCATCGCTCGACCCCTTACCGCACCAACATTCATCAGCAAACGACTTGCCGACAATGTTGAGTCAGGGCAAGAAACAGAAGTATGCTTCAACGCCCATGGGTCGTTTGATGACGACGCTCCTTGTAACGCTCTATCCAACACTGACGGCGCTCTTTGATGCGGACCCTGCGAGTGCCATCCACCATCGGTTATTGCTGGCACACATTTCTCGGCACATTGACATTTTGACACGTCGGTACCATCAGCAACATCGACGACGTGTATCATCAGGCAGTGGTACGTCCACATCTCTAGCCCGCACTGAATCTGTGCGCCATGGATTCAGGGTCTTGGTGCAGTTCATTGGCAATCTTTGTCAAACAGAGCTAATGACTGCAGCCGATCTGCATATTCTTACTCGTCAGCGGATTATCACCTTCTTTATATCCTATCAGTCACAGTCATCATCATCCGACAACAACAACAACAACAACAAAAAGAACGCCACACCCAGCACCACTAATACGACGAGAATGACAACATCAACAGCAACAACCAGTAACCGCGACAGCACCACGATGGTGCGACCGCAAACCATCACGACGGTCGTTGCTGCATCAGACTCGTCATGTTGGCGATTGTGGATGGATGAAATTGAATTCCAGACCGCCGTACTCCTTGATCTATTACGTGCGGTTGTATGCCGTCAGTATACGCGATTCGATTCCGGCAAGGAGCTCAATATGTTTGCAAGCATGTTAAGCGAAACCGTATCCACCATGGTGTCGTGCAAGTCTTCATCACCATCAGCATCGTCATCGTCATCTTCATCGTCATCATCATCATCTGTACCTGAAGCAGCATCCAAAACGGCAGTTGCAACTGCTGTGTCACCTTCCCGGTAGTCATCAATCATCTTCATCATCATCTACACAACACACTCTCTTGTACATTGTATATTCTTATTATCTCCCCCGTGCTCTCATTATCATCCCACCACGACACTTGTATATCCGTTCTTCTCTCTAAAATAATCGTCAAAGGGACGCCACAACATCCTTTCTTCAACACATCTTTGATAAGCTGGCCTTGGTCATTTGATTATTTGAACCTTCCTCTTCCAGTACATATTATAGTATCGTTCCTTCCCCTTCCTCTGTGATGTGTAATGTTGAACACACACACGCACACAAAAAACAAGATAAAAAGTTTGTAACACTACCGAAACTATTTTCTATAAACTCGCAATCCAAACAATGCCTTTGAATGTCTGGGTCAGATCGTGCATGAGGCTGATGATCGTCCGTTCTCTCGGCATACATGTGGTATGTGCCTTAACATGGAAGGGGGGCCGTGGGCCTGCATTCTTCTTTGAACTCGCCGTCTCTCTCTCTCTCTCTCTCCTTTCAATTTCTCTCCCCCTTCGATACAATAGGAAGAAGATCTCAAATTGGTCATTTGGTTTACACGGTAAATTTCAGAGTTGCTTAGCATATAGAATTCATGACCTAGAACCCTTGTATCAAAAAAGGGTCATTGCTGCGACCCCCCAATCGGGGAAAGATCATATGTTTGAGGTGACACAGAGCGCTCGAACCATTTTTTTTTACATGTCCAGGTTCTTCTTTCCGCTGCGCCTCATCGTCGACCCACACACCCATCCCATCGTTTTGCCAAGCTGCATAGTACACACACTATTTTTATGTGAGCATGCAGTGCATGTAACACAAAATGTAATAAAAGCTCGTTAATAAATACGTTAACTGGGCACACGTCGAATCCATTTTTCTTAACAATGGCCACATCCAATTCGTGAGGTTTCACTGTTTTAGCAGCTTATTCTATAAATTGAACTCATTCCCGGATTATTCCAACTGGCCTTTTACAATGGACCCAAGACTGTGGTGTCACGGTGTTAAAACAGACGTTGGCCAATATGTCACTCAGCAATTGTGTGATACAACCTGAATGTCACTTCAGCTTTACCAGAATGTTTGAAAATCATTCAATATTCGCTCTTGTTATGTGTAGAAGATAATGGCTGTTGGGGTTACTCTGTGTGCGTATACCACTGCTCATACATCGAAATCACCTTTATAATCCAATATTAACTCATCAACTAGTCGGGAAATCGTTGCAGTGATCTTATTAGGGTACTCCTTCTACATTATCGCTTCTGCGTAGGTTTATGGCTACTTTGTGTACAAAGAGGAAAATGGGTTCGCACAATCGTATGTACAGAATACGCTCATTTGATGGAAATGGTTACTTCCATTCATTATCCAACAAACTCGGTTTTCTTCCAGAAACATTCCTTGAAGTTTGTCCGTAGAGCTCACGAATCCCACTCTACTACTTCATCGACTACCCATAAACTGGCTGCTGTTAAGTTTAAACTGATGATTAAGCTCACTTTAGCTCGGAACAGCTCTACGATAATTTGCACTCAAATGACTCGACAAGACCGAAAAGGTCAAGCAACTGTAGATCATGGCGTTCTTGATATATGTTGCTAAAGTATATGGATTATGCCTTGAAAACTGACTGTGTGAGTGGGGCGTCGATTGCTAACTTGATTGTTGCAGCTCAGGATTAGCGTTAAGAAAGGTATACTTACGGCAAAAGCAAAATATTCTAATATTGGCTGCTTATGATATTCTTGATTGGTAGACGCTCACAAAAGACTTACAGACTTGAGGTGCTCTGCTTCACAACGAAAAAATGAACCGAATATATGTGATTATACTGATGTCAGCTGTAGACACGCATATATGTTCATCCATCGAGTCTACATAGTACGTCGCTAGCAGAACACTATATAAGGCCTCAATGATTGAATAATATTTGTACATAGTATGGAAGTTAACTTTGGAACTTCCTGCGGGACCGATCAAGAAAAAACAGCATCGGATTTTAACTGATAACGATGTCTCTACATACCGGCTATTCTGCTTGTCAAATAGTTATGTACGTACACTTGAAGCCTCAAATTCGATTCCTTATATAGAGTTGTTTGTAGAAAAAGAAGATCGGTAGATGACCTGGGGTCTGCTATACTGATTTGCTCCGGTCTAAAGCAGGATTCTGTTCGAGGCAGCATATTGTGTGACTTTATTGACCTTGTGTAACGAGAACTAAATCATTCCTTATACATTGTGTTGATGACTCAATTTCTTTTTCGTCCTTTTTTAATTTACATTTTGACACTCATAAACACCTACACACACACACACATATTTTTTACTTTTTCTCTTTGTCGACGTTTGTCCGGTCGGTCATGAAGTCCAGTGCCGAAGCGATATTGCGGCAAGCTCCCGAAGCAATAAATCCACGAGAGTTTATCCGTGAACTACTCGATGCAATCAAACTTGACAAGGACTTTTATGGTGGAAAAAAGCTATACTCACATTATCTAAAGGGAGTGTTAAAGACTAAAGACCCATCAAATCAATATCCTGACCTCCATGACCCAAATAAGCCAGCATATCAGCGAGCACGTCACTTGTCAGATGAAGAGATACGAATTTTTCAAAAGGCTACATCGAGTCTTGTACGATATGCGCCTAATCCAGACGTGGCCTTGCGCTTTGCAGAGTTTTTCCTAGTACAAGTAGCTCCTCCGCTGCGCAACGAACAGACCGAGCTGATTATTTTGGTCAGCATCATGTACTGCTACACACACGCAAGACATAACAAATGCGAGTATTTGCGTAAAGGCTTGGATTGGGTCAGGATCGGTCTTGAAAGAGGTCTTGCTCTCAGAAGGACAAAAGTTCCCCTGCGCAGCGGTTTCGAAAGGACTTCGCAAATGTTCGCGAGTACAGCAGAACCTATACTTAGCTATCATCGATTAACACCTTCAGCCGACGGACGAGAAATGATAAAGCAGAATGAACTCTAAAAAAATGCATACCCATTTATTAAAGCAAATCATTCCTTTATTTGTACATTAATCTTACAGAAGCCATGTAGAAGATACAACATATAGTACTTCTCTGCAACCACTTTCTTTAACTATCGAAGCAGATATGCTACCTTTATTTTGCGTTGTAATACATAAAAAGGCACATGGATCTGCCAATTTTTATAAATACAGGTCGAAAATGATGCTTCGTTTTGAGGAAAGGAAACTACCCAGTCATGGAGCGTTCCAAAAAGCTGCATGGTGTTTAAACGGATGAGGATAATTTCACTGTAAAGTTTGTGACATGTCCCGCGCCGTCGCCACTCAATCCAGCTGTTTCCGCCCTGGGTACGCCGCAGCAGCTTACGAAAGCACCTCGCCTACCACCCCTTGATTTTGCTGCGGAGCGAATTCCTGGGTAGACTTGTACTTGCAACATCAGTAATCTAGGATCTTGCCAGCACCACATGACCTTTCTACAATCACATCACTGTACATTCTTCTTCGGTTGTCGTTGTCGCTTATTGCTGATGTGTGAGCCACAACGACCTCACTTGATAAAGCTTTTAGAATTGACGGCAACGCTTATTGACATTTGGATTTGCTCATCATCATATCTGCATGACCGTGCCTTACCCTGTTGTTGAGGACGCTTGCAGTGCCGTAATTGTAATGCATAACAAATAAAAGGCGTTATGCGCCACATAGAACAGCAGCAGTAATGACACGTCATCCATTACTACTACGACTCTTATTCGTGCTCGTCACTGCTGCATGATTTCTTTGATGAACTGTTTAGTACCATGTGTGGGGTGAAAAAAAGTCGAAACTATATACGCTTCATACCTTCTCTTAGAGTGCAGAAGTTTGGGCATAACACGAGCTAAATCACCGTTTTTATGTTAGTCGGACGGTAAGTTCCCTCTTTTACCTTCACCTACATACCGCGCCACAGATTAATTTAACCAAATGAGGATTGAGTGGGAGGTCATGTGTTCCCTGATAACACACGGACGTTCTGTATAAAAAAAATCAGCCCTGCCGGACGCTGCACTCTTGTTTCCTTTTAACTAACTATTTTACCGATGGCCAGCATGTTAGGTGGTCCTTCCGGTGTCGCTTTACGTGCTATCAAAGAAGAAGACGTGCAGAAGCGACGCATTTCGTCGAAAATATGGTTATGGTAGAGTTGGTAATTTTTACTGGTCACTTGTAGCAGAGAACTAAGGAGTTGCTATTCAAAGCTACTATGACATTTGTACGCTCCGTATAGATGCTATAGGTAACATACTTTTTTTTAAACTATACCGAGCTCATTCTTTCTACTGGCTCATCTCATCTCGTACTTTGCACTCTTAAAGTGAATCCAAGCAATCAAGCTCTTCAACCAGGCGGAGGAGGTATGGTGCCAAGAACTTTGTACAACACCAAGGGTGATAATCCACAGCAGCTATCAATACTATTATGGTCGCTAATTATATTTTGTACAAACCTCTAAGCAAACGGGCAGATTCATCGGTAAGAAATTATAGAATTGAAAGAATAAACAACCTTCTTTGACTGTAATGGCCCGATCATTATTACAATTTACGCGCAGTAACATTGATCAAGTTGCATTATAGAAAAGCTGGACCAAAGCTATATCAAGAATGCAAAACTCTCAAAGGATGCTCCATTGGCGTAAGTAGTAATTATTACAGCAGAAAGACTGGATAGACCAATGTTCTTTATTCACGCAAAGTAAATTTTATAGGAAGCAAAAATTACCAAGGGATACCAACTACCAGCAAAACGTATGAGATTCTTTTTGGTTATAGGATATACTGTTGTGAAAGCATAACTTAAATCGCCTGTGGATCAGATGTCATTCACACAGTAGGACCTCGCAATCAGGAAAAGCAAGTCCTAGCCCAGTGCTATATAAACTGCCTTCGAAAATGTGAAACCAATAATTTGCGTGCCGTTGCATTTCCATGCATATCTACGGGCGCATTCGGTTATGACCACGAGCAAGCAGCCAATGTGGCACTTTCCAATGTTCGCGCTTACTTGATGGCAGATCTGGCTAAGGGAAAGAATTCGGTGAGTCTTTTACGGCAATGCAACTGTGCTATGATAGGCTGCTAATTTGCAACTCTTTTGGACGTATTATGCAAAGTTCGACAAGATTGTCTTTTGCGTTTTCTCTGAGCGCGACAAGAGTATTTACGAAGGTATGTATATTGTTTTTCTTTTCTATTTACTGTCGTTTCCCCGTCTATTGCTCTTTGTTGCTATTCAATATCGAAGGATTGGATGCATATTTGACATATACTCTTATAATTTTGGTCCTAGGGTTATTACCGGTCTATTTTCCAGGCTTCTCGCGGCTGGATTCTTCTTTCGTCAAAGCTTGATGGCAATATACATGAGAGGCATACTGTATACAGCCATGCCGATTGCAATGGATCTTACAACCAATGACATATTTCTCCAGATGTACGCTTTCTTGCGTGGCCCGTCAATATTTTATACTTGTTATACCAGAGCAAATAAAGCGAGCAACATGTACTCATTGCATTTGTTGAGGTACTTGGTTGTTATGATGGTGATCTCTCCTAGAGATAGTGTTCCCCTTAATTGATATAGCTTACTATGCTGTTTCACTTGATGCTTTTGATAGCAAAGTGTGGTCATAATTGGGAACTCGTTTTGAGCAATTGTCGCCGAAAGTCATCTGCTGACACTGATAAGTTAGCTTTTAATTGTCACAGAGAGAAAAGGAGGAGCAGTATTCAAGCGAACTTGGCCTCTCATAGTCCATCAAGCATGACATCAAAAAGAGCAGCCAAATGGATACTAGTTGCCACTATGCTACGTTCAGCAAGACTGCTATCAGTTTGGCACAGTACTGGATTATTCACTGTGAATCTTCGGAGAGCTAATAATCACGCCGTGAAAAAGTGAAAAATGTACGTGAATATTGTGTGAATTGGTTGCGTGCCAAGACATCCCAGCAATGAATATCAGAAAGACCACAGGCGACTATACGTAAATGTTCTAGTATCGGCTGCGATTTTACTACTATCGGCATGATCCTCTCGTGTCCCTTGCCGTTGAATAGCAGTTCATAAGCCATACTGCCTTCCTCGCCATCATTCGATGCTTTCCTTTCAGTTATTTAATATAAGCACTCGTGCTTCTTGATAGTGAAATCCATCTGTCTGCTATGACTGGTTCGCTGCATTCCCACATAATGTAGCGTAATAGAGGGCACAGCTCATAAGCTGTATAGATGTTGGTTGGAGATACGTTGTTGAATCGTGAGTAAGGCGATAATATCAAGTACTTGATGTGGGAGCAACGCTGCAATAAGGGACGGATCCGGTATTTAAAACTGAGAACACCGTCCAGTCTTAAGAAGATAATGTTGTGTATCGGTGGCCTTTTGTGTCTGCTTCTGCCATCAACTTGTTCAAGAGTAGCGTCTGATAAGTTAGTGCGGCCATCAAACATCACTGAAAGATGCGTTAATGACGGCAAGAAGTCCAGTAGCATTGGCAGCGAGATATCGCAAGTGTGAAATGAAATCGTCAGAGTAGTTAGCGTATGCGAGAAATATCTGATGAATCCTGGCAGTAACGTGCTACTGTCGAAAATAGGTTGTAATTGTTTGCTATGCACATGGTTGCTGATGTCTTATTTTTTAACAAAGAAAAAGCTTTAGTATATCTTTTGCGCATAAGCAGTAGTAAGTACTACCGAATACGCGATCCTCTTAACGCAAAAAAAAAGAGTATCGTTTTACTTCACCAAAGAAGCGAATGCTGTATCTTCGCCAAGCAAGTCGTTCCAGTACTTTATACGTGGCTTGAGATTTGATGTATACTGATTCGACTTGTTGTCCCAAACATTGAAGCATCGCGTCGCTCCTTTTGTTCCATGCATCAGGCGAGATTCCCACCAGTGTCCACAGGGCTGTCTGGTAAGTGGGGATCGCGTATAACCAGCGGCGACATACTTTCACACATTCGACACAGCCCGCTGTCCGATAAACGAGAAGATGTACTGAATGATTCGGGAGGCAAAATCGAGATCAAATCAGTTATATTACGTGTATGTGAAAGGGGACGCGCGAAAAGAAATTTGGCACGAGGCTTTTAATCGAACAAAGCCTGTATAACATAATCCGGACTCGTGAAATAATGTGTCCGACAAAGGAAAAGCAAGTCGAAACAGGTAGCTCACCTGAATTTTATTTGGAAAAGGGGGACCCTGAAGATTGATCTATTGTAACCACCAGTAACTTCATTAAATCTATGCTATCATAGCGATACGCAGATACACATTAGAACAGGGCTCTTTCTAGAACCATCGACTTCTCGATACGAAGGAAAAGGCTTCAATCAATACTCGGGTTTATTGTTTGCGAGCCGCAAAAGTCATATATAAGTAACGAATCGCTTGGCCTGGAAAACACAGCATCCCTGTGTGCAAGTTTCGGTAGAGCAACTATATCATATCTTTGACAGGTCCCCCTGATATCTTTGGTGAGCGATCATCACTTTCAAATAGGTAACGCATACCTTGAAAATATGTAACGAAGTAAAGTTAAATAAGAAAAGGAAGAGAGAAGTGAAGGTGTAAGGGGAGGGAAAGAGCTGTTACAAGAATCACGCTTTAAAAGCAGGCACATCGGAAAGATCAGTGCAAGCTTTTCGATCCAGGTGAAACCCAAAATGATAAGAAAATTGTGTTGTGATAAGCTACGTGCAGGAAGAGTGAGAGAGACGAACAGCTGAAAAAAAAACATTCCAATTTTTTACAGATCTGACAATTATACAGGTCTGCTGGCGTATGCTCTGGCGTTGCCTCTTATAAAATAACCGACCATATCCTCGATAACAATTTTTTTCTTGACAATTGCTTTGGCAATTTAGGCGAACACAGAAAGTGAAAAAGAGTGCCAAAGCATTGTGATCGTGTTACTTTCGGCTACGATACAGAGCCACTGTCACTGTTCCCCGCTTTGTTTAGCACGGAGCTGTGAATGGATGGAGGGGGGAGTAATTAGCTTTTTGTTCGCGAAAAAAGAAAAAGGAACTTGTCGTGCACATAAAAAAAAGGCGAAGCAAAAAGCGGTAAAACGTTTATGCGGAAAGTGCGAAAAAGAAAAATATATTTTTTTTATTTTGTTTATCATTTTCTTATTTGTGTGTAATAAATAATAATAAAAAAGTTCGTTTCAATTATCCCAACATATACCGTTGGCATCACATGCACCCGAAGGTTCACGATCGGCTGCCGGAGTATATGACCACATTCCCACTGGTATATATTGCAAATTTTCTTCAGGGCGCGGACCACTGAATCTGCCGATCATCAGAAGAATTATGACAATAGCCAGCACAAGCAATGACCCGATCATGGCACAGAGCAGTGCATCTGTACTACAGACCAAAGCTGTACCAAAACGAACTGAAGAGAAGAGAAAAAAGAAAGGCGAAATTGCTCGCTTTATATAGACATTTTTCTCGTTCGGGACTTCAAATCCCCGTGAATTCTCATTGGCCCAGATAACGGGTTGCGTATCAACTTGTGGGCTGCCTACTATGGCATAACAAAAGATACAGCACCAAAGGAAATGAAAGGAGGAGTGGTACCTGATGGTCAAGTAGACAAGCGTGCTTCGGCGGTAGTGGTACGTGTCTCTCACCATGCGGAGCTGTACCCTCCGATGGTATCGGCGCTTGTTTGTGAGTGGGGCCGTGCACGGCACCGTGTCGAGCAAAAACAAAGACACGAATGTGAATGAGCATGTAGATTCACGGAAGAAATGCTTTTCTGTGAGCAATAAAATGGCAATATAGAATTGTCCGACAAGGTAAACAACTTAACAGATTTTACGGCATCAGTTGCTTAGTAAATATCAAGGACACGAGCCTCCCAGCAGCCAGTTTCTATTTCACCCAACAAGATAAACAGTATAAAGCGTAGTCCACAGACGATTCCATTTTGCTAGTATCTTTTGACTGCATGTGCGGTGTGCGGGAATAGATACAGCACACACTTGACTCCAACGCTGCAGTGTATCAAAGATCGTTATCTTTTATTGTGAAGCGTGCTTGTCTACTGTTGCTTTATAATTTTCGCCATGCATCCGCCAACAGTTCTCTAAACTACGCCGTGTAACCTCCCTCCATCCATTCCGAATTCATACTCTATCCAAGCAGATAAGCTGTCCGCTCATGGTAAGTATACGCTGCCGCTAGTGAAGCTGACTCACCCTTCACTGGCTTTCATTGCTGCTGATAAAGTTCTTTTTGAGCAGCGTTCAAAATCCATTGGGACGATCAGGAGTGTAACATTATAAGCAATGACTTCCTACTGTACATCTTTCGACCCTTTTGCACGTAATTCGTTGCTCCATTGATCACCTTGTTCACCCGCCATTCCTTTGTGCACTTTGAGTACCAAGTAAATTGGCCAAATCGTTGCGTAGGAACGTTCGAGGTATGACACACGCATCACTTGTCACTATCCAAAGAAGAAAGATCTGTGTTGCGCTCTTCCTGAGCTCCTCGTTCCTAGACTACCTTTGCTTCCTGCTGACTCACGTCAGTAAATGCTTGTCACAAGTGTGGGTTGATTCCAGTCATGGTTGCCTTTTGCATATTACTTTTCAATAATTCGTTTGCATCTCTTTTTTTCTTTCTTTGAGAGTAAGGAAGACTGAACTAGCTTTTGCTCTCTATGTTGCTATTGCCAGGATGATTTTAGTTATATAATCTAGACATCCTGAATGCTGTTGTTTATTCGTTACCGCATCTGCAGGGTATTACAATGCTATCCAATCCATTGAGCGGAGTTAGGATCCAGGAAGCTTACTAGGGTGATGTTTATATCTTGGTTGACAGCACACAGTAGCACTCCAGCGTCTTGTATCAGGCTTGCCTTTTCTCTGGCGTTTTGAGCTTGCTATTGTATTGTTGTTCGTTTGGTAAGCATCAAGCTTAAGACACTGGGCTCATTTACTAAACAACTGCTCATGAGTTTGTTACATATAGAGTTTAAACAGACAAAGTACTGTAGTTAGAATTTGCCCAGAAAATATGAGGAACACTTTCCGGGAATCGCTATATTTCAAGATGTTCTTGATCCCGTATATATCCTAGCATGTGGAAGATGATAATGTTCCCGCTTACCATAAATATTGACCTTTGTCAGTAAACTTGACTCCAATAAGTCCTCTGCGTAGTATAACTCTCAAAGCGGTTCGAGTATAGTTGCAGCAGCACGTTGGGCCAATGAAATCCAAGTACCGGGCACTGCCCGACATTAACAGGAACGCGCGTATGCACATACATACAGCATACAGACTGTTTTTTTTTGGTCATAAAGGGAGAGGGGAGGAGGCGACGATGGTCTTTCTATTCAACAACGGAAGAAAGAATATTCTCACTTCATTTTTTTTTCTCTCTTCTGTCACAGAGACTATATCATATAGAGTGCGAGGTGATCCCTTTTGTGACGAAAAGAGGTACACAAGCATTTCTGATATATAAGGAAAGCATAGGGTAACCAAAAAAAAATTAGTCTGTGCTTTCGCTCAGGTTTGAAAGGGCACCAGACCCGCTGCCGACCAGATCCACATCGTGCTGCCTTTCCATCAATCCTGGATCTAGTAAGTGTATATGTAAACATTTCAAATCGATGCTTGACTATACAGATATCACAACAATCCAACCTGGAAAACTGATTAATTAAACATGCTGCCAATATTGTTTATCAACTCATTATAAATAAAAGTACAAGCCAGACTGCAAATATCACCGCAATGGTACTCAATTATTAAAAAATATGTTGTATGGCATACGAAGATCATCTGTCCGAGATAATCCTGAACACCCCACGACTTCAATCTTTTTACTAGATCCTTCAATGATACGAAAAGCATTGATGCCTGCATTGGTGAGACTATAGATCCGTGAAACACGCAATAGCACCGAGCTTCCGACTTGTTCAAAATGCTCAAGGACAGCACCAGTAACACCTTTCACGGCTGTCGGTTCCAGATTCAGTATTTTGGTTTCCTCAAGTCGTTGTGCCCACACAATCCATCCTGCCTCTGCGAGAAAGTCGTCGACACTATTACTGTACGGTGATGTGCGGGTTCAAGCTTAATCTCCTGACTAGTGGGTGCTGTGATGGTTCGCACAACTGCATTAGACCTTGGTTGTCGATGGGTATGTTCGTGAGACGCATTTTTTCAAGCTGTTGCAAACGTCGAAGCGGAGTAAGATCGCAAAGAGGATTCTCGCTGAACATGTGAAGGAAATTTCGCAAGGAAAGTATACGGAGCCGTTGCAGCGTACCGATGGTTGCGATAATGCTGTTCAGATACTGCGTTATTCCAGCGCGATTTCCAACTTCCAAGATCTCATTTTGTTGCTGCATGAGCAAAATCTGGGACCAATCTTCGCTTGACATACCAGTGATGTCCGTCAACGCCAAACTTGTCAGCTTCCAGCATGAATAAATCTTCATCAATTGGAAATGCTTAAGGGAGAGCAAGAGAGAGAGAAAGCAAAGGCTCCAGAGTCCATTTATAAGTATAGGAAGGTTTATTCACGCGTGAAAATTGATTTGGCATGTATTATTCACGCGTGAATATGTACATTCTCACTGTCCGTGAAAAATGGTCAACGTGAGTATTGCCAACACTGGGTTTGGCAGCTCATTCACATGTCTGGCAAAACAGAGTCAGCCGTAAAAGGAAAACACGTCTCTTCTTTATCGGTGTGCTGTGTACAATGTTTGATTTCAGTGGCCGCCTTTTTTTTTGATGCTGGCATTGACAGCAGCCCAATCAGAATCGGACGATCACGATGATTCAGGTTGATTGTTGCATTACTGTTTACCCTGACGCACGAACTCCATCGGAAAAAACCACGACCATCAAAAGGGTAAGCGCAAAAAAAACAAAGTCCCCTTTTAGCGTTTCTTCTTTCTCTCCCTTCTAAGCTTCTTTTCTAGCAAGACATGCTGAGATCTCACTTTCTACGTGCCACGCAACTGGTAAATATCCCTTGATCCAGCTCAATATAAACAAAAAAAGACAGCGAGAAGAGTGGCTAAACAACGTGTTGTTGGTGGAAAAAGGCACATCGACGCTGTCTAAACACGACCGCAGTAAGAACAAGCGCAAGCCGACGCCACTTTCCTCCAGCAACCCACACACCCTCGGTCGAGCAAGCCGTGTACAACATTCTCCATAACACGACAGAACCAAAACCTACCAGAGGTCGCCAAATCCTGAGCTGTTTGGCTCACAACGAACCCGGCGTCATCACGCGTGTTTCGGGCATCTTGCAATCTCGAGGATTCAATATTGAGTCGTTTGTGGCCGCACATACCGAATTGCCTGGATTGAGTCGAATGACAGTCGTGTTGAATGGTGATGGCAATCAGATAGAACAAGCAAAGCATCAGCTGGAAGATATTGTACGTGTTACTGTTAACAAGGGTGGTTTGGGAGAGGAAGCCTGCGGCGACAACAATATAGCAGAATACAGTGTCAACAGAGCTACCGGCGTCTAACTATTTGAATTGTATATGCTAGGTACCAATGTGGGCCGTTTTAGACTATACCCATACCAAGCTGGTCGAGCGTGAACTCCTTCTTTTGCGCGTCTCAATCCTAGGTCCTGAAGGCCAGAGTGAGGAAGCTCAGAAACTTGAAGAAGAACATGACGAGGGCGACGTGGTCTGGGCGTCCAAGAAACTGCGGGAAACATCAGCACATTTGCGTGCATTAACTGAACTGACGCGTCTATTTGAAGGAAGACTTTTGGACGTATCGTCAGATTCGGTGATCATCGAACTCTGTGCAAAGCCTGGTCGTATCACGTCTTTCATTAAATTGTGCAGACCGTTTGGTCTTTTGGAGGCCTCTCGAACAGGTGTCATGGCTCTGCCCCGTGCGCCTTTGCCAGAAGAAGAACCACAAGAGGATGAATTTGAGGATGACCATGAAGCTGTGGATGCTACTTCTCTTCCACCGGGTTAATGAAAAACTTATAGTATGTAATAATTTGTAATCAATATTTTTTCATGTTTTTAATAATGTAGTAAAAAAAAAGTGTCGTTGGGCTGGGGAGCAGGACACCCTCTCTCTAAAAAAAAAGGAACAAACACGGAACAAACAGAAAAAAGACATTGTTTTCGGGCAGGATGGATGGTTGATGGTTGTCGTTGATTGCTCTTGTCGATGAAATATAAAATTGCTTTTTCTTTTATCGTTGTTTGGATGGGATCTAGTTGTTCTTCTTCAAGGTTTCTTCTACACCAGGCTATAAAAACATACAGCTATTGAGTACACACGTATACATTATCGCTAGACATCACGTCTCTGGTAAAACAAACGAAATAGTCCAAACTTACGTTCGATCGTGTCGAGTACATGCTTTCTACACTCTTCTTTACACTCTCAAACTTGTCCAGTGCCTGCTGTGATGCGTCCTTTTGCTGGAAATGGCAGAGAATGCTGTCATCTACAGTGCTACGGACCTCTGCCACCGCACCATCGAACTGCTTACGGGCATCTCCGACAACCTCATTCACGGATTGATGCGCGGACTGGAGTTGAGGGTATTTGCGTTCGACTTTTTCGAGTTGCACGCAGACGTTCTGTGTGGTCTTTGGCAGAAGATAGTGCGATGCGCCAACGGCCAAGGCAGTCGACGTGGCGAATCGGATGACGATGTTGCGGTTGCGAGCAAGGATGGTACCAGCCAACGCTGCAACGCCAATATACAGTGCGTTTGGAAGGATCTCTTCATCCTTGGCGATCGTCTCCTTCACAGTGTCTAGAGAACATGAATGATCCGTTAATTTTTTCGCTCCTTAGCGTCAAATACTATGCTTTCCAGCAGCATGTGAATTATGTCAACTCGCTAAAGTAGAAATATCACGACGACGTTGACATACTCTTGACGCATTGTTCGAATTGCTTCCATTCGCCGTGGAGCTTGTTAACGTGTGTCTAATAATCATTCCCAATATGAATATATTGAATATTATATCGAGGGGTAAAAAAGTACGAAGAGGTATTATTCGTAAATTGATATATATTATTACCTTGCCCTCTTCGACTCTTTCGTTTGCATACTTTTCAGCATATGCTACATGTTCTTCCAGTTTTGTGGGTTCTTCGACAATGACTACTTCAGCTTGTGGTTCGTCATAAATGCTAAGCTACAAGAGCAGATCGCGCCAAATTCAGTGGATTCCGTTAATTCAAAAAACAAAATGTGATTTACGCTGCTGTGGGTATTGTATATGCGTATATATTACTTTGGATTTTTTGGTCTCTTCGGCGGCGTACACCTTTTGGTTGGGCAAGGTAGCGAATGCAGCGGTGCCAACAGCAGCGGTTGCCAACTAGATTTTTAGGAAAGAATGTAAATTTCATCTCTTTATTAATAAAATACTCGTTCATCAACGTCTCGCGCTTCATTTTTTTCAAATGTCACTTGCCGATTTCTTCACGACGGGAGATAACATTGCGTTCGATATCAACTGCCGAAACTGGCGCCTAAACAAAGAGTCGTCGGGACCCCCTTCACTATCACGAAATCAAGTCACAGTCTCACCCGCTTAGGGCTTCTTTTAATTGCATTAATGTGAAGATCAACATCTTCTTATTGCTATCGCGCAAGAACACCTACCGGTCTAAACTAAGAACCATTGTTGAGCTTGATAGAAACGGTCACTCTATGCTTAGCCAATGCGTTTTGACCCCTATCATCATGTATTAGTTTGTCTTGTTATTGATTTGCATGGCGGTAATGGTAAGTATCATCGTCATAGGTCTTGCGTTGACGATAGAAAGCAGTAAGATATATTCTACAGCACGTTTAGTATATGTGATGTTTTTTCTAAGCTACTTATACCACTTTGATTAAGAACTTGACATATGACGAGTAAGTGGAGCATTGTTGTAATATGTCGTCTGTAATAGGTAGGGCCAACTGACCCCTGCAGCCCATTGTATTCATGAAATCGCTGATATCTGGATGGGTGAGTGCTACGACAGCTTGAGCAGTAAGTATAACAGGAAACAATCTTTTAGTTATTGTATTCAATATATTACACATAACGTTTTAAGGACGACCTTCAACAGGTAATAAGATCATTTTTTAAGTTGGATCCCTGAGTACTTTGGAAGCGGTATCATTTGTGTGCATCATGGATATACTCTATCACAAACTGCTTTCTTGTCTAAAATGGCATCATATCTCCTTTTTGAAGAATGAATAATGCTTGAAATTTAAATTGCTTAAAGAAAAATCTCTGAAAGTTCCTTTTATCCGCACAATCTTGACCATGCTATTATATCGTCCCTAAGGTGCATGTGGTGACATTTTATATCACATACAGAAGAGGTATTTAGCTGAAAGAACTCAAAGTATGTACCTAAGCGATGAGTGATTTCACTCCAGTAAGTGAGCTCGTAGCGATGATGTATTCAGACTAACAACCTGATAGCCTCAGCATTTTTTCTACCTAGTGACAAAGTGATGGTGTTGATTCAGATCCCGCGGTTAACTGCTTGGCTTTTTCGAACTTGTTCCGAACAGTACGTTCCAGCCCTTCCGTCCGTCATCTTCCAACCCTCAACCTCACCCTCTCTCTGTCTCTCTTCTCCAACATTTCCCGGAAATGCACTCTCAGTCGCCCTTGCGTCATCCTCGTATACCAGAACAGCAATCGATTGGCCAAACATTGCCACCAGTTCCTGTTGGCATTGATACGAGCAACACATCTCAGCTGCCACCGGGCGCCATGCCTCACGGAACTCGTGTCCAAGTACAGAAATATCAAGTCATTGTACATAACTTTATCGCTGAAGGTAAATAACAAATTTGAGAGAAAGGAACGAAAGAGATGTATTAAACGACTTCTTGAAAAATGTCTAGGTGGTTTTGCTCATGTATATTTGGCAAGAATCGAGGGTAAATCAGGGTATGTCGTTCTGAAGCGGGTGGCTGTCCCAGACAATGAAAGACTCAGAACTGTGGAGAAGGAAATTGCATTTATGGTAAATTCTCTTACTTTTTCGCTATCGTTTTATTATTTAACAGAAAGGTTAAATGCTGAAGCTATGAAAACAACATTACATCATCTAGAGACGATTGGGAGATCATAAATATATCACTCGTTACTATGCCTCACGGATTGATCCGCTTCCCTCAGGCGGCTTTGAAGCATTGATTTTAATGGAGTACTGCCCGGGTAATAACTTGCTGACAACTGTTTGCTTTCCAAAAGAAATGAGATGGTTGGATTTACTGAATATGCCCTGGTTTATTTAGGTGGTGGTGTCATTGATCTTATGAATAGACGATTGCAGCAGCGATTGACGGAACCTGAAGTGCTGAAGATATTTAACGACGTTTGCGAGGTGAGAGGGCTTCATCAGGTTTCTTTCTTATTATACTTGTCACTAAATCCCGGTTATAATCTAGGCGTTGGCATATATGCATTACTGTAATCCACCAGTGCTACATAGAGATTTGAAGGTATTTATTATAGATATGTACAAGGGCCAATCTCGCGCAGGTACCTAGGTGGGAACAAGGATGAATACAAAAAACAAGCACGCACTGAATGGTGATGGCCTTTAGGTGGAAAATATCTTGATCCTGTCCCAAGACCATTATAAACTTTGTGATTTCGGTTCAGCTGCGTTATCCAAGGGCAATTACGTTCCGACCAATTTGCAGGAGATCCAAAAAATCGAAGACGATATCCAACGACATACGACGCTTCAATACCGGGCACCTGAAATGATTGATATATACCAAAGAAAACCAATTAATGAGAAGGGAGATATTTGGGTACGTTGATTGCTTGTTGAAAGGTACTGGAGGTTGGGGATACTGATTTGCTCCTTTTGAATCAACCATTTAGGCACTTGGCGTCCTTTTATACAAATTATGTTATTATACCACACCATTTGAAGAGCAGGGCCAGCTTGCTATATTGAACGCACGATACTCAATCCCAGCCCAACCTCGCTTTTCTGATGGTTTGAAACAGCTTATCGTCTCGTTATTGCAAGAGCATCAAACGCAGCGACCAAACATCTATCAAGTATTAAAAGCTGTTTGTAAGCTTCGGGGTGTGGAGTGCCCAATAAGAAATGTAAGGTTTTGACACGACTCATTGTTTTCAAACAAAGTAATCGCGGGAAAAGACATTAACCGAAAACTTTTGTTATTTCAGATCTACACGGAACACCAGCCTACGGAAACACCACCAAAGCAAGCTGTGCAAAAAGAAAGCCCGTCTGCGATCTTCGAAAAATTACCAACACCACCACAGCAAGTCCCTGACATTATTCCTATGCGCCGTGGACGCCCTGTCCGACACGCCAAAACCGATTCTCAGTCTGAACAAAAGACGTTTGATCCATTTGACCCATCACACATTGCTGGCTCTAGCGCTTCAAGCACTCCCGCACCACGACCTCCTTCCGCGGCTGATATTGACGATGCATTTGCTCTGAACGAGCAAAACTTGCAGGCCGTAGCAGAAGATCAGAGAAGAGTGCAAAATAGCATGACATTTGACTCGGATTTTCAACCATTGCACAGGCCACAATCTGTTGTTTCTGCCACTCCATCTTCACCCGATAATACCAACAGCAAGACCAGTAACGATAAACCGTTATCCAATCATTCCAGCGGCAAGACGGGCTCTGTTAAACCGTCTGAAGTACAGCTCTCTCAGCAACTGAGTGGTAACAACAACAGTGGATTCGCGACATGGCAGCAAAGATCTTCGATAATAGATATTCCAGCCACCAGCAGTGGATCTAGTAGTAACAACAGTAGCAGCCGACAACGCAATGGGCAACAACAACAACAACAGATAAACACTCCGCCATCATCGTCCCTGTCAACATCTAAAAGTAATGAACATCATCCAGCTACCACTAGCAATACCACAGGCAGTAGCAAGGTAGACGACCTTCCCACTCTGCGTAACACTGTATCATCTAATATCGAGGCACGCTTAAATGCTCTTAAAATGAGTGTTGAGGGCACATCTCCATCGTCTACAACAGATGATGTGCCAACTAGCAACACAACATCTTCTGCAGCAACCACTGGTAGCTCTCAGCAACTCCCAGCACCATCTAAGCCTTCCCGTTCTACAGCCAAACCTATGCCACCTCCTAAACCAGCACGTTTCCGCGTCGCTCAAAACAACGCTACACCTGCACCAAGCACAGCACCTACACCTTTAAAACCTTCGCGTAGCACGACAATGGAGGTCTCAGACTTTGAAACGAAATTCCCATCAATCGAGGAATTATACAAACAACTGCCTGTTGCCGCTGCTACCGCTCTTGGATCGAATGAATCAAAGTAATTTTACTATAGTGTTCTTTATTATTTTGTAAAGAAACATGCCACCCAATAAACTATGCAAACCATCGCACTAGCCCTTCTTTATTTTTTATTTTTTATTTACCGCTCGTGATTTGAAACAGCTACAACCTGTCAACTGCATATACGTTGGTATCCATAGCAGTCTACTGTAAAGGTAGATGATAGGCAAAATGATTCATCTTTTCTCTTGACAACGGCAAATGTCAGCCGATCAAATAAGACCTTCATTCCGAGGGAATATGTAATGTGGAGCAGGGCTTTGTAATACATACATGGCCAATCGTCAAGGTACACATCATAGAACAGCCAAATCGGTACAGATGATGCAGCATATTATGATAAATGCAACCAAGGAAAGTGTAAAGTCTACTCTCTAAGCAATTAACACGATGCGATCCGACTTACGATGCATCAAGGAAATTTAAACCAGCTTCCTAATGCACAATAAGAATGATATTATAGATAAATATTTATGTAGCTTATAGTAATGACAGTGGTAATGGTATTTTAAATAATATCAGGAGCAATAAGATAGAGATATACTTCTCCGTGAAGACAGCTCTCGAGTACACCGATCACATCTTGTTTAACGCGATCTTCAAATGGTTGTTGCTCGTTACAAATAGATACTACATCATTATATGAGCTTACTACCCTTTTTTCTCATCTTATATCACAAATAATTTAGTAGACTTGCATATTATATCTCAACATGCTATGATTGGAATGAATGCCCACATGAACGAATACAATAGAGTAAATGCCTTAATATAAACTGCCTGCTGTCACTTTTGAATATATGAAATATAGTAAGACTTCATTATTCATAATAATCATTCAGTATTATATATGTCCAAAATATATGTAAAGCTTGAGCAACCTGGCCCTACACAGCAAATAATATCAACCTTCGATGTAAGGTGCGGACAGGAACAAGACAAGACGAGGACAGAAAGACCGGACGAGAATGTGCTAGGTGCTTTCAGCAAGAACAGGATAAGACAAGAAGGAAACCTGGAGGTAGGAGAGCAGATGATGAGAGAGGATGTAAGGAACAAGATATAGGATGGAAACAAGATATCTGACTGATGTTTTATTATTCAAAGACTATGGTGTTTATATATAATTTAATAATGCGAATAAACGAAAAGATTGGTATTAGGGTTGATAATTCAGACGGTGATGATGGATGATATTGTTACTTGGGGATTTAATAAGTGATCATCGAGGTTGATGACGATCACTTAGTGGAGGTCGAGGAATGTTCATAACAATTTCATCATTATAGATAATAAGAGCAATATAGTAAGTGTATGAGTTTAGTGAATAGTAGCCATTCACTACCGCTGTTTCATTTTGAATAACTACTATATTATCTGTTTTTTAAATTTTATACAATAAGTAATGTAGCTAAGCTTCTCTTCTTTTTTTGAATAAGATGTAGTTGTATGTTATTTTAATTTTTTTTTCAAAAAATATAAATAATAATACAGAAAAGTATTTTAGCAATCGATGATACATAGTCGACTGCACAAGGATACTACCCTACTGCTAAAGGCATGGCATTTACGGTATATCTATAAATCGTAATCAGAAGTGCAAATAGATGGGATTTCAAGGTATCAGAATATATATAATTATTTCAGACTTTATATAATACTTCCAATTCAAAAAGAAACTACTAGATTGTGTACTTATTACCTATAGTAGTTAGTAGTAATGTAGGGAAATAGCTACATCTCATTTTTAATGTAAATGTGATTATAATAAGAAGTTTTTGTTACTCATAAAGGCCTAGATTTATGTAAAGACATCACGTGACTAGTCAATTGAAACTTTGTGTATGTATTACCGTAATGCAATTCATACAAGAAGCTCGCTTAGCTCAGCTGGTTAGAGCGTGGTGCTAATAACGCCAAGGTCAGAGGTTCGATCCCTCTAGTGAGCAGCATCAGATCAATACGATCTGATCAACCTTTTGTGTTTTTTCAGAAAGCCTTTTGTTTCCTTGCCGTGTATCTCACAGATAGAGACCATGAAGAAGTATAGCCACAAAAATAATTGTAGAGAGAAATAAATAATCATAAAATGAGGTTTTATTAAATAAGGCGACGCCTTTTTTATTTCTTCCTGTGAAGCTGAAATTATATATAATAAGATACTGCGGATAATGATGGTGGTTACCATAACGATATGATAAAGATCTGGTGGGGAGTGATGCTTAGCAATAAGTATACTGCACATTACGTCAAGACAGTTATGTGTAGCAGCATATAACAAACGAAGAATGCGTTTATTAAAAATAACCGATGAACTTAGTGCTACAACATTCCTTCACAACAGTTGTTGTTGTCGCCCTCACCCGTCGATAAAATCATCCATAGAAAAAAAACACTTTCGATTACAGATTTTATCAAGAGTACAGCTAGAAACAAAGCTACGTTAGATAACTACAATCATAGCCTGCGATTAAATGATGACTTCTACGTATACGATAGTTCGTCTTTTATATCAAAGACACGTCTCATTGTGTGAAAACGCCTGAACATTTAATTTGTGCTGTGTTTAAGCTGGCCCAGGATCCATGGCTTAAACTAATTTTGTTTCTTTGAGATAATATAATAGACCAGTTTAGAGTTTAGGATACATTAGTGGTGTTGCTGGTCGTATGATTTCATCAGTACATAACATGTTCCCTTTAAAATTGTTCTGCTAATATCCTTTGCTGTAACAGACTTTCGTGTGCAGTAAGCTGCAGCAATCTTTCTCTTGCGGTCAAGCAAATATCTATCTTAGTTGCAGTGGTTCTATAATACGAACAGCAAAATTAAGTAGCATTATGAGCGTTCAACAGAGCAATCTGCTGTAGAAGTTATAAAGATCTTACAGCGAGAAGTTACTCTATGTAAAACTGCACAGAGTATTGTTTTATCTCCTGTATTGGTTGACAGCACACAGTAGCACTCCAGCGTCTTGTATCAGGCTTGCCTTTTCTCTGGCGTTTTGAGCTTGCTATCGTATTGTTGCTCGTTTGGTAAGCATCAAGCTTAAGACACTGGGTTCATTTACTGAACAACTGCTCATGAGTTTGTTACATATAGAGTTTAAACAGACAAAGTACTGTAGTTAGAATTTGCCCAGAAAATATGAGGAACACTTTCCGGGAATCGCTATATTTCAAGATGTTCATCCCGTATATATCCTAGCATGTGGAAGATGATAATGTTCCCGCTTACCATGAATATTGACCTTTGTCAGTAAACTTGACTCCAATAAGTCCTCTGCGTAGTATAACTCTCAAAGCGGTTCGAGTATAGTTGCAGCAGCACGTTGGCCAATGAAATCCAAATACCGGGCATTAAAAATCCACTGCCCGACATGAACAGGAACGCGCGTATGCGCATACATACAGCATACAGACTGCTTTTTTTTGGTCATAAAGGGAGAGGGGAGGAGGCGACGATGGTCTTTCTATTCAACAACGGAAGAAAGAATATTCTCACTTCATTTTTTTTTCTCTCTTCTGTCACAGAGACTATATCATATAGAGTGCGAGGTGATCCCTTTTGTGACGAAAAAGGGTACACAAGCATTTCTGATATATAAGGAAAGCATAGGGTAACCAAAAAAAATTAGTCTGTGCTTTCGCTCAGGTTTGAAAGGGCACCAGACTCGCTGCCGACCAGATCCACATCGTGCTGCCTTTCCATCAATCCTGGATCTAGTAAGTGTATATGTAAACATTTCAAATCGATGCTTGACTATACAGATATCACAACAATCCAACCTGGAAAACTGATTAATTAAACATGCTGCCAATATTGTTTATCAGCTCATCATAAATAAAAGTACAAGCCAGACTGCAAATATCACCGCAATGGTACTCAACTATTAAATATATGTTGTATGGCATACGAAGATCATCTGTCCGAGATAATCCTGAACACCCCACGACTTCAATCTTTTTACTAGATCCTTCAATGATACGAAAAGCATTGATGCCTGCATTGGTGAGACTATAGATCCGTGAAACACGCAATAGCACCGAGCTTTCGACTTGTTCAAAATGCTCAAGGACAGCACCAGTAACACCTTTCACGGCTGTCGGTTCCAGATTCAGTATTTTGGTTTCCTCAAGTCGTTGTGCCCACACAATCCATCCTGCCTCTGTGAGAAAGTCGTCGACACTATTACTGTACGGTGATGTGCGGGTTCAAGCTTAATCTCCTGACTAGTGGGTGCTGTGATGGTTCGCACAACTGCATTAGACCTTGGTTGTCGATGGGTATGTTCGTGAGACGCATTTTTTCAAGCTGTTGCAAACGTCGAAGCGGAGTAAGATCGCAAAGAGGATTCTCGCTGAACATGTGAAGGAAATTTCGCAAGGAAAGTATACGGAGCCGTTGCAGCGTACCGATGGTTGCGATAATGCTGTTCAGATACTGCGTTATTCCAGCGCGATTTCCAACTTCCAAGATCTCATTTTGTTGCTGCATGAGCAAAATCTGGGACCAATCTTCGCTTGACATACCAGTGATGTCCGTCAACCCCAAACTTGTCAGCTGTGTGAATTGGTTGCGTGCCAAGACATCCCAGCAATGAATATCAGAAAGACCACAGGCGACTATACGTAAATGTTCTAGTATCGGCTGCGATTTTACTACTATCGGCATGATCCTCTCGTGTCCCTTGCCGTTGAATAGCAGTTCATAAGCCATACTGCCTTCCTCGCCATCATTCGATGCTTTCCTTTCAGTTACTTAATATAAGCACTCGTGCTTCTTGATAGTGAAATCCATCTGTCTGCTATGACTGGTTCGCTGCATTCCCACATAATGTAGCGTAATAGAGGGCACAGCTCATAAGCTGTATAGATGTTGGTTGGAGATACGTTGTTGAATCGTGAGTAAGGCGATAATATCAAGTACTTGATGTGGGAGCAACGCTGCAATAAGGGACGGATCCGGTATTTAAAACTGAGAACACCGTCCAGTCTTAAGAAGATAATGTTGTGTATCGGTGGCCTTTTGTGTCTGCTTCTGCCATCAACTTGTTCAAGAGTAGCGTCTGATAAGTTAGTGCGGCCATCAAACATCACTGAAAGATGCGTTAATGACGGTAAGAAGTCCAGTAGCATTGGCAGCGAGATATCGCAAGTGTGAAATGAAATCGTCAGAGCAGTTAGCGTATGCGAGAAATATCTGATGATTCCTGGCAGTAACGTGCTACTGTCGAAAATAGGTTGTAATTGTTTGCTATGCACATGGTTGCTGATGTCTTATTTTTTTTTATTGAAAACAAAGAAAAAGCTTTAGTATATCTTTTGCGCATAAGCAGTAGTAAGTACTACCGAATACGCGATCCTCTTAACGCAAAAAAAAAGAGTATCGTTTCACTTCACCAAGGAAGCGAATGCTGTATCTTCGCCAAGCAAGTCGTTTTAGTACTTTATACGTGGCTTGAGATTTGATGTATACTAATTCGACTTGTTGTCCCAAACATTGAAGCATCGCGTCGCTCCTTTTGTTCTATGCATCAGGCGAGATTCCCACCAGTGTCCACAGGGCTGTCTGGTAAGTGGGGATCGCGTATAACCAGCGGCGACATACTTTCACACATTCGACACAGCCCGCTGTCCGATAAACGAGAAGATGTACTGAATGATTCGGGAGGCAAAATCGAGATCAAATCAGTCATGTTACGTGTATGTGAAAGGGGACGCGCGAAAAGAAATTTGGCACGAGGCTTTTAATCGAACAAAGCCTGTATAACATAATCCGGACTCGTGAAATAATATGTCCGACAAAGGAAAAGCAAGTCGAACCAGGTAGCTCACCTGAATTTTATTTGGAAAAGGGGGACCCTGAAGATTGATCTATTGTAACCACCAGTAACTTCATTAAATCTATGCTATCATAGCGATACGCAGATACACATTAGAACAGGGCTCTTTCTAAAACCATCGACTTCTCGATACGAAGGAAAAGGCTTCAATCAATACTCGGGTTTATTGTTTGCGAGCCGCAAAAGTCATATATTAGTAACCAATCGCTTGGCCTGGAAAACACAGCATCCCTGTGTGCAAGTTTTGGTAGAGCAACTATATCATATCTTTGACAGGTCCCCCTGATATCTTTGGTGAGCGATCATCACTTTCAAATAGGTAACGCATACCTTGAAAATATGTAACGAAGTAAAGTTAAATAAGAAAAGGAAGAGAGAAATGAAGGTGTAAGGGGAGGGAAAGAGCTGTTACAAGAATCACGCTTTAAAAGCAGGCACATCGGAAAGATCAGTGCAAGCTTTTCGATCCAGGTGAAACCCAAAATGATAAGAAAATTGTGTTGTGATAAGCTACGTGCAGGAAGAGTGAGAGAGACGAACAGCTGAAAAAAAAACATTCCAATTTTTTACAGATCTGACAATTATACAGGTCTGCTGGCGTATGCTCTGGCGTTGCCTCTTATAAAATAACCGACCATATCCTCGATAACAATTTTTTTCTTGACAATTGCTTTGGCAATTTAGGCGAACACAGAAAGTGAAAAAGAGTGCCAAAGCATTGTGATCGTGTTACTTTCGGCTACGATACAGAGCCACTGTCATTGTTCCCCGCTTTGGTTTAGCACGGAGCTGTGAATGGATGGAGAGGGGAGTAATTAGCTTTTTGTTCGCGAAAAAAGAAAAAGGAACTTGTCGTGCACATAAAAAAAAGGCGAAGCAAAAGCGGTAAAACGTTTATGCGGAAAGTGCGAAAAAGAAAAATATATTTTTATTTTGTTTATCATTTTCTTATTTGTGTGTAATAAATAATAAAAAAAAAGTTCGTTTCAATTATCCCAACATATACCGTTGGCATCACATGCACCCGAAGGTTCACGATCGGCTGCCGGAGTATATGACCACATTCCCACTGGTATATATTGCAAATTTTCTTCAGGGCGCGGACCACTGAATCTGCCGATCATCAGAAGAATTATGACAATAGCCAGCACAAGCAATGACCCGATCATGGCACAGAGCAGTGCATCTGTACTACAGACCAAAGCTGTACCAAAACGAACTGAAGAGAAGAGAAAAAAGAAAGGCGAAATTGCTCGCTTTATATAGACATTTTTCTCGTTCGGGACTTCAAATCCCCGTGAATTCTCATTGGCCCAGATAACGGGTTGCGTATCAACTTGTGGGCTGCCTACTATGGCATAACAAAAGATACAGCACCAAAGGAAATGAAAGGAGGAGTGGTACCTGATGGTCAAGTAGACAAGCGTGCTTCGGCGGTAGTGGTACGTGTCTCTCACCATGCGGAGCTGTACCCTCCGATGGTATCGGCGCTTGTTTGTGAGTGGGGCCGTGCACGGCACCGTGTCGAGCAAAAACAAAGACACGAATGTGAATGAGCATGTAGATTCACGGAAGAAATGCTTTTCTGTGAGCAATAAAATGGCAATATAGAATTGTCCGACAAGGTAAACAACTTAACAGATTTTACGGCATCAGTTGCTTAGTAAATATCAAGGACACGAGCCTCCCAGCAGCCAGTTTCTATTTCACCCAACAAGATAAACAGTATAAAGCGTAGTCCACAGACGATTCCATTTTGCTAGTATCTTTTGACTGCATGTGCGGTGTGCGGGAATAGATACAGCACACACTTGACTCCAACGCTGCAGTGTATCAAAGATCGTTATCTTTTATTGTGAAGCGTGCTTGTCTACTGTTGCTTTATAATTTTCGCCATGCATCCGCCAACAGTTCTCTAAACTACGCCGTGTAACCTCCCTCCATCCATTCCGAATTCATACTCTATCCAAGCAGATAAGCTGTCCGCTCATGGTAAGTATACGCTGCCGCTAGTGAAGCTGACTCACCCTTCACTGGCTTTCATTGCTGCTGATAAAGTTCTTTTTGAGCAGCGTTCAAAATCCATTGGGACGATCAGGAGTGTAACATTATAAGCAATGACTTCCTACTGTACATCTTTCGACCCTTTTGCACGTAATTCGTTGCTCCATTGATCACCTTGTTCACCCGCCATTCCTTTGTGCACTTTGAGTACCAAGTAAATTGGCCAAATCGTTGCGTAACAATGCGCTTTCACTCTACGGAGTTTTCGTTTCAAGGGAAAGCTGTTGGCAACGTTCGAGGTTTGACACACGCATCACTTGTCACTATCCAAAGAAGAAAGATCTGTGTTGCGCTCTTCCTGAGCTCCTCGTTCCTAGACTACCTTTGCTTCCTGCTGACTCACGTCAGTAAATGCTTGTCACAAGTGTGGGTTGATTCAGTCATGGTTGCCTTTTGCATATTACTTTTCAATAATTCGTTTGCATCTCTTTTTTTCTTTCTTTGAGAGTAAGGAAGACTGAACTAGCTTTTGCTCTCTATGTTGCTATTGCCAGGATGACTTTAGTTATATAATCTAGACATCCTGAATGCTGTTGTTTATTCGTTACCGCATCTGCAGGGTATTACAATGCTATCCAATCCATTGAGCGGAGTTGGGATCCAGGAAGCTTACTAGGGTGATGTTTATATCTTCTACTGTATTGTTATCATTAAAATGCCTTGGGATATGGTAAAGGTAGCTTTTCATTGTAGTTCTTTCAGGACTTCTACCACACGTTCAGCGGAATTCACCTTGTCATCCAGTGGAATATCTGCAGCTTGACCATACAGACTTTTAGGGTTGATTTGGCAATACGGAACATCTGGTACCGCCTTCATATAACGGTTCTTTTGCGATTAAAATTCTGATATAATCTCTTCAAGTTTTATAAACACGGTCGAATTCCCGTTTCCAAAAAAATATCCAATAGCAGTATCTGAAAAAAAATATATGCTAACTGGCTGTCAGATAACGTCGATGTTTGCGGATGCTTAGGAAAAGGAAATTTTGTATGAGTAAAGGTAGGCACTAACAATTTTGAGACTCGAAAGTATTTATTTATCGTTGGTTGCGATACTATGTCGGCGGTAATATGCCAAATTTAAATTTAAGACGATGACAACAATAAACCGTGCAGTCCTCGACACAGATGAAAGATAACATGAATATACCTACCCATTTTGTCGTATTCAACATGCTATCCCTATCAAACGAGCGGTACAAACAGCTCGCACTAAGTCTATTCAAACGACGTGATAGTCCAGAGAACTAAATGAAATGAGACAAAGTCATTGCTCTTATGTTGAATTATACTATCACTTTCTTGAGGAGCGCATATTTCTATATATATATTACCCCATGTGTGGGATGATGAAGATGTATCATTCAATGGATACAAGGACAATAAATCGCTCAAACCAAACATCTCCACTGCTTTTGTTTACATCCATTTATTGTATGCAGGTGAAGTTTCTGCCTTAATCTACATGCAAAAGGACGGCCTCAATGTATTATTACCGACTCTTTGTTTTCTGCTATACAAATTCACTTCAACAAATGTATCGAGCGCTCGTTTTAGAAACTACGAGCAACAGCACATCACTGTTTCTCCCTTTTGATTCAATTCATTCAAATGTTCACTGCACAACTCAAAGTAGCTCTACTGGACTCCGGTAGGTTTCAGGGTTAGAAAACAGTCTATCACGAGGATGAAGAGAGAGAGGGAAGAAAGAAAGGACTTTATCGAAATTAAAGTGATATGGGTACGTAATGATATTAGCTTAAAATGATGAGTAGAGTAATATAGCAAGCAATAGAGAAATGAGTATAGTAAATTATTTTCCTTGGGCAGCGTTCCTATGAAGAGCAGCAATAGAATTAGCATGGCTCACGCGGACATATTACTGTTCCTTCTTTCTGCTACTAAATACTTACATGGCATCCAACTGCTCCTTGAATGTCTTTACGATATCATTTCGCTTCAATTTCTGTGCGGCCGTCATCAAACCACCTTCGACGGTCCATTCCTCATCACACAAATAGACATCGAACAGGGTCTCTGCAGGCTTGAGACCTGCATCTTTGCCAGTCTTCAGCAGATTGGCCAAGATAGTCTTTTTGATCAATGGGTCCCTGCAGATATCCGCCCATTCATCCGATGGAATTGCTTGTTCGCCTGCTAATTTGCGAACAGGAGCCTCGACAGGTACAACCAATGCGACGGGTCGTGCACACAACGAGTCGGCATAGACACAAATGTTGTTGACATAAACACAGCTCTTGTAGATTGATTCAAGCTTTTCCAATGCAATGTATTCACCGTTGCTGAGTTTGACCAAATTCTTTTTACGATCGATAATGGTCAATGTGCCGTTGGCGTTCCATTCGGCAATATCACCCGTTTGAAGCCAGTTATCTTCCGTCAGTGCTTCCTTGGTCAAGTCTTCACGCTTCCAATAACCAGATGTGATAGAAGGGCCTCTGACCTATCTCCGATTAAGAATTGCAAATAATAATAACAGAACGTGAGAAAGATGTGCTTAGTATTAGAGGTAGAGAAAATTAAATCGTAGCTTACCCAAACTTCACCCTGAGGCTTTGGTGTATTTGTTGAAAAGTAGTTGGCGTCAGGCACATCGACGAGCTTAATCTCACAGCATGGTACTGGCGCACCAACTATACCGTATGCAAATTGCTCCGGTGACGCTATACCGCACATGCTTTAAATGATACAAACCGAATATTCCAAACATCAGCATACTCCTCTTCCTATTTTCCATGAATCCAGAATAAGCAAGAGTGTTGTGCTTCGTCTTACCCGCAACCTGATCATAAGACGTCCGTTAGTTATTAGGCTCTAACAACTCGATGATCATTTCTCACCCATTCACTTACTTTCTGTCATGCCATAACCACCTAAATTCATCCAAAAAACAACAATCAAAAAGTTAGGTGTATATCTCTATTTTATCAAATGGATATGATTGTTGTTTGAAAAAAAACATAAAACAAAACAAAACAAAACCAGAAAGCACTATACCGAGAATAGGACACAAGGCTACCGACAAGAAACGCTGGGTCTCTAAGGAGACAGGGGCACCACCGGAGAGTGCGAACCGAAGTCTGCCACCAACTTGCTCCTTGATCTTTCCAAACACCGTTTTGTCTAAAAAGCCGGTAGGAAGCTTACGTTCCATAAGCCATATTTTGGTTGCAAATGCCTTGTGAAAAATCTTTTGCGCCTGAGGAGACGCTTCGTTCAATTTGCCCAAAACACCCTTTCGGATGGATTCCCATACTTGAGGAACACCGGTCATCACTGTCGGTCTGCGTGGTTATACATCCGGAACACAATGCAGAGAGTTAAAGAAGTAGTCAAATGCACTCCACCTTCCCTCCCAGATAGAACAACAAATTGAGGCGAACATATATGATGCCATGTAGCGAGATAGATAAAGCACTTACCGAAACTCTTTAATATCGCCCTTACAGTTGCGGACACTGTTGTCGGTAAGGGTACGGATTGAGGCATAACCAAGTGTAACACCCCAGAAAATACACACATTCTCCACGACAAACTCAAGAATATGGGCTAGTGGCAGATATGCCATCATGCTATCCTTTGAAGTAACCAAGTGGCCCAAAAGTTTGTTACAGGCTCCGACTGTGTACATCAGTTTTCAGTGCGCATTTTCTGGGAATTGGTGGGTTGTAGTAAAAAGGATATAACTTACTAGCAGCGACAATGTTTTTGTGAGTAAGCATGACACCCTTGGGATTGCCAGTGCTGCCAGAGGTGTACATGATGCAGGACAGATCCTCGGGCTCTGGCTTGCGAGGCTCACAAGGATGTTCTTTACCAATGCGGGCCAATTCATCAAAGGACACAACCCGCTCGACGGATCCCTTCTTGACGCTTTTGATTGCCTCTTCGGTCGCTTCACCGTTGTATACGACATATTTGCAGGTAGGGCATTTATCAATCACGTTGGCAACAGTCGACAACAGTTCACCTGTCGTAAAGATAGCCTCCACCTCCGTCTCGTTCATTGAATGCAACAGCCCTTCCTCGCCCAACGTATCGTAAGCTGTTACGATTGTCGATCCTTGCGTAAATAGGGCGTGTGCTGTCACCAACCAATGTGCACTGGAAAAATAAACAATAATTGAGTCCTTCTTTCTTCTACCTGCCCCCCTTTTTCTCCTCATTCACTTTACTTTGTAGGAGCAAAGATCTCGACTTTTGCTTTATATGTCAAACCAAGATGAGCAAAGCCAGCACCGATTTCATGAGCAAGTTTTGAAGCAGCGTTATAGCTAAGGTATTGGTAACCTGACAACTGGAAATACTTCCAGGTCTTTTTCGTCTTTTGCTCAACACCGTCAATGACCTTGATGATTTCCTTTTCTTCCTCAATGATCTGCTCGACCTTGCGGAATCCAAAGGCGCGCCTGTCTCCGTATTTGTTTTTGCTGTTTTCGAGCACATCATAGAGCGTGCGAACGTTTGGGTCAGGAATAGTGACGAGTGCGTCGGGTGAAGAAGTGGCGCGTCGGATACGACCGCCGTTCGGTTGTTCAGGGCCTACTTCGACCGAAAAGTTTTTCATAGTGTAAGAGTAGTTCAAAGGAGTGTGCTTAAAAAAGGGCTAAACAGGATTAGAAGAAAGAAAGAGAGAGCTAGAGCTAAAAACAACACGCAGGCCCAATGGCTTAAAATAAAAAAGGTGACACTGAGCTATATAGACCATAGTTCGCTGCTGGATTGCTCATGTGAACTTCTCAGCTTTGACGGATTTCTCAAAGGAATATGGAGAAGCAATCCGTCGGTTCCTTGGCTTTCCACAAGACGCTACATTGTTTCATGTACTATACATGCCAACAAGTTTTAAATAGCATTGCATATTCACATGGTGCCAAGGCTAAATGGTACCTTTCTTTCTTCTCGTGCCTTACTGTCTCATACATTGCACTAGCACGGTATGCTCCGCTATATAATCTTCTATCCCGCGCGGCTGCTACCCCTCCTTTTCTGTTTCATATCTGAGGTTATAATTTCAAGACCAAGCCATTGCTGCTGAATTAACACGGGTAGCATGCTTTCTAAATTTGCCTCGAGAACAAGGCGTGGTTGAGTGGTTCGATGTGTTTCTAAGTGACCACAAATGGTACAGAAACATATTATCAAGAGGTGATCCATGTAACGTGTAACAAAGAAAGAAAACAGATAGTTTAAGCGTTTGATGACTTCGTACCACCTTTCTTTTGATTTCGTGACACCATCAGTTTTCTTGTTCGGTTCAAAAAAGTGTAGTTGATGCCTATTATTAAAAGAGGGTAAGTGAGGGAAAAAGAGAAAGGAAAGAAAGCTTTATGAGAGGGTATACGATACTGTTATTAGCGAATCTATTCAATCATTTGAAAAAGACACGTCATATGTATTGTGTGTGCAAAAAAATGAGAAAGTAATAAAGAAGTCTAGATAAGATGCCAGAAATATAAAACGTCAAAAATGAGAATGATGATAATGATAATGATGCTAATAAGTTATGCTGCTGCTCGCTTATTCCTTGACCACGAGCGACTCAGTTTAGACGCTAAGGATGTGGAAGATCCATTGGCATGATGTGTACTTGCTCCATGCGACGCCGACGCCGACGACGATATGATGTTGTTGTTTGTTCCGTAACCAACAAGATCATCTCCCAAACAACCTTTGTCGCGTTCAATTCCAACAGTCGACCATTCTGAGCCATAGTGATGGCCTGGATACACCACCACGCGGTCATCCAATGGCCCGAGAGTATGTCTTAGCGTCTGTTCCATGACCTTTTTATCACCGCCATGTAGATCCGTCCGACCACAAAAGCCACACAGTAGTGTGTCTCCCGCTAATAACCGACAATCGTTGATCAACAATGATTGTGAGCCGGGCGTGTGTCCTGGCGTCGGTAAAAACCGGATCCGAGTCTTGCCAATCTCTAGTGTCTCTGTCACGTCTGAACACGTTGATGCGAGTCGGTTCGCTGGAATCGTTGGGTTCGCTTGGCGGATATAAGGTATATCGTGTGGATTCACATAGGCTTTGATATAGGGTAATCGTTTCAACAAGTTGGCCAGGCCAGCAATCTTGATGGGTAAGGTGTCGTAGGGTGGAGGAGGCGATCCTCCAACATGGTCAAAATGGTAATGCGTCACTGCGGCAGCAACAATGTGGTAGCCGTACTCTTCAACAATCTGGAAAATCCCATCGATATCCCAGCACTGCCCTAACCAAGAATATAATTTTTGCATAAATTTAGAACATTCTGCTTCCTCCATAACCTCGCCAAGGTGTCAGCTCCTGCACTAGTACAACTACTGCTGCTTATCACTACTGTATCCGCTAACCAACTCTTTCCCTTCCACCCCTTTCTTCCAAATAAAAATTGATATACTTGCCGCATCCACTACTACACAATGCTTTGTTTCTAGATCGGCAACGATATAGATAATATTACGCATCACTTGGGCGAACTCGTAGATACGGTTCTGGATAGGCTTGTGAAAGTTGCGTTTAATGGCAATGTCGCGTCCTGGCATTATTTGCACAATATTCAGGCCCATGGCTCGATTATCCTTTTCCAACAATGCCTTGGCGATCCTTGCACTGATCTCTCCATTTTCTGGATCCTACAGCCGCCGTTATTGAAAGACAGAAAAAGAGCCCGCATTCTGATTACTAAAGAGCAATCTATCTGTGTGACACCTTCACTAACTTGATATGTATACCTTTTCCAAAGCTCGTTTGTAATAGGTAAGTGCTTCGTCAAACTGCCGCAATTTCATCAGTGCTTCGGCATATCGAAAATATCCCTATTGTTTGTAGACGCATAACACCAATCCTTTACTTATTCAATTTCTCCTTTCTTTTTTTAGATATCTTTGACAACGAGAGACAGGAAAAGCTTGTAATTACTGACCTTGGCCCAGGTTGGCCAGAACTCCAAGACTCGATTCGCGTCATCCCTCGCATTAGCATAGTGTTTTGCTTGCCAATAACAAGCACTTCGATTAGAGTAAAGTAACGCCAAGAATTCGTTCGTACACTCGTGTGCAGATAGGTGAATGGCTTTTGTATATTCGGCTGCAGCGTCGGTATAGAGATGACGCTCATAAAGATCGTTGGCGCGGCATACTAGTTTGTAGCACTTGTCACTAGGAGCGGGCGGCTGAAAGTCGACGAGCATTCATGCACTACACTTTGCGCAAACGAGCACACAAGAATTGACTCTATTTTTTGTGTTTTACAAAAAAGTAGTATAGAGGAGGGAGGAGCTAGGAGCCACAAGCGAGGGAGAAGAGAAGAAAAAAGAAAAACCAGGAACGAGGAGTAGAGGGAGAAAAGGCGGTATATTACTTTATTAGGTAATACGTGAAAGGTTACAATAAGTGCTGTAAATGCGCACGTACGAGATGGTGGCGCTATCCTTCTTTATGCTTCTTCACTGTCTATTATTAGAGCGCTACTCCTAATAGCTCCATAAATAATGCATGTCCTATCACTGATGTGTCGTGATAATAAGCCAACAAACAGCACAATTTTACATAGGCAGAATACTGAGCAATTGCTAAAACCTTTCTCACTCTGTTTATTTCTTAAGATATATCACACAATAATATACACACCGTCCGCAACTCTGTATTTATAAGACATCTTCTTCAATACCAGATGTATTGCAATTCGGATGCTCATACCGGCATATAACTTAATAAATATCAGACGGTACTCGAAATGCTCAAGCGATACGCGACCGCTTGTGGGTCGACAACAATCAAGAACAATCAGCTCTTTTCCCTTGGCTACGAAACATCATCCCTACAGCTCACCTTGACAGGATCCGTAAGACGCTCGCTGCTTATGCGAACCTTTTCGCGTATGGCCCCAATGACTTGGTAAATTGCGGCAGACTGCAGGTCTAGTAGCCTACCCGCGGAGCCTATCCCATCATTATCTAGCACTTCTAGGCGAGAAGTTGAAATTGAAATCGCCAGCTATGACATGCGTTGTATTTGCGTGACTTGACAGAAGTTGTTGGAGGGCATTAATTATGTCAGTGATATTCGTACGTGGCAGTACATAGACGGCTGTTACTGTCATTGGCCCTTCAAATACCACAACGGAGACACTGATACTGTATCTAGGTGCGGCGAGAAGCTATAAGCATGACGAATATTTCGAACTGCAGAGAAGACCAATCAGCATGGAAGAGTCGAGTACGGTGCTGCCATCAGACACCGCCGTGCAGAAGTTTGTCCGATTGGAGCCGCTGGCATATTAAAAAGGAAGAGTTCCCGGATTTCACATCATGCAGACATTGGTACGACATACACGTCTTGTAGGGTGTCAACCGTATACAAGCTATCACTTACAATACGCAAAGAGATGGACATCAGGAAGCGCTCCGAGCTGTTGGTATTCAACCGAGCAAAATAACACACATCAACCGCGGTAGTGTTCTGAGGTCGATCACTGAACAAGCTTTGGTTTCTTTTTGTATTAATTCTTTTCTCTCAGTCCGCACATACACTTAGAAGCAGTTTTTGAAACGTAGACAACATAATAGGGATAAAACCAACATAGCATAAGCTCATAAATAAATAGAAACATTTTCGATATAGAATGACCACTCAAAGATTTAATGTGACATATTTCGTAGTAAATACGATCGTTAGAGACATACGATATTCGTAAAATGAAGATGAGTACAGTACTGGTCAAGTGCATCACGTTGTGCGCTGTAGCATGTAAGCCAAAATTATTGAAAGTATTATCCTCCCAGTAAGGAGGATAATGATACCCGACGAAGGATTATGGTGATGCATCAAAGTTGAGAGGCTAAATCAATATGCAGCCACTGCGCTCAATTTACAATTGTAACACTGCTCGAAAGAAAGAGTATGTAGCAATTTGAGGCATACTACGCTAATATTTTTTCTTGGGACAAAAAGACTCTATATAAGTTTAGTTGTATGTCATGGTTGTTGAGGGACCAACCTAAGCTCCTGTCTCTCAATGTGACACTTGATTACATTAATATCATGCGTTAAAAAGGTATATCTCTGATTTTGCGTAATTACTATTGCAATTGCGCTACCGTCAATAGTGACGATAATGAAGTCAATCAAGCCATCACTGAAAGATCAATTCTCTGACGCGTTCGTTCAGTGTGATTAGTTTTAAAGTTATAAAAACCAGTTGATGTGGTCGTTTTTCCAAAGTACAGCAAGTTGGAATTTTAATTTTTCATTAGGTGGGTCATAAGCTCAGCCAAATTGTTCAGACTTATTGCGTCGATTATGTATATTGTGGTCTCGCCAGTACATTATGAGAGGTTCATCACCTTCACTACGTCCACAGCATCACAAAACGTATCAGCGAAAGAGCTGATATATACTACTGTATCAATAAATGGAAGAGAAGAGTTATCCAACGACCACTCAAGTGGCTTATTGGTTTGAAATTGAAGGGGAGAAAGAGGGAGAAGCAGAGTAATCCAAGTGTGCGTGTGTAGCACGAGAAAAGAATGTGCCATGTGAGCGGAGACGGTGGCGGAGGAGCAACCTGTTACTTCTAAAGTGAAGGGGACGCGCGTGGTAATAGCTCATCTTTTGACATTTGATCACTTTTTTTTCTTACATCCCCTTTTTATATAACCATGATCCAGCGCGAAAAGAACGCATCGCTCTTTCTCGGTGGCGAACGTACTACTGGTCAAGATGTTCGCGCAAGCAACGGTAAATTTTGAATTGGATGTTTCTATGTTTCTCGTCTCGCGCGTATACGCACCGAGAAAAAAAAAGAAGTGACAGGAACATATTCTCATCACGATACATATACACGTATGCATATATAGTTCTTGCCGCCGCATCTATTGCCAACATTGTAAAGAGCTCATTGGGCCCTGTCGGTTTGGACAAGATGCTTGTCGATGAGATTGGTGTAAGATGCAACACACATAAATTTCACACTTTTAGATTATAAAGACGAAAATCAATCTGACGTACATTCCTGTTTTTCATTTCCAAAAAAAATATTATAGGATGTCACAATCAGCAATGATGGTGCTACTATTTTGCAACTTCTGGAAGTCGAACATCCTGCCGGCAAAGTTTTGGTTGAATTGGCACAACAGCAAGATCGTGAAGTGGGCGATGGTACTACTTCAGTCGTCGTGATTGCTGCTGAACTGTTGAAGCGTGCCAACGAATTGGTCAAGAACAAGATTCACCCTACTACTATTATTACCGGTTACCGTCTCGCATCCAAGGTGGCATGTAAGTTTATTGCGGATCAGATGGCCGTCAAGGTCGATACGTTGGGTAAAGAATGTTTGGTCAACGCAGCCAAGACTTCCATGAGCAGTAAGATCATTGGCTCGTAAGTTATCCTATTTTATATTTCTTGAAGGGTCACAACTGAACCTAGATATGGGTGGGATTGGAAAAAGAAAGATGAAGGGGAGAATGCGATCTTTTTTTTCAATAATACTAAATAATGTGTGTTTTTCCTTCTTTGAATTCATATAGTGACTCTGATTTCTTCGCCAACTTGGCTGTCGAATCCATGTTGGCTGTCAAGACTACCAACGTCCGTGGCGAGACCAAATACCCTGTCAAGGCAGTCAACATTCTGAAGGCCCACGGCAAGTCTGGCCGTGAATCCATGTTTGTGCGCGGCTATGCCATGAACTGCACCGTCGCTTCTCAAGCCATGAAGACCCACATTCAAAACGCCAAGATTGCCTGTCTCGATATGAACTTGCAAAAGGCCCGTATGCATTTGGGTGTCAACATTGTCGTCGATGATCCAGACAAGCTTGAAGATATCCGAAAGCGCGAAATCGAAATCACTACCGAACGCATTCAAAAGATCCTCGCCACTGGCGCCAATGTCATTATGACTACAAAGGGTATCGATGACTTGTGCTTAAAATTATTTGTCGAGGCTGGTGCCATGGCTGTGCGTCGCTGTAAGAAGGAGGATTTGAAGCGTATTGCCCGTGCCACTGGAGGTAAAGTATTTTTTCTCTTTGTTGTAAATAAGAGGAACGGGTTGAAGATATAAAGAGCATGTGCAGCATGTGTATACTAACACAATGGTCTGCTGGTATGTAATCTTATAGCCACCTTCATATCTACTTTGGCCAACTTGGACGGCGAAGAAACCTTTGAAGCATCGTACTTGGGTCAAGCCGATGAAGTTGTACAAGAACGCATCTCTGACGACGAATGTATCCTCGTCAAGGGAACCAAGATCCAAAACTCGTCCTCGATCATTCTGCGCGGTGCCAACGACTTCATGTTGGACGAAATGGAGCGTGCCTTGCACGATTCGTTGTGCGTTGTCAAGCGAACCTTGGAGAGCAACAGTGTTGTGCCTGGTGGTGGTGCTGTCGAGTCGGCATTGAGCATATACCTTGAGAACTTTGCCACGAGCGTGGGCTCGCGTGAACAGCTTGCCATTGCCGAATATGCAAATGCTTTGTTGGCAATCCCCAAGACTTTGGCTGTTAACGCTGCCAAGGACTCGACCGAGTTGGTTTCCAAGTTGCGCGCATACCATAACGCTGCGTTGAACGAGGGTGCTGATGAACGCAAGCGTGCACTCAAGTACTATGGCTTGGAGTTGATCAATGGTGGTATCCGTGATAACTTGAGCGCCGGTGTATTGGAACCAGCCATGTCCAAGATCAAGTCTTTGAAGAGCGCTACCGAAGCTGCTATTGCTATTCTGCGAATCGATGATATGATTAAGGGTAAGATACTACGCTACTATGAAGGATGGTTTGTTTCTCAATTGTGGTGTGCTAAAGAAGGGTCCTAATCGCATTCTGTTGTTAATTCTTTTTAGTTGCACCAGAGCCCAAGGGCGAGGATCCTCACGGTGGTCATGGACATTAAAAGTATACATAGTACAGCAAAAATCAAAGAAATTTTTCACTTTCATTTTTTCCCTCTCTTTTTCTCACATAAAAAAATTATTAAACAAAGCTTGCATAGTGAGTCCCTCTTTCTTTTGTTTGTTTTTTTTTGGGAGAAGAAACAAGGAAATGAGTGAGTGCGTCAGGAACTCAAAGTTAAAGCCATTTACTGTATGTTGCGACTCTGGTCATGTTTGAAATTATCGAATTTCCGGTATTCCAATAGATCGCTCTAAAGGAGTAAAAAGAAGTACAGCCTATGTCGACTTTACAAGTTTGCCTAGGCTCTGGTTAGATATAGGGAGTGTCGACATATTGAAAAGAATACTACCTACCACCATCAGCAACGCAAAAGGCTCTATTTATTGTTCTAGGCTTTATGCTTCTTTTTATCTCTCTTTTTTTCTGTTGTATTATCACTTGCTCTTTTGTCGATTACCTACATATCCTGATAATGCATTTAGAACAACATCATCCTTTGAGAAAGACGAGGGCTTTCACAACGCCATCGGTGGTCGAGGAACTAGATGAAGAACAAGAAGAAGAACAAGGACAACAAGGAGCGGTTGATAGCAGTATAATCATCATGAAAGATCAAACTAATAATGCGACAACCACGACAGAAGAAGAAGAAAAAAAGATCGTTCGAGCTCTGGACAGGCATTTGATGCCATTGTTTTGCGTGTTTTATTTTACTGATTATCTCGATAGAGCCAATATTGGCAATGCAAGGTAAAGTGTATTTTCTTTTTGTGTAAACATCATTCAATAACAGAATAAACTCACATACATTCATTTTCTTCCCTCATACAATGAATTAATAATAGTCTGGCTGGTATCGAAGAAGATCTCAATGTAGATACATCCTCTAAAAATAGGGAATCATACGGATGGATTGGAATTCCTATCGTTCTTTATGACATGGCTATTTCATTGACTTACAATAATTTCATCGTTCATACGTAGTTATCAGCAACACAGTTGAGCACCGCAATTTCAGCATTTTACATTACCTATGTATGGAAGCAGACAAATATGCGATTCATTATCTGTAAAGAACGATGGTACCATATATGACGTGTATAGAGAAACAGGGACTGATAACATATGTATTCATACCATTAGATTTTATTTGAAGTACCTTCCAACATGATCCTAAAACAGACCAGTGCAACGATATGGCTGTCGAGTATCATGCTATGCTGGGGAGGTATTGAACCTGGACACCTTTGAAAATATGTAACAAAAACATTTTACTGAATCAGCTTCTCGCTAACTTACATTATGTTGCAACACTATGTGCAGTTATCACACTTGTAATGGGATTCGTTACCAGCTTTGGTGGTCTGCTGGCTGCTCGTTTACTGCTAGGGTAATACTATATCAACACTACAAAGCAAAATTCCGGTTTTCGCACGCGAGACTTTTGGAAAGAACCATGAGCTTACATCCGTTCTGTACTGTGTAGCATCGCCGAAAGTGGATATATTCCCGGTATTTTGTATCAAATGTCTCGCGTCTATCAAGCCCGAGAACTAGGCATACGGATCTCAATCTTGCTGTGCATGTCTGCGATGTCAGGCATTTTATCAGGACCCCTCGCATACGGGACATCCTTCTTAGAAGGTCGCAACAACATGCATGGATGGCAGTACCTATTCATCTTAGAAGGCGTGCCCACCATTGCCCTGAGTGTGGTATCCTATCTTTTGCTATTCGATAACGTTGACGAGGTCAAGTGGTTGACACCTGCCCAAAAGCAATTACAGCATTGTCGTATGCAGGCTCAGCAGCTCATGGACAGTACCGCATCATCATCACTGCCCGAAGAAGAGAATAGAGATACGGAGAAGAAAGAGCAGGATGGCCGTCTTCATAGTGGTGGCACTAGTTGTGATGGAAAGAAAACGACAACAGGTCAATGGGTTGCTCTGTACAAGGCATTCACGGATTGGAAAATGTGGTTGTTTGCCTTGGTGTATATGCTGCATGTTGTCAATTTCTCAAGCTTTTCAATATTCTCTCCGGTAATTATTGACGGTAAGAAGATATTCTTTTCTGCTGCTCTGCTACTGTTATCTAGTAGCATATGGCTTTTGCAGACTAACTCTGCAGAATACATATAACCTAACCTGCCTCCCGGTCATATTCTTGTTATATTTGATACATAAGGATTTGGCTTTTCGGTATTAACCTCTCAACTGTTGGCCGCTCCTCCAAACATTATCGCGGTCACCGTGGTACTTTTCAGCGGCTACTTGATTGATCGATACGATAACTGTCGAGCAAAATTGCTCGTTGCAAGCGCTCTTATTCTCACGGTTGGGTATACAATGATGCTCGTATTACAACAACGATGGGGTAATATGTACACCAACATGAGCAGGGATCTGTAAATTTTGGCCATTATAGGAATTCTTTAATATCTAACGAACCTGTTGGTATCATTTTTTCTGTAACATGTCTATAGCACTTTATGGGTCATTGTTCGTTATACCGGCAGGACTGGGATTACAAGGCCCTGCTGTCGTTGGCTGGTCAGCTGTCAACTTTCCAGACTTATCTGTGCGCGCTGTTGCAGTTGCGTTAGTCGTCATGATTGGTAATTCAGGTGGCGTGATTGCTTCATATCTGTATCCTTCCACGAACGCCCCTCATTATTGTAAGTAATATATAATTCTAATTCGCTGAGGGATGGGGGGGGTTTAACAAAAGGAGCCGTTCGTTGTATTAACTGTTGATGACAACATTGCATCATACTATATCAATATTGCTTCTTTTGCAGATTTTGGGAACGGGTTCAATTTGATATGCGCCATCCTAACGGGCCTTGTCTCTGGTTTAACGGGATACTTGCTTTCTCGAGAAAATAAGCGAAGAGAGGAACTCTGGCAAGCCATGATGTCTAAAGAGAAACAACAACAACAACTACAGGCTTTTGGCAGCGAAAGTTGTATCATTGAAAAGGTAAAAGACAACCCATACATATTAATGTCGTACTAAGGATAAGAGCCTACTACTGACAAGTATTGATAAATGCTATTTACTATAGCTATCGTCCCCACGATGGGAAGAAATGAAGTATCGGCTATATTATTGAATTGAAGTACATTGAAATTGTAGTATATATAAAAATAGTTATCATCATCATCGTCATGTAGTTGCTGTGTTGAGGGAGTGAGTTGTATTTTGCTGCTGGAGAGTCATATATAATATTAGAGGAGAAGGAGGATAGGTAGCGATGGGCTTGTGTATGTAGTACAAATAATACAGAAGAGAAGAAAGGAATGCAAAACTGGGCGTTTTCAAGTAGAGTTGTAAGAGAGGAACAAGAAAAAGAAAAAGAAATAGTTACGTATCAACAGAGGTACTAGTACGGGTGCTGTTGATGTTGATGTCTTGCGATACTACCGAGCTCCTGCCTCACAATAATGCGAAAGTCATCAACAAATCCAGGATGATCATAGTTTTCGTTGACAGTGGGTTCTGTCGCATGTCGTCGGCGTGTTACGCGCCTTGCAGTAGTTGCATTGCTTGTTCGTCGAGGTGGTGCAGCAGATGTTGTAGGTGTTGATAGAGATGAAGATGCAAGGACAATAGTAGAAGCTGCAGCAGGAGCAGCCGGTGGAGCAATGTCAGAGGAAACAGCTTCTTCGTAATGTCCAATGTACTCTTCTGGTGTACTGCTTCTTCTCGTTGATGCTGGTGTTAAAGGGTATGTATTATATTGATATTCAGCCGGTGTAAGTTGAATTGACATGCCACTATCATGGTGATGATGTTGATGTCGCGTTGTTGAAGTAGACGTTGAAGAAGAAAATGCTGGTAATGGTGGCGACGATGAACTTGTCCAGGGAGGTGGTGGTGAGGGCAATGGAGACTGTGTGATATGATATCCTGCTGTCGTTGATTGTCCTGCAGAAACAGCAGATCCCTGCCCTATCGTACTCACGGACGCCGACCGACTACTAATGTTCCCAGTAGCACCGCTATCGATGGATGAGTATGTATACCGCGAGCCGACATGATGGCTTGCCATGGACGTATCGGACTGAAGTCGCAGCTGAGCAATTGCCAATTCTTCGGCAGCATATTCCGCTTGTAGCCGCATGGCACGAATGTGTCGCTGTTCTACTTGATATTGCTTGTGGTTTTCTTCTACGACCTGCATCATCTTGTTGACTACCCCTGTTATCTTGCTGTAGCTCGCTTCGGCGGACCGTCGTGTCTGGTTTTGCATTTGCAGCTGCGCTCGTGTGCGTCGTGTTTCGCTAGCCTGTGTCGAGTGGATAATGAACCATTGCATTTCATTTTCGCTTTGGATCAAACCCGCAATCGTTTCTCGCAGTGTTTGTAGTTGGTATCGCAGATCTTTGTACGGCCGTGACAGCTCGATCAGCCCAGACTTTGGAATAGCAGTTGTTAGATCTCGGAATCCTCGTATTGTCGTCTATATTTTATCCAAATACAAGTGTTATCAAGCTATAAGATCATACAGTATTTAAAAAAAAGGTTTAGTCACTATGCCTTACCCAGTTGCTATCTATTTCAAGCGCTTGTAAGGTCCGATTATGTTGTAAAACATTCGCTAATGCCTGAATGCCGGCATCGCCCAGCCCCAGTCCCGTCAAATCCAATCGCTCCAAAGACCGGTTACTCTTCAGTCCATGTAGGGCTTGTGTTATGGCCTTTCCAAGCAATGGTGCGCTCGATCGGAACGTCAGCTCCTTGAGCATGGTGTTGCGCTCAAACAAGCGAGTCAATACCCGCACCGTATCATGAGACAAATCTTCTGTGCCCAATACGAATCCACTCTCGGCCAGATCCAGACAGGTCAGAACTTGGTTATCTTGGAGACAGTCAAACAGTTCGCGCAGCGAATTCTCCTCCCATTCAATTCGGCCAAGCGCCAACGATGTAGGACCACGCGTGCTGTGCATAAACACCGGAAAGAGTTTGGGTAAATGGACGACGTCCTTCAAAACTGGATTGCCATTGAAACTCAGGTGCACATTGCCACTTGGATGGATCGCCTTCATGAGAATTCCCAAGTGACCACCATGTAGTCCACAGTCGTCCAGCCTGAGTACATGCGTAGCAATCTTCTTGCTGCTGGTACTGCTGGTACTGGTGCTACCACTACCACTACCACTACTACTACTACTGCTGCTGCTGAAGGACGAAGACTGTATCCATTGCGTCAATTGCAAAATGTCGTCATTCGTATGCTGCATCTGGCTCATATCCAGCTCGACCAAGGTCGGCTGACATTTGAATATGAGCTCACCAAACTGCAAGTCATGATGTCCTTTAAGCCGTAATACTTGAAGCTGTGTACATCGCTCGAGAATGGCTTCGATCAGGCCAGGAGATACGCTCGGCGATCGTGCTCCGTACGAAACATCCAGATACGTTAACCGTTCTGGACTGTAACTGAGCAATGTGGACAAGATTTGCTCAATTTGTCGTGCGTGCAAGCTCATGTCATGGATGTCCAAATGGGTTAGACCTTTGCTGGCATGCAAACCATTGACAAGCTCCTGAATATCCGATGCTGACATTTGATTTTTGCCAATGCATATCTGATTGAGTCGTCCGTTTTGCTGTAGTGCAGTGCCAATGGATGCGAGTGACGATATCTTGCTGGCCGCGTTGCTGTATCCAACCCGACAATTTGTCAAATCAATTTTGGCAAGCAATGGAGTGTCCACAAAGAGGGCATACAGTTCGTTTGCAAGTACACTGTTGGATGATTTCGCTGAGATATCACGCGGATGCATCGCCCATCCGTCCTGATTGTTTGCTGCCCACGAATCCAGTTCTTCGAGCGAATGATTGGCGAAAACGATTTCTTTGAAAAACGGCTATCAATATGTCAGAATGAATATTGTCAGCTCTGTGATATTTCTTTACAATAGCGAAAAAAATAGACGTCAAGCTTACATTATGCCAAAGGCATCGAAGTAAGGCCACCAGCTCATGCTTTGAGTAAGTATCAGCCGACTGACTCACTGCGTTCGGTGGCAATAGAAGCAACTTTTTGGCATCCAACGGACCGGACACATCATAAAAAAACCGGGACTTGTTCAAGTTTAACGCCGCACAATGCGCATGCAACAAGAGTTCAAACTGCAGAAACTGCTCATCATACCCTGGATCGTCATGGTTGGCCGCCTTGACAATGACCGCCTGATGATAGTATGATGAGGCACTGGACAGCGCTACGACAGCCGAGTTCATCAGATGATCTGGCAGACGCAAGGTGTAGGTGGTTCGGATTGGCGCTAAGGAGTCCATGGCCTGTCGCAGTCTCTGAATGATAACTTCGCATGAATTTGACACCAACGCAATCTGAAGCAAAGGCTTGTTGACTTGTCGCACCAATAATCGGAATGTGTCATCTTTTTGATCATCGTATTCGATTTCGCTGATGGCGAGCAAACCGTATCGATCGCGCTCCAAAAACGATAATGAGGACGATGCAATAATGACAGCTGCAGTTTTTCTGCTACTGCTTGATTTACCACTTCTTCCAGAGGTTTCTTTGATTGTTGGCGTAAGCATACCTCCCGAAGATGATGACGATGGCAGCAGATAAAAGCTGTATTTGCCAATGGCAAAAATGACAGTGACAAAGGCATCTTTGGGCACCAAGTCGTTTGTACTTTGCCGCCGCTTTTCTTTGTACACAACCTTGAACATGGCCATGTCTTCTTGCACATCGTTGTGCTTTCTGATACGATCAATTGTTGCATATCGTTCTGAGGGAGAGAGACATCGCTGCATCGTAGCGTTGCTGACGTGCTGACCCAGGGTACGTGTTGCTTTGCGGAGCGACATGATCCATTGTCGAAGCTCGGTGGCTGTCGAAACTTGCCCCACAACAGCGGTAGCACGTTTCGTGTCATCGTCTGCGGTAAAATCAATTCGAAAGGTGTAACTTTCAGCAATCGTATTGACAATATGGACTGCATACACATCACTGAGAGATGCCACCACCAAGGCACCTTTTCCTGCGCTTCTGATAGCTGGATATTGTTGTTGTTGCTGCCGATCTTTGGAAGCTGATGTGTTGAACGAGATTTCGATGCCTGCTAAATGAGCTTTAGCGGCTGATTTGAAATGCAGTAGGCACGTATCCGTTAGTACCAGGAACACCTTTTTGCTTTTCCTCATTGGCAGCAGCTGCAGTTTGTTCGTGTCAGGGTTTTCGTGCAAAACAACGTCTCCAGCATATAGCAATTGTGTGTATTGTTGACGCTGTGCTAGATACGGTCGAGTAGAAGAGGTCTCATGTTGATGAGGAAGCTGATGAGACGACACTGATGACATTTCGGGTAGCGAGTTGGATCGATGTGCTGCAGCGCTAGTGGTGAGCTCGCTTATGGCATCGCTGGAATTGGATACCACAGAGGCAAGGTCGGACGATGAGCTGATGGGCGTTGTATGATGTGGTTTCTGATAGATCGCCGAGAGTGACGGCGAATAGTTTCCTTGAGATCGCGATGATGATATGATTGGCGCGGCGTGAGAGTACTGTTGTCTACTGCTACTACTGCTATGAGGATGAAACGGACCAGCAGAAGCAGCGGATGATTTAGAGGATGACGATGTTGAGGTTATCGATACTGCCCTTGATGTCGCTTTCCGTGCATAGGGAGACGGTGATAGTGTCATAGAAGTAGAGTCACTTTAGAACCAAAACAGTGAATAAAGGAAGAGAAAAAGGTGAAAAGGGAAGTCGAGGAGAATGAAGAGAAAAGGAAGAAAAAGAGCAAAAACAATAACATACCTGCTCGATATTGTCCCATCGGGTTTATTCACTATGCTTCGTTGTTGTTGATAAAGCTGATCAAGAGGGTCTGGGTGCCGATGGTACGGTTGATGCACGTAATGCTGCATCTACAATAACAATATAAAAACTACAGTAGAAAGAGTTTAAGTAGTAAGACGTAAGGAAAAGGTGCAAGCGCGTATGTGTACCAAAGGTTGTATGACAATTTACGAAAACAGTTAAACGAATTTGTGGGCGCGATGTTGACAACGTGCTTATTTGATTCGCGCCAATCAGTTTACGCAGGTCATAGCGCATGTACACATCTCCACCGTCTCCGAGTCCCTCGATCGTTTAGCCCCATGTTTCATTCCGAAACGAGATCATTTTTTATTTTTATTGGATATGTTAAAAAAAAGTTTCTTTTGAAGGGGTAATCCTGATACTTGGCTACAAGACGCTCTGTCCATGTGACGACCATCTTTGCTGCGTTTCTCTTCTTTTCCCGCCTATTACCAAGAAAACCTTCTGCTACAATTATCACTGTTGAAACATCGCGCACAACATATAGAATTCTAAGCCGTTGACAACAAGTAGGGGTAAAGATAGATCCAAACTTCGACTTACCGTTGCCTTTTCTCCCTGTAAACTTTATTCCATTTTATTCTTCATTTCTTTGCTGGATTGGGGTGAAACAACATATATGAAAAAAATCCCGCTATTTTGACAAGGTCCAGTGAACGCGCCCAAAGGATAAGTGAAGATATCGTTTTCTTCTTTTAGTCTGCAGTGCATCGCGTAGGCCAGGGTAATCAGGTGTGATGTGCATGATGGCGTAATAACCTACGCTGATCATTGTTCATATTGTATAAACAGATTTTTTTTTCTTTTGTACGCAGGCAAGGGTAAGCCACTTGCAAGTGGATGAACAGCCTAATCAAGTATATACAACGACACGTGGAATATATTTGGACATTCATTGTTCTGTATGGAGGTGGTACAAACGATGGGTTGCGTGTGTTGAAAAAGGGCGCATCACCAAAAAGTTCGGTTTAACACTGCAAAAAGTTTATTGCGTCGAACATGTATGTACTTGCACGTACCGAGTAGATCTTAGTTACTATTAATGTTGATGGATCATAGGAACAGTGTAGTAGTGTTTTGAAATAGAAATACGAATCACGAAGCCACAATTTGTCTCTCAGGAGGGATGTGGTATATCTCACACGCTCTATAACTCACCATTATCCAAATCAGAAGAAAACGAATAGTGCGAAATTATCTAATCTCGGTAAGTAACGATGAAAGAATCTAGGGAACTTTGAGAAATGCAAGAAACGTTCTCTCTCTTTCTGATTTATTTTTTCTTAACTTGTAAAGAAAAATCCTAAAGAGCTATATTTTCTACACCTGCCTAGTAGTATTGCTGTTGCTGCTGATGGTGCTTTTGGAAGTCAAAAAAATGTGAATATGCGCTGACTCTCTAAGTTCATAAAAAGATGACGGTAGCTTAGCACAGTTTGAAAATGACAGATATGCAACCGTAATTGATTCTCGTCGAGCATGAAAAATGCGGTCTGTATGTGAGTATATGCATTGTTCCGCGAGCCGGCTGCATGCGTTTCGACATGTGATAGATTTTGACTATCATTTTAAGGAACTTGAACTTGCGCATCCTCAACACGTCAAATAAAATCAATAGCTAAAGATGTGTCATTGAGATGTGTACACAGACTAGTAGAAGTTTCAATAACTGGCTGCATGTTTATTTTCTTGAGAACCTCATCTTTTTCTGATAGTGTGACGACCGATGGTAGATAGCAGTTTATGGCATAAATGCACAAAGATGATATTCTTGACTTTCCTTCTTATAGATGATACTTCAAGACTGTGACAATATTATATCAGCGCCACATAAAACGTGCCTTGAGACACAGTTTATCTTTAGCCGAAGAACTTGATCTTTGTCCTACAGTAGATGTTGGCTTCACAAGGAGTAGTGTAACTTGTGACATTTGCCGCAAACAAATCATTAGCCGCCATATACCCCACATGTGTCCGGTTCTTAGGCTTCATCTCCTTTTATATCGCACCATGAGATCTCAATAGAAGGAATAGTCCATCGCAACGGCATCATATATCCTTTATCCAACAGTTTATTAAACAGTCAGTGGGTTGTGCCGCAGTGCAACATGTGGGATAACATTCGCTTTTTTTGTCAACTTGCGATGCAAGTAGGGTGCCGATCCATGACTTTTGAGCAACTATTTGTTAGATAAATGGTAGAAGATGATTATCTACTTAATGATTTCACATTTTACAGACAGTTTAAAGAGAGGAGCAGCAGCACTTTTTCGTATGTTTGTTACATATCGTTTATAAGCCATGATGTATCGCCTGAGTAATAATCATTATAATGTAACCAGTGAGCGTTAATAAGCGTCAGAAGCGAGCAGAAAACAAGGCGAGACCTCAAATCAGAATTCGATACTACCATAAGCTGTATATTGGACTCTACTGTTTATGCTATGAGCCAGCAACATCTTGTACGGATCATTGTGGTCGCTGAGAACTCCTGTACACCATTGCTAAGCCGTGAAAACGAAGAAAAACGCTGATTGGCTGGAAAAATCCTCGCATAAATACTCTTCCGAAATCCAGCTGAGGAAAGTTATACTGACAACATATTTATTTCTGCACTGAATATACAGTAGTACATTAACTGAAGGCTGCAATGAGCAAAGAAGCCGTGTATGTACCATATATCAGAAGCTCGCGCTTAATAAAAACAATGATCTATGCTGTTCTTTGGCCCAAAAACTTTTTCTAGAATGCTGCAGCTGCTTGCAGTGGTCATAAATTTTTAAGGTGCATTGATGATGATCGCAACGAGAGAAAGAAACAAAGGCTTTTGAAAGAAAGAGTCGTTATCATCGAGCTACAGGTGATACAGTATCGTCACCATAAAGCTACATGGCACACATTTTTCAAGATTATCGTACAACAAAGTCGTACAGGCAGGGACCCCCCGGGCCGATCGATATGTAGCACCATGCGCCTGGCACTCAACAATAACATGATCTTGCAGCTTCTTTTTTGACATTTCTGAGTATTCAGTAGTCATATACTCACAGTAAGCCCATACAATAATGCTTTAGTATATCAAGTTTTTTATCGTCTACTCTCGATCATCTTGGTGTAGCACTTTTCATTTGTCTATGACTGTATACCACCACATAGCAGCTTACCCACGGGGTTCTTACATTATGTCTACTGCAAAATAGTTTATCAGGGTATCGGAAATTGAGCTAATGAGTATAAGCGAATAAAGCTATGCTTCTGAAAAATTTAATGTTATGTGTTCCAACCACCTGTTTTGTTTTAGAAACGCACCTGTCATTTGCAAATTGCCTTTGATTTTCATGGCACTTTTGATTCGCAGCAGGAGCACCCAACTTCGTAAGAAGTAAGGCACTGTATAATTGTTAGAGTTATAGCATGCTTAATGATGTCCTACAGGCCCTCCCTCAATGTGCTGTGCACGCATGTGTGCTTGGGGGGAAAGGAAGGGTACAACAGCTCCGTAATAACCTTTTTTTACTTACCGTAGAGCAGCTGGCCATGTTCCATGAAATTTGTAAGTAGAAAAGGAACCGTTGTCAACATTTCGAAAAGACATCTAAAACAGAGTAACACCGACAATGGCCGCCCGGTCAAATAGATGCTGGTGGTGCTGCTGTTGCTGGATTACATCAGCAGTGGTGGGAGTGAGTAGTTTCGGTGTTGGTGGTGCTGTTGAATACGCTTTGTTAAACGAACGTTCTTTGTCGGATCCTGCTGCTACTGCTGTGGCTGTTGCTACTGTTGCTGTTGTTGTTGTTGCTGTAGTTACTACCGACGGTGATATGGGTGTAGTAAGGAATAGATACGCATTATGAATGCCACGCGCAGTTGCTGTTCTCGCTGCAGAAAGGCGCTGCTGTTGTTGTTTTTCTTGTTGCTGTTCGTTCTCGTTCTCGTTGTCGTCGTTGTCTGTGAAAATACGCAAACTTTGGCTTGCAAGGGGAAAGAAAAAGACGAATTGTGTTTCTCACATGTGACGAAAAACTAACGGAGTGGTCGTCGTTGTCGTTGTCGTCGTCTTGGACAGGCGCTTGTTCCGTGGCTGTAGTCGTCTGTGTCGTCGGTGCCGTTGTCATGTAACGCTCGTCAAGATGACTAGATTCAATTTGGCCAGAAGGATCAATTAGAAAGGCGTAAAATAGGAGCTATTAGGAGCGTTTAAGGTAAAATAAAATCAAAAGAGGACGGAGAGGACTCTGGTAAACGGAAGCGGTGGTGGTAAGGTATGGCTGTGGCAGTGGTTTGCAAAAGTATAAAACTGAGCGAAAGCACAGACTAATTTTTTTTGGTTACCCTATGCATTCCTTATATATCAGAAATGCTTGTGTACCTCTTTTCGTCACAAAAGGGATCACCTCGCACTCTATATGATATAGTTCCTGTGACAGAAGAGAGAAAAAAAAATGAAGTGAGAATATTCTTTCTTCCGTTGTTGAATAGAAAGACCATCGTCGCCTCCTCCCCTCTCCCTTTATGACCAAAAAAAGCAGTCTGTATGCTGTATGTATGTGCATACGCGCGTTCCTGTTAATGTCGGGCAGTGCCCGGTACTTGGATTTCATTGGCCCAACGTGCTGCTGCAACTATACTCGAACCGCTTTGAGAGTTATACTACGCAGAGGACTTATTGGAGTCAAGTTTACTGACAAAGGTCAAGATTTATGGTAAGCAGCGGGAACATTATCATGCTAGGATATATACGGGATCAAGAGCATCTTGAAATATAGCGGTTCCCAGAAAGTGTTCCTCACTATTTTCTGGGCAAATTCTAACTACTACAGTACTTTGTCTATTTTAACTCTATAACAAACTCATGAGCAATTGTTCAGTAAAGGAAGCAAGTGTCTTAAGCTTGATGCTTACCAAACGAACAACAATACGATAGCAAGCTCAAAACGCCAGAGAAAAGGCAAGCCTAATACAAGACGCTGGACTGCTACTGTGTGCTGTCAACCAAGATATAAACATCACCCTAGTAAGTTTAATATCGCAGCATGTGAACCATGCACGTCCATATCTATGTTAATAATTCATTTGCATGCGGTACTTTGTATAACAGGATCCGATCAAAGACTGGAGCTTCCTGGATCCCAACCCGCTCAATGGATTGCATAGCATTGTAATACCCTGCAGATGCGGTAACGAATAGACAACAGCATTCATAATGATGTCTAGATTATATAGCTAAAGTCATCCTGGCAATAGCAACATAGAGAGCAAAAGCTAGTTCAGTCTTCCTTACTCTCAAAGAAAGAAAAAAAGAGATGCAAACGAATTATTGAAAAGTAATATGCAAAAGGCAACCATGACTGAATCAACCCACACTTGTGACAAGCACAACTGACGTAAATCAGCAGGAAGCAAAGGTAGTCTAGGAACGAGGAGCTCAGGAAGAGCGCAACACGGATCTTTCTTTTTTAATAGTGACAAAGTGATGCGTGTGTCAAACTTCGAACGTTGCCAACAGCTTTCCCTTGAAATGAAAACTCCGTAGAGTGAAAGCGCATTGTTGTTACGCGTCGCTTGGCCAATTTACTTGGTACTCAAAATGCACAAAGGAATGGCGAGTCAACAAGGTGATCAATGGAGCAACGAATTACGCGCAAAAGGGTCAAAAGATGTACAGTAGGAAGTCGTCGTTTATAATGTTATTCTCCTGATCGTCCCAATGGATCTTGAACGCTGCTCAAAAGAACGTAGAATCGCACAAAAACAAACGAACCGATTAACTTTATCAGCAGCAATGAAAATTAATGAAGGATGAGTCAACTTCACTAGCGGCAGCGTATACTTACCATGAGCGGACAGCTTATCTGCGGCAGCACATACATACTTGGATAGAGTATGAATTCGGAATGGATGGAGGGAGGTTACACGGCGTAGTTCAGAGAACTGTTGGCGGATGGCGAAAATTATAAAGCAACAGTAGACAAGCACGCTTCACAATAAAAGATAACGATCTTTGATACACTGCAGCGTTGGAGTCAAGTGTGTGTTGTATCTATTCCCGCACACCGCACATGCAGTCAAAAGATACTAGCAAAATGGAATCGTCTGTGGACTACGCTTTATACTGTTTATCTTGTTGGGTGAAATGGAAACTGGCTGCTGGGAGGATCGTGTCCTTGATATTTACTAAGCAACTGATGCCGTAGAATCTGTTAAGTTGTTTACCTTGTCGGACAATTCTATATTGCCATTTTATTGCTCACAGAAAAGCATTTCTTCCGTGAATCTACATGCTCATTCACATTCGTGTCTTTGTTTTTGCTCGACACGGTGCCGTGCACGGCCCCACTCACAAACAAGCGCCGATACCATCGGAGGGTACAGCTCCGCATGGTGAGAGACACGTACCACTACCGCCGAAGCACGCTTGTCTACTTGACCATCAGGTACCACTCCTCCTTTCATTTCCTTTGGTGCTGTATCTTTTGTTATGCCATAGTAGGCAGCCCACAAGTTGATACGCAACCCGTTATCTGGGCCAATGAGAATTCACGGGGATTTGAAGTCCCGAACGAGAAAAATGTCTATATAAAGCGAGCAATTTCGCCTTTCTTTTTTCTCTTCTCTTCAGTTCGTTTTGGTACAGCTTTGGTCTGTAGTACAGATGCACTGCTCTGTGCCATGATCGGGTCATTGCTTGTGCTGGCTATTGTCATAATTCTTCTGATGATCGGCAGATTCAGTGGTCCGCGCCCTGAAGAAAATTTGCAATATATACCAGTGGGAATGTGGTCATATACTCCGGCAGCCGATCGTGAACCTTCGGGTGCATGTGATGCCAACGGTATATGTTGGGATAATTGAAACGAACTTTTTTATTATTATTTATTACACACAAATAAGAAAATGATAAACAAATAAAAAAAATATATTTTTCTTTTTCGCACTTTCCGCATAAACGTTTTACCGCTTTTTGCTTCGCCTTTTTTTTATGTGCACGACAAGTTCCTTTTTCTTTTTTCGCGAACAAAAAGCTAATTACTCCCCCCTCCATCCATTCACAGCTCCGTGCTAAACAAAGCGGGGAACAGTGACAGTGGCTCTGTATCGTAGCCGAAAGTAACACGATCACAATGCTTTGGCACTCTTTTTCACTTTCTGTGTTCGCCTAAATTGCCAAAGCAATTGTCAAGAAAAAAATTGTTATCGAGGATATGGTCGGTTATTTTATAAGAGGCAACGCCAGAGCATACGCCAGCAGACCTGTATAATTGTCAGATCTGTAAAAAATTGGAATGTTTTTTTTTCAGCTGTTCGTCTCTCTCACTCTTCCTGCACGTAGCTTATCACAACACAATTTTCTTATCATTTTGGGTTTTACCTGGATCGAAAAGCTTGCACTGATCTTTCCGATGTGCCTGCTTTTAAAGCGTGATTCTTGTAACAGCTCTTTCCCTCCCCTTACACCTTCACTTCTCTCTTCCTTTTCTTATTTAACTTTACTTCGTTACATATTTTCAAGGTATGCGTCACCTATTTGAAAGTGATGATCGCTCACCAAAGATATCAGGGGGACCTGTTAAAGATATGATATAGTTGCTCTACCAAAACATGCACGCACCCACACACACAGGGATGCTGTGTTTTCCAGGCCAAGCGATTCGTTACTTATATATGACTTTTGCGGCTCGCAAACAATAAACCCGAGTATTGATTGAAGCCTTTTCCTTCGTATCGAGAAGTCGATGGTTTTAGAAAGAGCCTGTTCTAATGTGTATCTGCGTATCGCTATGATAGCATAGATTTAACGAAGTTACTGGTGGTTACAATAGATCAATCTTCAGGGTCCCCCTTTTCCAAATAAAATTCAGGTGAGCTACCTGGTTCGACTTGCTTTTCCTTTGTCGGACATATTATTTCACGAGTCCGGATTATGTTATACAGGCTTTGTTCGATTAAAAGCCTCGTGCCAAATTTCTTTTCGCGCGTCCCCTTTCACATACACGTAATATGACTGATTTGATCTCGATTTTGCCTCCCGAATCATTCAGTACATCTTCTCGTTTATCGGACAGCGGGCTGTGTCGAATGTGTGAAAGTATGTCGCCGCTGGTTATACGCGATCCCCACTTACCAGACAGCCCTGTGGACACTGGTGGGAATCTCGCCTGATGCATGGAACAAAAGGAGCGACGCGATGCTTCAATGTTTGGGACAACAAGTCGAATCAGTATACATCAGATCTCAAGCCACGTATAAAGTACTGGAACGACTTGCTTGGCGAAGATACAGCATTCGCTTCCTTGGTGAAGTAAAACTATACTCTTTTTTTTTGCGTTAAGAGGATCGCGTATTCGGTAGTACTTATTACTGCTTATGCGCAAAAGATATACTAAAGCTTTTTCTTTGTTTTCAATAAAAAAAAATAAGACATCAGCAACCATGTGCATAGCAAACAATTACAACCTATTTTCGACAGTAGCACGTTACTGCCAGGATTCATCAGATATTTCTCGCATACGCTAACTGCTTTGACGATTTCATTTCACACTTGCGATATCTCGCTGCCAATGCTACTGGACTTCTTGCCGTCATTAACGCATCTTTCAGTGATGTTTGATGGCCGCACTAACTTATCAGACGCTACTCTTGAACAAGTTGATGGCAGAAGCAGACACAAAAGGCCACCTTTTTTTTTAGTCGGCGACAAAGAAGTAACGGACGGACCTGGACCAGGGCATTTTGTTTACGTAATAATAAGCTTCTGATGTATGCATTTACTTGAGAGACTCTAGCATACTCGATAATTGCTGTAACGTAGAGCTACATTTGTGTAAAAAGAAAGAAAAAGTTGACATTTTACTTTTGAGTAACTGTCATGTGATATGGGAAATTTGCCCAGTAACCCCCAGGTCTGTTAGAAACAAGCGTTGTTTCCGCTTTTAAAAAAGCGAAGCGGCATTACAGTAGCACTGTGCACTTTGGGTTACGGAATGAGGATGTTAACATCTTATCACGATTAAGACCTATTTTGCTTCTTGATACATGATTTAGCCAGTTTTTTTTTTTCTGTGCGGCATCTTGCTTGTTTATATAGGCGTAATGGTGGCACAATGTCGACGTCAGAGTATCTGCTGACCGATCCAGGATAATCCTTGCTTTTTTTTTCTCACTCTCCAACTGACAGCAGACCGTAGAAAGTGATGATAACGTGCGCTCAGAGCAACACGCTTTTGTTTTTCAATGTCATTATTAATGCATGTCCATAGCCTGATGCTACTACTTTCTATCTGTTGACGGTATCGGATTGTGCGCACGGCCAATGGCATCGCGTATGTAGTACATGTGAAAGGGTATATGTGCATAACAGCACCACCCAAGCATCGAGTCTCGTATGACGAATGAGCTGACACTTGTTGAAATCTTGAGGATATATTTCGGATGATATGCCAAAAAGAAAGGGCTATTTGGAAGACAGTGGCAGACTCTGGAGCTATAGGGAGTCAAACTTTAGCCATTTGTAGTCTTATTGTTAATAGCGGTAGGGCAAATCAGTGATATAGTATTTGCAAAGGTTAGCCAATCATACGATCGAAGAAAAAATGCTAACATGCAAAAAGCTAGGGGGGCTCTTGTCATTTAAACGCACTATTGTATTTTGCTCAAACAGATCGTTACAAAGTATGGTAGTAGTAGCTGCTCGTTCTTCAAGCCTGAAAGCCCGGGTTTATTATTATGTAGCAGCTAGTAGGCTATGTTGTAAATGCAAAGAAAACGGGGTTGGGGCACACAAAAATAAAAAGGTTGCATACAATAGAAATAACAGTTGCGTCAGACAAGAACAGAAGGCATGCTGCTTCCGAGTGCAATACAGTCTTATCCTCCCATAGTCATCCAACGTAAAGAGTTGTTTAAAAGATCAAAGTGGGAAAGATAGGTTGAGTAAGAGAGAGAGAGAGAGAGAGAGAGAGAGAGAGAGAAAGCTAGGTTGTGCGTAGTAAAAGAGGTTGGGTTGTAGGCCAAAAATAATCACCGCAAAGTGCCAAGGTTCGGCGACTGTACAGGAATCTTTCGGCTAATCAAAGAAGAGGCTTCTTGTTCTTCCTTTTCCCTCATCTATCCAACCCGATCGCCATCTCTCCCGAGCCCCATTTCGGTCTACTTTGTATACGTTATTATTGCTTTTGTAACCTTGCTATCTACGCCTTATTTACTTAACAATAACCCTTTTGGCATTGTACTAGTCTTACTGCTTTTTTCGTCTTTCAGTCAAAAAACCAGATCTGCACACACTCTCTCGTATATACTTCTTATTGTGTACCAGTTTACTCTCACACATACACAGAGTGTTTATACAGTCCCCATCGCAACCTACTATTCTGTCTCACTCTCTCTCTTTTTCCCTCCTTCCCTAATCTTCCTCCAACCTCCTTCCCCGTCAGACATCACTTTTTTTCCCGTCCTTTTCAACTTGTTGTCTTTTTGACATGGCATCATTAGCAAGACCCCGAGCCAACAGCGAAATGATATCGGGAAGCAATGGGTAAAGTTCTTGTTCTTGAGATTAGGAAAGAGAGAAGGAGAGCGAGAGAGAGCCAGATCCCGTATAAACACTTTGTGGAAATGTAACCGTTCTTATATGATGCTCTCTCTATACTCTTGCACATAAAACATGCATATATACACACACACACATACATACATACCATGAAAACGCATATACTACAACTATATAGCGACAACAGCAACAAGAGCACCATGTCGTCGTCGTCCCACAACCTTGGTTGGATAGCCGAGGCATTTCTTCAGTACACACTGCCGGTCAATCTCAATCATGATTCGGTGTGTCCCGATGGCAGTGGGTGGACCCATCGGATCCAGTCTCGTTTTCTTGGTGTCGCATCGCTCAAGATCGGATCAATGTTCCTCCCCAATATGGCATCCTTTTACGAGATCACCGAGTCGGAAATTTCAGAGATCGCGTCCTCATCGTCGAAACGATCGTCGCCTCTTCAAGAGTCCTCCGACAGTAACAATGACCCGGATAGTTGTGTGGATGCGTTGCTCTCGCTCTCGACGGCCGAAATTTTTTTGGGTCGCTCTTCGCCCATGGCGTTGCCGCCGAAAAAGAGAAAGCGGCGACGCGTGATCCGTTATGATGTGGTCTTTTGCTTGGATACGCCTGCGTCAGTGGATCCGTCGCCGGATCGAGAGTACTTTTTGTTTCCTCGGGATGCGGTCGTAGAGGCTGTGAATCAGGCTTCTCCATTTGAGGTATAAAGCTTCTTTTTTTGAAAGTTGGTTTTTATGATAAGGTTACGTTTGATCGGATATGAATGGTCAAGAGTGCAGAGGCAAAGGCAGGGACATCCAACTAAAACACATATCTCTAATCATAGGTCCTCGTATCCTATCATCTTCCCAAATCATCCGAATCATCCACCTTGCATTCCATGTGTTTGTGTTCATGTACATGTAACAATAGTTATCCATCCAAACTGGAAGAATTTGCAGCCGTCTGCTCCTCCTCGGACCACTTTTCAACGACATCATCGGCATCGGCGTCCTTATTCTCCTCACGTCGCTCTTCGCAACGTCGACTAACGGATCCGGGATTGTTGTTGTGGAAACCCGATTGCCATGTATTAAATATGCAGTTATCCGGGGTATCCAGGGATATGTACATTGCTATGAAACAAAGCGTATCTGGGTTTGAGACTGTATGCCAGCGTACCATGGAACTGGTAAAGTATTATCATCCAAAAGAGAACATGATGGCTTTTCTCTAATCCACCCGACCCACCCCTTTTCCTCCAACCTTTCTCTTGCTTTTCCAACCGGCACACCCCTCTTTCACTTGATTTAACCGAGATTATTCGTTTTCGGCATACAATAGATGCGGTTACATACTGAACGATTAACATGCGAGAAAAAAGAAGAAGCCGCTACCATTCCAATGGCGCTGACTAAAACAGAAATCCAATCGGAAGAGGAGGATATGTATGACAAACGGCCACTCCCATGGAGCAGTGACGAAGGTATATAGCCGCAGCGGCTAAAGATTTTCTTTGTCTTTGTTCAATCATACAAAGTAGCATGTAACGCTGATCATCCCTTGTTAATGGATAGATTATGAAGATGAAGACGTTGATGATGATTATCAGGACACGGATTTCTGCATGACGTCGCCGCACAGCAAGTCATCCTCATCTGCACGGGATTCGCCCCCCGCATCTTCAACGACCCTTTCTTCTTCTGCTACTACTACTACCGCCAACAACAACAACAACAACAACCACAACAGCACCACCGTTCCCGCCACTACTACTACTACTACTGCTGCTGCAACACCTACTACCACCACCACAAGTTCATCAAAACGAAATACCAACAGCAATAACTCTTCATCACTGAAAAAATGTTTGTATTGTGGATCAAAATCGACACCCATGTGGCGTCGAGGACCGCAGGGTGCAGGTACACTCTGTAATGCATGTGGAGTCAAATGGAAACATGGCAAAATCTTGTGCGGAAACGATTCGGGGCCACTAGCATCATCTTCTTCAGCATCAGCATCAACACCATCATCAACAGTTCCTTCCACAACAACCTCTTCGTCAAGGCGACGGAGTTCATCTAATAAGAGCAGTAGTAGTAATAATGAGCGAAAACGAAAGACGACAACCAAGAAGCGAAGCAAGGCAAAAGAACAACGGAATAAACAACAACAACAACGGCCGCCACCGCCATCATCATCATCATCATCAGCTATCATCATGGCGGAATCGGAGGACGACGATCTGATGACTGGTGTTGTCCACTATACCACAGCAAGTCCATCCATTCCACGGAGTATTGGTGGTGGTGCTGCCTCATCTTGGGAACCACAACACGCCAGCAGTCTTTCCTCTTACTCGCAATCACTCGATGACACTACCTTTAGCCCGCTTGAATCCTTCTCTTCATCTCCCAACTCTTCCACATCCATACATGATTCGATGATGCTCGACAAGTACTCTGCAGGTGTTGATGCTGTCGAAGCTGCTACCGTCTTGACCTTGTTGAAACGAAGCTAGAGTAACCAAAAGACAACGTTCTTCTCGATCTTTGTCCTCCTCCCGTCCCTCCTCAAACTGTCTATCTTCACGCAACCTCCCTCTCTCTCTCTCTCTCTCTCGGTCGCTATATTGCAACAATTTCCTCTTATTTGCACGCCATTACTTTTCTCCCACTCTCACTCTCGCTCTCACTCTCTCTCTCTTGCTTCGTACTATCTCCCTCTACATTATTTTTCTTTGTCCAAACAAACACCCGCACTACCTAACCTTTGCGTTCCTTTTTCTATTCTTCTTTTTTCTCTGTCTCTCTCTCTTTTTTAGGTATATATCATTATTAAAGAAAAGCATACTTTGCAACTCTAAATTACTTTACTGCTGCAATGTGGTTGGATGTTCTGGTGGGAAAAGAAAGAAAGCGACGTGTTTGTTTATAGCGTCTTTGTTTGTTTGTTGCACATATAACAGTAATATGCAATTTGTGAAATTTTGACAATCGGTCAAGTGACCCAGTGTGGCACCGACATGATTCCTTCTATAATTATACTTTTGCGATACGGCACCCATCCACACGCATGATTGCAATGAATATACTTGGTAACATAAAGTGCCTTGAAACACTACAAAGAAAACAGCTTTGTTTACACAACATAACAAACGGCGTTTATTATGCATTGGGTATACAAACATACATTTTCATATTAGAGTTGCTAGTAGCAGGAGTAATCTACCTTCTCTCTCTCTCTCTCTCTCTCTCTCTTTATTTTATAGATACATAGCGGCTACTAGATGGAGAGATACGCCTTGTACCACTCGTGTCTTCATACAAGTTGAAGTCGACATCCAAAGCTGGTACTGAGCATACACCGTTAACCATGGACAGTAGTACCATGATGCTTCTATCAAGTAATCTTGCCCTGTACTCATACTCAGTATACAATACCGATGCATATCTTGAAACCTAGTGGATCATATACTACCCTCTTTCCACTCATTCTTTTAATAACAAGCTCCTCATGAAAGGGGTATACATACAAATTTTTAAGTGTCGTATGCATTTTCTGACTACAGTAGCTTTGAATGATCTGGTATGGTACCAAGTCGCATAGTTAACAAGCAGTAAAGAGAGTAGCCTTCTACAACAAACCATAGAAACCACATGTAGGCGAATGTCTCATGATGATTTTCGAACGAGCGACACATGATTTTTTTTGCTGACATTCTATATTTCGTGTTCTCGGAGAAGGGCCGACATTAATGAACAAAAGAATTTGCACTGACGCTTGTTGTCCTGATAACATCTGCCTCCTTTTATCACCTCACACGGGGAAGATATATAGTCGAGATGTCGCTACGTATATATACACAGGATTAAAAGTATCGAAATCTTGCATTATCGTTGTCCTGTCAATGCGCAACAGCGGTCATATCACTTGGCTCTTAACTACGTACCTAACGCTTATTGCATAACTAAAGCTAAATTAGAGTTCGAAAAAGTCCCGCCCGACTCTAAAAAGGTCCCTGCACGCGCACCTTTGCTGTCTCCCTTCCCTCCCCAAAAAAGTGGCGCTGATTAGAACGGAAAATTTCAGAACCGCTGAGCATTACACATGCCAACGATAGCGATCATCTCGTCCATCATTAGAGCGCAAAAGGTGGGAAAAGGAGCTGGTCTGAATGGGCTAAATCTGGGAGCGTAACGCTAGCAGATGGCATTATATATAACAGCTTAACGTGTATTACATGTACGGCGGAAAGATTTATTTATCAAAGTTGGGACCGGACATTTTACCATATTTTGCTAACGCTCCCAAACGTGAAACAGGAGAGGAAATGTCTCCTCGGAACACGCTTCGAAGAACACAGAAAAAGGAACGAATGAAAAGACATGATCTAACCATCCGTGAGGCGTGTGGGTGGTGGTGCGCCTCGATTGCACTATCGAATGATCGGTGGGCGTACTAGATCCCTTCTCAGCAACGCCCAATCCATGCTGCCACGTTACAGTTGTGTATGTTCCCGTAATATTTGGAGTTTTATTGATACATTTACAGTTTGAAACAAAAGGCAGACATGCTATATCGTATATGTACAGCTAGACCTTCTTTTTAGGGCTTAAACGGCTCGGGGGGAAGAAGTGTATGGTATGTTTTTTTATGCACAGGAAAAGAGGAAATTGAGAGCGTGTGTTTGTATGTGTCGTATGTCGTGGTAGATGAGGTTGCACTTTACTCGAATGCAGCACCCTTGGCAATGTTGCCCTTGAGCTCAGCACCGGCAGCAGTGAACAGGGTCTTTTCGTAATCAGAGAGAGAGCCGATAGGGAAAGCCTTCTTGACACCATTGGGACCCAACTCGACGGGAAGAGAGAAGTAGGTGAGCGAGTCGTCGCCAGTGGCTTCCTTGACCGACTGGACAGCGTCAGCATCAGCAGCAGCCAAGTCAATGTAGGTGCATTCGGTGACGGAAGTACCGTTGACGGCAGCCTCAATGACGTTCAAAGCGAAACGAGCACCGGCGAAGGCCATGGACAAGGTGGCGCTACCAGCACCATCCTTGGCCTTGACAACCTCATCACCACCAAACTGAATACGGTTGGTGACCTTTTCGATCTGTTCCTGAGACAACTTGTCGGTGCCAGGGACCTGCGACAACAAGGGCAGGATGGTGATTCCGCTGTGGCCACCGAGAACCTTGCATTCAACATCCTTGGGGCTCTTGCCGATCAATTCACCAATGAAAGTCGAAGCCCGGACAATGTCGAGCGTTGTGACACCAAAGATTCTAAAAGAAAGATGATGCACTTTTTAGTCTCTTCTCGTGTCCACCCACAAAGGGAATCTTCCCAGTTTATTCCATGCCTTCCTGACCTGGCCTCACACAACACACTCCTCTCCCCATCCCCCCAACAAAGCAGAAAAGAAAAGTTTACCTGCGAGGATCATAGACGTTGTGCTTCTTGAAGACCTCGGCAACGATAGGGACAGTCGAGTTGACGGGGTTGGAGATGATGCACATGAAAGCCTTGGGCGCGAACTTGGCAGCAGCAGTGGCCAAGCCACGGACAATACCAGCGTTGATCTTGAACAAGTCGTCGCGGGTCATGCCTGCAATTCATAAGGTGGGGTCAGTCATTGGCACTGTGATTCCCCTTTCCTCTTTTAAAAAGATATATTTGAATCCCTACCAGGCTTGCGAGGAACGCCAGCTGGGATCACGACAATGTCCGAGTCCTTGATAGCCTCCTCGAGCTGGTCAGCACCAACGTGGCCAGTGACCTTGGACTTGGTGTTAATGTGGCTAAACACACAAGTCGATAAGTTTTCAAACTTGTCTGGGGCAAATGACGCGTCTCTTTTTTGTTTCTTTTACGTTACCTGAGATCAGCAGCAACACCGGGAGTGTTGACAATATCGTAAAGGGACAAGTGCGAGACAAGCTCGGACTGCTTCAAGAGCAAAGAAAGGGGTTGACCGATACCACCAGCAGCACCGCAAACAGTAACTTTAACCATGTTTTGTTGTTGTTGTTGTTGTATTGAAAGAAAGAGAAAAGAAAGAGAGTGTGGGCAGGACCAAGGAAAACGAGTTTACGTCTCAGTATTTATATTCCGCTTATGCTGTGGAGGAGGGTTGGTTGGTGTTTCGTCTTGACCCCGCGAAATATTTCACATGCAGCACAAAACCCTAACCGGATCGCATGTGAATCCATCGCTTCCTGCTCGTTCCGATGCGACTTTGATCCCAGAAACGGAGAGGATGGGATGTCATTACTGCTCGCTGCCTCCTCATCATCAAATGACATCATCCAAATGAAGTTGTCTGATACATGCTATGCGTATGATGCGTGTATATCTTCGGCAACTGTCGGCGGCTTGCTTTGTAGGCCCAATCATGTTGCTACTCTCTCTCTACATATATATATATATATATATATCCGGGAAGGTAGCGTTTTCGTTTAGATCAAAACAAAGACCACTACTACCTTCTTCCCTCCTCTCGGACCCTTCCGTGATTTTTTCATTTACGCATATTGCAACATTTCATACTTGCGCTCAGGACACATACAACACTTTCAGCCGATCAATTTCTTTATTAATTACCACAGTTGATGACCTACCGTGAGTAGCCAAATAGAGTGACAGAGAGGACAAGAGCTCTCTCTTATTCTTATTCTCAAGTTGCAACTTCACTAAAAATTTATGGTTGAGATTCCTTTTTGCGCCCATTGTGGAATAGTGTTGGACCAACGTCAAAGGGAAAGTCTTGTGCAAATAGGCCCGGTCCGCCCGAAACTTATCTTCGACAAAAAGAGAGACATAGCAAGTGAAAAGAGAGTGCCAGGGGCCAAAACGGTGGTATACGTTAAGGGGCCGTGTCGCACAGACCGACCGACCCGGTTGTCAAGCGCTTCGTCCACACCCGAACGTGTATCGTGGCAGCAGCCGGAATATACTCCATAGTCAGGTATCTCAAAAATTCTCAGTATAGCGACACATTTTATTAAACCCGCGGGCCCAGTTATTCAAATAAAGCCAGAGCATAGCGAGCTTTCTCGAACATGAGTAGACGTAGCTCAACAATGATCGAGAATTCCTCATCATACAAAGAGGCTCAACACTAGTAAGACGACAACACTGCTAAGCTCTCTGTATCAGCAACCGCTAGACGCTTTCAGCTCTCTGAAGAAATGCAGCCCATCGTTACTGCCTCCCGATTTGAATGTTGATCTATCCAAAAACAAGTGAGTAACCCACCTGGTCTGCTTTATTTTGAGTTTTACGAGAGATCGATAAACTGAGCCACTCAGATGCGCAATAGGACAAGCACGAGCCAGCAATGTTTCGAGCCCATAATACAAGGCTCCTTACACCTTTCCACACCCTACATAATCGTTCTTTCTCTCTTCCTTTACCTATAGAATCCCACCATTTCTTCTCCCTCTTTCGATAGGCTCACTTTTTCGCTCACACCGCAGGGCTTTTCAGGTAATGCAACATTCTCTGGTTTCTCTTTTGATTTCATACAAGTCTATAATTAGCGTACAGCAAGATAGAAATGTGACCAGCGTACTGTTGAAGAATCTTCCACTTATCAACATATAAATCATTACCTAAACAAAACGATCTCCAGACACTGAGTATAGCATCTTTCTCTTATGACGTATGAAGCAAGCTACGATTACGGCATGTCGGTGGCTTCAGGATCTTCTTGGATGCCTAGCTCTGCTGCAGCAATTTAATAGTTTCGTCCCCATTTTCTGCGCGTGCCATCACCATTATGAGGTCTGCAAATGAGACCATCAGCGCGTCCTCAGGGCACACCTTCCCTCCGTCCTCTTCTTCGCCTACAACGCTCCCCTCGTCGGCATCTACGAGTGCGTCTCCTAGTTGTGCTGTTGCTGTTCCTCACAATAATGCTGCCATGACTGGCCATATACTTTTTTGAACAGCATCTCGGCGTCAGGCAACTTGCGGGTTATAAGGTTCTTGTAACCACCACCCCGTGTTTCGTTGCTGATTACAGCAACAAGTCGTTGGCACCTGTTCAGCGCATACAGCTTCAGTTGCTTCTCCTCTTCTATAATGTATTTGAGAAATGCTGTGAAAAGGCCGCCGCTAAGCTCAACATTTTCATTGACAATTGTTTTTGGATAATTACCTCCAACAAAGAAAGCTCCTCAGTTGCACGTCTTCTATTCATGTACTGGCGAAGAGCACGAAAGTCGATTTCCTCTGTTGATGTATCGGGATCCCAAAAAGGACAACTATCTAATGATTTAATATCATCAAATTTGACATCTTGGTAAGTCGGGTCCAACAATTTGCATGCTTCGTTGTATTGACTAAGAATCGTTTTTGCTCTTGCTGTTGCATTGTTGACTGATTTAAGCATTTGCGAGCTTGTTGTGTGTCCTAGACTTGTAATTTATCAGCCTTCAGTTTTTTTTTTCATTTGGTTATCTTACTTATTACCTAATTTGCCCGAGCGATGGAGTACGTCTTTCAATAACGCTTGACCAATGAGTAGAGTTTTGAGCATGGACTTTGCAATGTTACGGTTTCTTTTCTTCTTTCTTTCTTGTACAGCGATGTATTCAAGAGACGATTTAGTCCACCTTTCATTTATCGTGTTGATACCGAGTCTGCGCTCGTAGCTCTTAATGTTATTCAGCGCTTTGGTGAACGAGGTCTCAAAGGAAGGCACCTCCGTCAAAAGATCCAACATCTGCTCGCGTGATTCAGATGTTGCTCCATTTAAATGCCTCAGTTTTTCAAGAACTTTAGCGGATTGCTCCCTATGCATCAATTTGGATGAATATATACAATAATATAATAGTAATAAGTAATGGAAGTCGCATAAGTAAATACTACATGCGTTGATTAACTTACTCTGTGCTATAGTATATTTCCAAGTGATGAACGTATTTCTCTCATCTTCTTCTCTCTCAGTTAAATGAGCGGAATGATCGTCAAGTATTTTTTGCGCAAGCTTGTTCCATTCTGCTCGCATTTCGTGATTTGTTTTGGAAGCAAGAAGCCTTGCGCTGTTTAGGTACCGCAATGCTTTAAGAAGCATTTTTCTTACGCCGAGCTAATCTTGCAGCTAGAGAATTCAGAGCTGGTTAGTACAGATATCTGTATTTATTTATCCAGTAAGCTTACGCAAGTTGCTATACGAATTGCTTTAAAATGAGATATAGCATGGCAGAGTGTCAACATTCTGTTCTTAGGCGTCGTTGGTCCAAAGCCGCTTCATGCCCTCCCCGCCTGTTAAACCAAGGGCTTCAACATAACGTGGGTTGAAATCCACTTGACACTTCATTAAGTGTGCATAGGCGTGGAAGACACTAACTGCCATTTTCATTTCCTCGTCACCGAGCTCGGGAAAATTACTCTTTTAAACGTATTATCCAAGTAGATGTCAACTTTTACGTTAGCAGTAAACGTACTATGTATCTTACGGATAATTGTTATTCTTACGTACTTTGATCGATGACTTAATACGACTAGCTATATCGTACATTACAATTTCAATTTTGACACCGGATATGCGAAGTACTACATTAATAACTGCACGGGCATACTTGAACCTTTCATTGCAACAAAAAGATATTAAGCATCTAGTGAGCACCTAGTATACATTTATATTAAATAAATGAGTACTTAGCATTGATAACTTTTCTCCAGACTCAAACATATTTGTGAATTCTAAAAGAGTGGCGAGCGCAAATACTTCCTACTAAACTGCATTCGTGGCACCTTGGATCACCATGAGAAGATTTTGCAGTTGCCTTTTAACTGCTGTCACAGGATCTCGCAGTATTTGTTGCTGGCTGAGGCGTTTCTTTATCATTTAGATCTTGTTTCTCATCAGCAGAAAAATATTGCTTGCTAAGATACTTTCCTTTATCGTTTACATTTGCTTTATAGCGTTTCAACTGCATATTTCCATCGATGGCAACGAACATACGCTCCTAAATGCCAAAAACATTGCCTATCTTGTTAAATTTCTAGCTTTCAAATTATAGCAATCAACTGAAGAGTTGTATTACCTGGGGACAAGCAGGGCAACCTTCTTCCTCTTTTACCAGAGGATTTTCAGATACTAGCTTCTCTCCAACAAGCGTAGTTAGCTCTAAATATTTAAAAGCGCGTATCCAAGGTTTTTGCTCAAGGTTTCATCATTCGACAATGTAACATTTTGTTGAGATCATAGATACTACAGTTGTACCCCGGTTTTTGCAACCCCTGGATTTGCAATTCCTCGTATATCTGCAACTTTTGTTGAAGAATCCCAAAAAAACTTAGTAGTTTCGCAAATTTGCAACTTGCAAATGAGTTTATACGATTTGCATGTTATCGGGGTAAAAACAGCTTCAATTTTTGCAATATCAACTGAAAGAAGCATCTGTTGCGGATTATGAGGAATAAAATGATGCGGTTACTGCAAGATAAATGTGTAAATATGACATAAAAATTATTATTTGGTAGTTGAGCCAGTAGAATCGGGACACATATATAGCACTGATTGGATTGAATCCATAAAAGAAATGATGAAGATGTAAGAAAAAGGGAACATACTACATATAGATATAGAAATAAAATGTTTGCTCAAAGGAGCTCGAAGAAGTCATCAAGGGATGACTGTCGGGAGAATGATTGCTGCCTGAGACTCTCTGGAATCCTACGCAAAGACTTTTTTAAGTCGTAGTTATCGATATTATCCAAAAAGCTCAAAACTCCTGCAATTGCAACCTGTTTTTCCTTCGACGTTGGCCCTGGAATAGGCGAATCAGCACTTTCGTCCACCGCCCGCTCAAGTGCTCGTCGTAGGTTCGATCCTCTTGCTTAGAGGTGAACTTGTGGAACGATTTTGTCATGCTTAAAAGAGCTAATAATTATCAAACCACTAGACAGCTTCAATGAAAGAACGGTTTTATATATGCAAGTAGTAACATTTAGAGCTGTATGAATATTCCCAAAGAACGTATCGTACATCATCTCTGACAGATAAACAATGGGCTAGTGTTAATAGGATGACTTATCCAGTGTATACTTAAAGCAGAATTGTTTACCCCGTTACTTGCAAATCCTCACTTTTTGCAAAAAAAAATCGGAAAACCCTCGGTTGCAAAAACCGGGGTACAACTGTATGCCAATAGTTCGTATTTAGTACTGTATCTCGTGTATATACTAACAGGGTAAATATGAACGCGCGATACAGTGCTTCCGAAAGCTTGAACTGCTGTATGTCCGTATCCGCTAAGCGTCGCATAGAATTCCAACAAGGAGAGATGGAAAGTCATTTCAGGTCGTTGGGGAGTTGCTGCAAATAGGTGATGTTGGATGAGAAACACAGTGGCTGATGGATAACATTTTTTGCAGAAAGTGAAGTGCTCATTGCATATGATGCCTATAAAAGTATTAGTATTGAATAGAGCTGCAGGATTTGAGCGAATGTATGTAGCCTTGTACCAGTGTAGTAAATGCTGTCAACTGAAAGAGAACGCAATTGAGGAGTCTCGCAACCGCTTCTACATGGATCGATATAGCTGGGACTCGATGCTTCGTAATCTAGAGCTCCATTTTTAAGGAGTCGATATAAGCATCTGCAAGTAAGGGCATTGCTTCCTCCCAGGCAGCATTGGCTCGCTCTACCCTTTCTTGATGACGACTTTGAGGTTGGGAATCGTTATCTGCCCCAATGGCTGGATCCTCAAAATCCTCACCAATACTGGCCAGATATCACATCCTACTGTAATTAGTCCTTTGCTAAACTCCAAAACAGTTTTCTATACCATTCATACCATAATGAATTGCTACTGGATGCGAGGCACTATTTGTGTGGGCACATTTTTCGAGAGCCGAAGGATCGTCTTCAAGACTATCCACATTCAACAATCGTTTTTGTACGGATTCAAAAACTGGTTTCCCTGTTTTGTCTAACACGACGTTGTTGTTATCGTCTTGTTTACGGTCATGTTGAGTACTATAAGTTTCAGGTCATAATTCACTGTCATCGTATTTAACCCTTCTAACTTTCTTTCTAGGTCGCATGATACGAGCACGGGTTGACTTAAAACCAAGAAGAAAAGGCAAGAGAAACGAAGAACAAGAGAAAAAGAGAACAAAAGGAAAATGTGGCTATACAACTTATTATAAATAATCCATTCTTATAGAGGCGTGACAGAAGGAAAATAACTTTATATTTATCGTATCATCTATTTCGTAGATCAATTTTCATTATTTTCATCCTTCCAGTGGTTTATCATCCAAACTCTAATTTAATCGACTACAATGACGTCTATCGGACGAATTTTAGCTGGGAAAATTGTTTCTACACTCATATTGGTTGGCGGATTCACAGTTTAAGAAAACACCAATGTCCAATAAACGAAAACAAGTACAAGGACGACCCCAAATTATATGGGATTGTCCTTCTTGCAACAATGACGATGCTCACTTCTACAGAAAAGGGATTATGGCTGGCACTGCGTAAGTTCTGTATATTTAGTGCACGGAAAAGGGACGGTGAAGGAGTCGGTGAATGTGTGTTTGTGCCTGAAGAAAGAAAGGTTAGAACTTAAACTATAGGAGATTGTTGATCATTACACAGAGAGTGCAAACGATGCGGTCATGTGTGGAAATGGGAAAAGCAAGGCGAAATTGCCTTTGTTGATGCAAGGCCCAAAACGATCGCACATTCTCAACGTACAGCACTAGTCGACGATGCAAATCACTATCCGTCTTCTCTTTTTGGTGGTGACACTGACCTGTCCGATCTAGAATCCTTACAAACAATTTCAACGAATACGATCAGAAGCGGCAGCCGCGCGCAATCAACACGCATGACAGTTGAAGAAGAATACCCCTTGGCGAAAACCCATCAAAAACTTGACTCATTTAAAAAGCTTCTATCATCAATGGAGACCAAGCCTACCGTCATCACCAAAAGAAAAAAGGAAGAGGATGTTGCACTTGAAGAAACGGCGAAACCCAAGAAGCAGCGAACGATCGCGCGTGGTAATGACGACAGGGGCATCGCTAGCGAATCAATGTTTGAAAGATGGCCGAAGAAGCAGCTACCGCCCAAGCGACAGAAACGCAACCCATCAAACGATGAGGACAGTGATGACTGCAACGACGAAGAAAAGAAAATTGGATACAACGAAATTTCTGTCTACCAGGGAGAATCATCTGAATCGGATATCGTTTTTGACGACAGTGATGAGAGCGATGGATTCAGCACGCCGGACGAAGAGAATCATGAAGAGAAGCGATCAAAAAAGAATAAGGGCAAGGGAAAAGCCAGAGCGAAACCTAAGGCAATGAAAACATCATCTCGCGAAACGACGATGCCAATCAAAAAACTCGAGCAAACTCCAGATTCTTTCAATGACGGTGAGAGCGACAGTTCTGACGACAACATCTTTTCCGATCAAGAAGACTTCTATAACTCACCTGAGGCATCGTCATCCCAGAGAAGCAAAAGGCAGAAAGCAGAAAGCAAAGATAGCAGTAGAGGCAAGAATCGTAGCTACACGCAGTATAAACCAAGTCCAACCAGCAAGTATACCCCGTTCTTGCTGTTCAACAAAGAAAACCGTAAACGGATTTGCGATGAGAATCCTGGTATACATAATCGTCAAATCAGCGCAAAAGTGTCAGAAGAATTTCGAAGCCTTCCACCGGTAAGGAATACTTTCTTTTGTGGGGGTGATGAAGAGTGGGAAGGCCCCAATCGACCATGTGCTTCGTTTAACTGACGCCAACATCGAACTGGTAAATTGATTAGGAGGAGAGAGAAAAGTACGAAAACGAATCTAAACGGCTCATAGCAGAAGTGAGACGAGAACGCGGTATACGTGGACGCAACGCACGGATGCCTGGTAATGGATATATCCAATACATCAAGTCAGTCGGTGCCAAAATTCGCCAGGAGCATCCAGAATATTCTATCAAGGATGTAAATTCGGTCATAGGAAGTGAATGGAAGAAGCTGAGCGCCGAGGAGAAACAAAAGTTTAACGACCTTGCAACAAAACTACGCAAGGAATTCGCCGAGAAAAACCCAGAGTATACTGCCACAGCTAAGGCAAAGACAGTACAGCGGATAAAAGAAACAAAGGAAAAAAACTCGCTCAAAAAAGACCGTGATTATTGATAGCCTTAGTGGTAGCAGCAGTCATCTACCAAAGCAAATACGCATTCTTACACGAAGTACTTTATAATATCCATTACCTTTCTTTAACTGAATAAGTAAATAAATATTGCTGGTTTACTATAAAGTTTGTTTTGATCTGACTTGTGGAATATTGTTCAACAAACAAGTGTTATATAGAATATGGTCTATCAGTGTAAGCACAACATAAGCGTCGCATTATGCAGCCCGTGTAGGTTAAATTAGTAAGCGCGTGAAAGTGTGTTTCAGAGAAATAGGTTCAAGTGGAGTTTTGAGTATAAGAGTATCTGAGAGTCATGCATGTAATAAACTACCACCAAATCTCGCTAACTCGATCTTTATTGAGTTCTACTGGCGGTCCTTCCTCGCTTCGCTCGGATCAATGACCCCCCGTGTCAACGGAAACGCGTAGCAAGGGGGTTCCCCCTGTGGAGCGAGGTTACGGATACAACGCTTACAACGGATCAGTATTTCGCTATTAAATGCTTGTTGTCTGTTTTCAATAACAAAAGCAAGGTCATTCATTGTGCAGTGAGAAGTAGTCTATCATAGGAAGTGGTCAAAGTTAGATACTTGACCACCTCCAAAATAAAATGCAATACGAAAAAAAGTGTAGGAAAAGATGATGTAGTGATATAAATAAGAAAGTAAAAGAGAATAGGCGATCAAAAGATTATAGAAGAACTTTGAAAAACAACATTTCGGTTGTTTTGGCCATGCTGACCCGAGATCCTTGAGCTCTTAGGATCTAACATGATTCTAATGGATGAAGGGGTGCGGACGCGTGACAAGGAGGTTCAGGCAAGTAGAGGCCAACAGTGTTGAAAGTTTGACCCTGTGCCTTATTGATGGTCATTGCAAATGCCAGGCAAACAGGGGAATTGTGTGCGTTTTAACTGAATGTGGGAGCGTGTTTGTTATGGGTTAGTGTTATGTGGGGGATTAAGACGATGTTGCCGGCATGAGTTCCAGTGGCTATATCAGCTTCAAGTACATATCGCTGGAAAGAGCGTACAACCAGCCGTGTCCTGTTGCAGAGACCACCCGCAAAAGCATGGCTGGGCAACCGACTTTGAGTTTTAGCGAGTGTGGTGGAAGGTCGGATGGATTCATTGCATTGAGAAGCTCTGGTGGGTATGTGAGTTGATCTTCTGGATCATCCACTGTATCAGCGTTCTGGAATTCAAGTACGGTGCCTAGAAAATGGTTGAGTATCATACCAGATCATTGGTTGCTGAAACGTCGACATTCTTTGGAGTCAAGATAGAGCGACTAATGAGGTAATCACGATCCACGTGTGGTGCGTTGAGGTTGCCGTAAATGGCTTCTATGAGCTCGTACGTGTTGCAATGCGGCATGATTATTCGATCTGGGAGCCGGACTATGTCATCAGTGGTTGACACCAACAGCTCAGCACCATCATCAATGCGCAGTAGATATTGTGCAAACTCGCGAAGCTAGTTTGCGTCATTTGTGTTTGCAGCTTCTTGGACGCGCATGTTGGTTTCAAGGCGGTGGATGGTGACACTTGGCCAAATTGATGAGCGATTTAAGCACTACTGTACGATTTGCGAGCCCAACGCATTTGGCATCACAGGAAGGACCTATTATCAGATACTTTACTGTGAGTACTACCGCTCAATAACAAAAGAATACATAGTAGAAGAGAGTATTCAAAGTTGTATACCTGGCGAAAGTCAACACCAAAGACCATGATTTTCCCACCAAATGGAACATTGGCAAGCGCGGGATCGTCATGTCTCATGAGATACTGTATACATAGTGAATACGTTGATACTTGTATTCAGCATGTTTAAAACGATCACACTTCTCAGATGATGAAGGATTTGAAATGAGCTTCATATCGTGTTAGTGACGGTTATCTGCCTTTTCTCGATGCGATACCCGTCTACTCACAGTCTCATTCATTCACTGTAAAGTAAAGTATCTGACCTGGAGGAACCACACACCTCGGCGCGTCATAAACGTGAGAGAGTAATCTGATTGGATAGATTGAACTGGCTCAAATGCCGCGTAGCATGTGTGTTCGTTACTACTATATAATCGTGCGGCCGCAGCAATCATGCCACTCTTCTTCCTCCTCATCAACTTTTATAGACCAAGGCTATTCAATGTGAGTGTCACTGGAACGGATTAGAAGATCGGAGAGCGTATGTTTATGGTTGTGATTTCTGAAACATGCGGCATAAAGCGTGGCAAATTTGATGAGCATCACACGAAGGAAACAATTATACATGGAAAGAGGGTTTCTCATGATCCGTTTATCTCACTTTCTTTCTTTTTGACACAGTCCTTCTTCCCTTCACGTTGGCTCTCAAAGCACAAAATATAACCAAATGCAAGTGTAAGTACAATATGGAAAGTGCGAAGTGTACTTTGAGGTTTTGCATGTGGTTGTGATATACGAAAGAAGATCTGAATTAGACGTGTCTAATGAAGTGTGCGTACAGCATGCAGCCGCTAATGTTATCCTCCTTTCTCCTCTGCTACTACTGTTGGGTTAATTTTGTCCGGCGGACAAGTAACGGATAGTGAGTATAAGCAGAAGTGGACACGAGCATTGGTAGGTGAGTAGGATGGCCTGGATGCTGGAGATGACGTGTTAAAGATGTGCAGTGTGCACAACAGCGTGACGGGAAAGGATTCCTGACCATGACGTTTGCAGTATGGCAGTCTCTCAAGATTTTTCTCTCTCTCCTCCCTTTTCTTCTCTTATTCTTTTTTCAGAATTGGTCGTGCCCTTCTTGCTTTTCCTCTCTCTGACTCAAGGCACTCTTCCACCAACGCAGTTGGATGCCATAACAGTAAGTATAGCTGGAAAGAATCTTGTGCTAGTGTTTGTCCTTGCGTGTTTGGAAAACCAGGAAGATGTCTGTCATGGCATGTCAAAAAGTGTAACATGTCGTGTACGCAGCTGCTTTTGGATGTTTTTTTACATATTAGAGGCAGGCTCTGCGGTGATCTGTTTGGATTTGGATTGGTTTAGACCCACCTCTCTCTGTCTTTATCGTTTCTGTAAAGCGGCAAAGCAAATGTAAGTATAGCTGGATCCAGCTTGGGATGGAGGAGGGTGGCCATGCCGTGTCAAAAATAAAGATAGCACCGTGGGTGCAGCCCTACAACGAATCTTTTTTTTCTAACTAGAAGAGGTGTTTTTGTCTTGGCTGAAATTCTCTGCTCTGCTCTGGCCGGGTGCTCGGCTTTCCTGTGCCTCATGGTAGAAGTATGGGTAAGTGTAGCACGATAGGATTTTGTGTGTGCGTGTGTGCTTTAAAAGTTTCCCAGTATCTGTTCGTCTCTTTTGTTTCTCGGAATGGCGATAGTGCACAGAAATCTCTATGCTGGTCAAGATTGATGCTCCACTGTCATGCCGCTCCTAGAAGCCGACCTGTCAAGTATGTAGTCCATCGGCTATGATCAGGAGCTATCCATCCATCTGGACGATGGCGTTTGCTTTTTGCTTTGACTTGGACCTGAGGAAGTGGTTAAAAGTCTCATCTTCTTCCTTGCGTTTCCAGATGTATCTTTATCGCCTCATGCGAACGGCATACTCCCACCCCAGGCAGCCTTCGGGCGTAAGTCCTGTCTTTACCATTTACCCCAGCCACGGGTCAAAAGTGCGCTGGTGGTCCCTTTTGAATTCAGGTAATGCTTTGCGTAAGTACTTGCTTTCTCTCTCTCACTCTCGGTGTGCGGGTGGATTTACATGAAAAATGCTGAGTTTTTCTTTTGTGGGTCGAAAAAAAGCTAACTCGTAACCCTAATAAATAGATACAATCCATACTACATACCGCGAATATGCTATCCAACGTTTTAAAAATGACGAAAGATATTCATACTATACAGGTTCTGTAATAGCGGATAGTTACAGATGTATATCAATAAATGATTATTTCCTGCTTTGATTTTATTGAAGATACGTTATAAAAGGATGTAAGCTGAAACAGTAGTTTTGACCATAGTAATTCTTATCGTAGTTGGCCGAGCAGAAAACTTCATCACCTGTAAAAAATATTTTGGATCAGTACAAAGAGAAAATAATCATCGAATTTAGAAAATTAGAGTACATACCTGCATATTGCTGTTTATAAATAGCAAATAAAGACAAAATTATTATTAGCGATTCTCATTTAGAAATTTTTCTACGAGTTTTGATTTAAAAGGATAACCAACCTTAATAGTAGGTGTAGACCAGCCACCGAAAGGAGAGAAGTTGTTGAAGCTCAAAGCGTAATCCCAGCCCTATGAAGTTCAAAAAGAATACAGCAATGAGTTACCCATGTGAAAAGATAAAGAAAGCGCTATTTTAGGTTAGAACGATACCTTACAGCGTACCAAAGGGGTACGGAGCTGTCAAGAACCCAGGATACAGAGCCAGTAATGGTTTGCCATTGGTAGTAGCTATTTCTGGCTATATATAGCAGTAAGTATATAATAGAGGACGTAAGCAATGGGGTTGCTACACAATTGAGTTATACCTGGAGTAGACGCCCCACTTCCAGTCAGAGCTATCCAAAGCCGACTTGAACTGCTGCAGAGCTATTACATTACATTTAGTCAGCACAGACATTCCTCTTCCACTATCGTGAACAAAAGGGAGATATAGAATGAAAATTATCGATAATAGAATAAATGCTCTTGAATTAAGCTTACTTGTTCGGGCAGCGGAGGTCGAGGGCCAATTGTTAGCAGCAGAATCGACTTCAACATCGAGCCACAAAGTACCAACAATCATATTGTTGTCGCCAACATAGGTAATGATCTCGTTAAGCTGAGTAGCAGGCGACTTGCACGTGGAGCGGCCAGTGCAAGGGAGCCAGTAAATATCAATCGAGGTGAATCCGGCAGATCTGGCATTCAAGTAATTCTGGTAGCAGTTTGAGTCAATCAGGCCTCCCTGTGCACATTGTCAGATTATAAAGAGCGTTAGTTTCATTAACGCGTCTCTTTCATTATCTCATATAGTACTTGGCAGTGTTTTTCCAGACACATCTAAGCTGCTGTTCTTGATGCTTGTCCGAGCATGATTGCTTACCGGATTTCTGCCCCAGGCTTCGATGTAGCAACGGATAATAGCATGATCATAGCCATAGTTCTTAACACATGACAAGGAGCTCGTACTGGTCAAAGCTAATCCACACCGGTGTCAGCATAAACATGGCCACTAAAGGTTGACGCCAATGCCAAAACGGCAAGTAGCAAATAGTTCTTCATATTGGTTTAGGCTGCAGAAGTAGTTTAAAGGTGCAAGGTCTATAAGAAGAAACGACTCGAGAGGACAACTTACAACTATCCTTTTTTCGACTTAGCTTTTATAAGCAATGAGCTAATAGCCTGTGCTACCATCAACGCGAGAGAGAGAGATTTATTCTTCGTCCTTCGTACGATTCTTCCTGGTACGGCTTGGTGGAATCGAGTCTTAAGACAGCAGAAGAAGAAACAGATAGTTCGCTGTGTGGTCGGATTTGTTAAAAACTTCCTTTTGCTCAAAACAATCCTGCCACCTTGTCAATGCAAGCTAATTCTGTTTTGGAAAGCCTTTGCTTTTTATGTAGGTCAGCTCAATCTGGAAACTGACGAACATGTTAAAAATTCTCTATTGCTCAACTTGCACCTTGCGTGCTTATTCTTTTGAGCATGTATATTATATACTTATTTCTTGAAGTCACTGCTTTAAAAAATACTATAGCAATAATACGTTGTAGTGATATTAGTATTTCATCAAATTATCCTCAAGCGAAACCAATTTTCTTTATGCGTTTTTCTTCTTCAAGAGATAAAGGAATAAAAGAAGGCAATTGAAGGGTCTTGAGTAGCACAAGGCTTAAACACAGCAAAAAAGAATCTATGTCAGATAATTTTACTTTCTTTAACGTTGTACACGATATCAATTATAGCGAGTGTAGCTAGTATTTATAACCTGTACGCATAGTACTGAGGAGGAATAGCTGCTGTTACATATTGACTAATGTAGTATACATAAGACTCGTAATCATTATTGGATAACATAGTCTGCATGTGCTATTTATCTGTGATGTGTGAGATCGCGATGATGATGTGTCCCCCAGATCTTTGTAGTAATTAATTAAAAATTACTAATTAATATTATAATTTTTTTAGATAATTAAGTTCTGGGAACAGAGTTTATCTTCTAAACCTAGAACAGGGCTTAAGCTCTAGTCTAAATAATTAATTAAATTAATTTACTAAGTCTAATGGCTTAATGACGATAAAATTAATAATCAATATTTTTTTTTATTTCTTATTAAATCTTAATTTTATTTTGAAGAATTTTAAAGAAATATTAAGATTATATATATATAATTATTTACTCATGATGCTATTATCATTTATTGAGGTACTTATTGTTATTGTACTATTATTAATGTCTGTAGCTTTTATTACTATTGTAGAACGAAAAGCTATGGGATCTATGCAAAGACGACTAGGTCCTAATAAAGTAGGATATTATGGTCTGTTACAACCATTAAGTCAAGTGGCATCTCTTAATTAATCTTCAAGAGTAAAGTCAGAAGATTATAGAGATGAAAATAAGACTATATGCTGGGAAATTCTTAAAATTTGCTATACCTTATTGGTTACAATTAATAAATTCGAATTATCAGCAGGAAACTAATTAAAAAGATTAGAATCCTCAATGATCACATGTCTTACATTTTTATAAAATGTAATAATATGATCTATTTACTCAAAGAATGTTGTAAAATTTGGGAAACTATTTTATTTAAACTTTGTAATCAAATTAAATTCATACACTAAATATAGTGTTTTATTAATTATTATTTTATCTATTATAATTTTACACGTAGAGACGTAGTTAATAGTAATTTAGCTGAGAGGCAACCTTGGTACCCGAATCTCGGTCACCTGTATCTTGTTCAGCCAGTGTGAAGATTGTATATGGTCAGGATCGATGGTCATCAGTAAGTGAGCTTGATGAACGACAGAGTGTATATGTAGAAGGAAATTAGAAGCGCATTCTGATTTGTCGCAATTGATGAAGTACATCGTACTATGATATCATACGTGTGGATGTGCTTTCTGCCAATAAACTTGCTTTTTTGATCGATGCAATGTTGAGAAAAATTGCAGTTGTCTTTGCTTGGTCATGATCGAGATCGAAGTGGACATGTGTGCCACTGACACTTGGAGGCTTAATAGTATCGATTCGCAGTGACGATGTCACCAGTAGATTCCATGATTTAGTGCCGATGATAAGCTTCTTGCCATCACTGTCCATTTTTGTCGTGATCCACACATTTGGGTACTTGGTATTGTCTAGGGGTAACGTGGTCGAAGGTGGTGATCCCTTTTTGGTAGAGAAATTTTCTCGATGGACATCTACCATTTGAGTTCGGCCGTAAACTTCCCCACAGTTGATAATCATTGCCTCGGTCATGTTATTGATTGCAATTGCGCCAGCTAGCATTTGCGCACAAACAACTGGAAATATAGAAACGGGTATTAATCCTTAACAGTAATTTATAAAAGGTTTTATTAATTAAATATATATAATTGTTTAAAAATATATAGGAAAAAAAAATTAGATTATAATTTTTTTATTTTTGAAACATTTAAGATATTTTCTTTAATTTTTTTTTTAATTCATATAATATGTATAGGTTTTGTATAAACATGTTTAAACCATTAAAAACAAAATATTCTTTTATGATTAATTCAAATCTTATAATAGTGGAATGGTAATGAGCAAGTCCCTTCTCTAGCCGAGGAATACTTGGACGAAGGCTAGCTTGATAGTGAAAGACATAACTAAAATTAATATACTGTTTACAGTAATAATAATTGTTAAGGATTGAAACTCAACACAGTCCAGTCTGTGTTGAGCATATTGGCGATTTCTGGAGACATTTCAGCATACGAGTGTTTTATCAGATGATGCTTGTATGGACCGTAGTGTATAATGGACGTAAGGTGTGTTTGTCCCACGGTTGACGATGATGTGTTAGCATTTTCAGTCTACTTTTGTCGTTTTTCTTAGTGGACGTGCTCGATCTGCATTTGATTATCACAATCAGGTTTGATCATTTGCATCAAATTGTCTTTATGTGTTATTGCAGCAAGTTTAACATTATTGGAATCAACTAAGGCAAATGGTTGAAGCTGCATTTCATTCAGAATCCACAGTGCCTTATTTCGAGTTTCTGGTTTCGCAGATACAAGGCGAGATGCACAGAGTAGTGCTTCCTCGTAAGTTCGTTTGGGCGCTGTAGATGCTTCAGGGACTGGCATTGTGATCGTTCGGTGAGAATTCTCACATCGATATTTTCATCATCATCTGATTCACTAGATTCATCGGCATTGCCTCGCGAGTTTAATATGGTGCATTTCGTCTGTAATCGCCAAAACTTCATTTTGTTTCAATTTTCAACTTTAAAATTCAGATTCTTTATTCGGTAATATATGTAACGTGTTAATAGTGAATGGCAATTCTGTGATGTGAAGTATACTCTCTTGAAGAAAACTTTTAACTAATCCCAGTGCTTCTTTTCTGGGTATATCCTACAAATATGCCTAAACAATCTCCCAATCATAAGGGATTGTCTCCTCTTCTATTGTTGTTTGAATTGCCTCGTTCAATGTGGTTCCAGTGACGGTAATACGACCATTATCATTACATTGCTTTTTCTTAGCAGCCTTTTGGTGCTTACTTTGGGGAGCCATGGTAAAACAGTATAGAGAGTGAGGGAAAGCAAATCTCGAACATAATTGGCTGATAGCTATTCACACGGGACCGTAAAAACCCTGACGCGCTTGTGCAACATGTTTCAAATCGCATTCTTCCCTGCTAAATATCTGAAAATTGCCTTTGACCAACCATCTTTGACAGCTATCAACTTTTTTTTAAAACTTTTTTTGCAACTTCTAAACTTCAATAACTATTCTTTACATGCCTAAAAGTGTTTATTAAAGTATAGATTTGAAATATAATGACTTAGGGTAAAGTAGATAGATCTCAAATTTGGAAGAAATTATTGGCGATTACAGATGAAATGCACCATAAATATGTAGAAGAAAGCAGTTATGATGTGTAATGTGGATTACAGTTATGACATGTAATATCGATTATGAGTATCAATCCATAACAATTAATTTTAGTTAAGGATTTCACTGTCAAGCTACCTTCATCCAGGTATTCCTCGGCTAGAGAAGGGACTTGCTCACTACTGTTCCGCCACTATAAGTATTAAATTAAACATAAAGGGATATTACAACATAAAGGGTTTAAACAGATTAATACAAAACTTAAACTGTTTAAAGAATTAAAAAAAAATAAAAAAGAAATACCTTAAGTGTTTCAAAAATAAAAAAATTATAATCTAATTTTTTATTTTTTCCTACATATGTTTAAACAATGATATACATTTAATTAATAAAACCTTTTTTGATTTACAGATAGGGATTAACACCCTATCGAGTCGCTCTTACTGCTTGCTGTTGCTGAGTAGTTGCCACGATGTCTTTTGAAGTGCGATCGTACAGTAGAGCCGGTTGTCATAGATTTTTTGTAAATAGTGCAAACGAACTCGCCGGTAGCTATGTCGCGTTCCAGTACCATCGCAATGGTTTCCCCTAAGTCAAGTGTGAACGAATGAATGATGCTTTTCATATGCACAAAGAAAAAGACAAACCTTGATCATTGCTGTAATTCACTTCGACTGTTGGAGAATGCCCATTTCTCCTGTGGTTTGCTAATTGCCAAGACGTTTCGAAGTGCGTGTCGCAAAATTCACAAATATATTTGGATGTCATTGTCACGGCAACAATTAGTGAAGTGAAACGAAAAAGCAGGTTTTTTATGGCGTTCTAAATTGAAAGAGCAGTTGTAAGCAGTGCAGCTGTATATATCAACAGGTAGGAAATGATCGTGACGGAGTCCATGCGTATCATGTGCTTGTCCACTTATCAACAGTCATGAACTATGAGAGAGTACATCACACACGTCATTGTTGATTTATTATGCAGCTGTAACAGCAAAGTATTCCACACGTGGGCGGCAATGTTTAGAGCGATGCTTCTTATGTGGACAAGAAAAAGACAAACCTTGATCATTGCTGTATTTTACTTCCACTGCTGAGGAATGACGATTTCTTGTGTGGTTTGCCTAGATGTCTCGAAGAACTTGTCGCAAGTTTTACAAACACATTTGGATGTCTTCGTTTTTTCGTGTATGAAGAGTTTATTCAGATGCCGCCAAGGGCGGGCATCGCAGAGAAGAAAATATATGATGTAAACGAAGGCAAAGGAGAGAAAATGCGAACTACGCTATTGTGCGGTTTTCTTGTTGCAGATGATGGAGCATTCGGATTGCGCGAGCAGCAGCAACACCTTGAGGCCAAAATGGCTTTTGATGAAAAATATGTTGCCAGTGTGCGTTCCACAGAGCAAGGGTTGTGCAAGCAGGTTTTGGCTGTGGGTTAGCTGGCCACACGGATTGTACATGAGAATAGTTCAGCAGGCGCTTTGTTCGGGCAAGACCACAAGGAATGTTCATTTGTATCCATACCATCGCAAAAAATGCAGGTGGATGAAGTGACAGTACATATCCGGGCAACGTAGGTGTAAACGAGCTCGACTTGACAGCCCAGCAAAAAGGATCCCTTTAAGAAATTTTTACTTTCTTGAACGATGTACACGATATCAATTATAGCGAGTGTAGCTAGTATTTATAACCTGTACGCGTAGTACCGAGGAGGAATACTGTAGCTGCTGTTACATATTGACTAATGTAGTGTACACAAGACTCGTAATCATTATTGGATAACATAGTCTGCATGTGCTATTTATCTGTGATGTGTGAGGTCGCGATGATGATGTGTCCCCCAGATCTTTGTAGCACAGCATTATATGTGTAACACTTGTCGTTAATTGATTCGAGCGTGGTGCACCTAAAGCAACGCAATTTACTTGTACTCTACCGAACGTCATAAGTTTTAGAGCAGCTTGGAAAGATATACAACAGAATGTACATGTTGTTACTGCGCGAGCCGCTGTCGTGGTGTGTTTTTATGGTACTTTGTTACACACAACGACTGACGCGTTAGCATTTCGCATTGTCTGTAAACGAATGACCCTGCATTAAATTGCCCACGAGAGGAATCTGTTAACAATGTTTAGCACAAGATCACTCATCGATGCATGTAATTTTTGAAGTACAATAACTGGACAAAGGAACAGCCGACTGTTTCTTCTTATCGCCGCAATATATCATCAAGCAGCGTGAGCTAAAAGATATTACTACATCCCCCAAAAAACTAACTTGCACATTTATGGCTACCACAAATATACAGTAAAAACATCTTGGGCCATGCGACAAAATGCTTCCTTGCTACCAAGAGCTTTACATAGACCAAGACTCTCATTCCGCTAAATGTTTTAAAATGCAGTACATAACAGTGACAGAAATATTTTTTCGACATGCAGCAGTGTAGTCAGTTTGACGTATATTCGACTATCATCACAGCATTTTCAGAGCTAGATAGCGATCATTCACTCTTCAATTTGGCTCTAAGGCACGGTGTGTGATTGGCACCGATATCTAAGAAGCTTGCTGCAACCATGCCAACAAATACAACGACTTAATTTGCACGTCTTTTTCCATACAATCACGAATCATGCATCAAACTTGCCGATCTCGGCTACAACCCTATAAACGTAACATCACAATGACATGAGTTCGTCCAGCTGCAGTTACGAACAACCAGGTGGTCTATGAGTACTGCAGACAGATGGAGCTAACAAAGGAGAAGCGCCAGCGTCAATTATCATGCCAATTTAATAACAAGCATCGCTTGACGACCCTGATCCTAAGCGTGCGCCAGTCTCATTACAGGACATCCAGGAGGTCCATACCACAATTCCGTTTTTGAAGTCTCAAAAGCTTACGACAATCACCACGTGGTTGCTTCATCAAAACACAATCTCATATGTATCCGAGATGTTTTCAAGGAGGTAATTCATATGTATCTCCGATGGGCTCGGTTGATCTTGCTGTGAATGTAATGGATCTGGATGGTTATGTTATTGATGTTATTTGTTGAACATAAAAACGTCCTTTCTCAGGTTGCATAATGTGTATCTATCACCTTTAATAATAAAATCTCTCATATGAAATGTTTCTTTTGCTATTGACAACATAATAGAATGGCAGATCCCGCGTTATTATTGTATATAAAGCACTTGAAGAATAAATCGTTTCATCTTTTCGAACCACGTGTATATATTATTCTTTCACGACATCTAAGCAAACGTTGATCAAAGGGGCAAATCTAGATGGCTTGTGAGCTTCACATAAGCTCTACAGAGATTCATTAAATATACCATAGTTGCCATAAAAAGCGATAACTGTAAAAGTAAGATGAGAACCACAACGAAGAAAAAAGGGAAAACGATATTTTTTAGAACCTGTTATGAATTATTTGTATGCCCCTCATCTATATGACGCTGGTTCAAATGATATTGCATTTATAGTAATAAAAACCACCAGACCGTTCTTCATTCTGTTTTAAATGTGCCTCCGTGCTTCGCAATATAATATGAAGATCTTTGTTTCCTTATATCATATTGAAGCACACAGCAGCACTCTAGAAAACAACGTTTTTCAATGACCATCATATAATTATGGTTTTTTGCCATTGTTGATGCTGTGCAACTTTAAGCGTAATTGTCTACGACCAAGAACTATCAGCGCTCTTTGTCTGTAACTGTACTAGTGGATCTGACTCAGCCTCTTGGCAAAGTTCGATTCAGAAAATGAAAATCTAAATAAAGCATTGACACATAGTGGCGATATTCGGATATATTCTTTTTCTTTTTCCTCGTTTTTATATTAGTGGTTAGTACTGTAGATATTGCATAGAGGAAAAGAAAAAAAAAGACATGCAGCAGGAGCAACAATAAAATCACGCACTTATTCAAGGTACTTGTGCTTTATGGTGGCTTCTTGCTTTCTATCCTAGATGATTCTAGGGTACTGTAAATTTTTACGTACTTCACCTTCCTTTTTTGGATTTTTACGTACTTAGCCTCCAAGATTTTACGTACTTAGCCACTCAAATACGTATATCGGTTCTGACGCTGTATATTCGTACTATAAAATTTTACATACTTCCTATTAGGAATTTTACGTACTTCTTGTCTTTTTTGTGCCTCGTTTGAGTAGATCATACAAATAGCTACCATTGATGTAGCCTACTTTGACTCTGTATAACCGTCGCAGCTATAATGGCTACTGTGAATTTTTACGTACTTCACCTTACTGTTTATGCAAAAATTTACATACTTGGCCACCAAAATACATAAATGTTATGAACATTCCTCGACCTCCAGTAAGTGATCATCCTCAACCTCGTTGATGACACATATTAAATCCCCATCCATCCATCATCATCCAAATTATTAACCTTAATACCAATCTTTCCATTTATTCACATCATTAAATTCTATAGTAAAAGATATATTTATATATATATATATCATAGTCTTTGAATGATAAAACATTAGTCAGTTATCTTGTTTCCTCCCTATACCTTGTTCTTGTTTTTTCCCTCACCATCTGGTCTCCTACCTTCTGGTTTCCTTCTTGTCTTGTCCTGTTCTTGCTGTAAGCACCTAGCACATTCTCGTCTGGTGTTTCTGTCCTTGTCTTGTCTTGTCCCTGTCCGCACCTTACAGTAAATCAGTTCTCGCACTGTATATTTGTACTACAAAATTTACGTACTTCTCATTTTGGAGTTACATACTTCCGATTTTACGTACCTTGAGCGCTAAAAGAACCATAGTTATTGTTGTTACCTTGAAGATTTTGTATATATAATTAAATTTCATGGAAGGGTAAGAAAGCCCACACTATGTTTTAAGGTATGTAAAGGTTGATGTACGTAAAAGTTGGTGTTAGTGAGATTGTATGAGTAGTGAGTGTAAGTAATCAAGGAACACACTCAGAAAAAAGAGACTGGTTTTCCTACCAGAGCGACTGCTTTACCTGCAATCGCTGAAAATGGAAGTATGTAAAAATTCGTGCACCCATGCTACTAGTATCTCAAAGATATTGCTGCTAATCGTACTACAACTGCTAAACACTAACGATGTCTATGTCTGATGATTAGATGATTTGCCTCTGCCAGTCTATAAACACCCAGCTGTTAGCCCACCTCCACCGACGTATGCCCAGACGGGCGCTAGCAAGATTTGACGTATTGGCTCTATTACAATATCTCATCCTGGAAGCTTTATATAATTCTTGCTAATGCAATTTTGAAAAAAGTCTTCCAAGTACTCATTTCTGCTATTTGTAACAAATGTAAATACTTCTTTCTACACATTTCTGCTCGCTTTACGTATCCTTCTCTACATGCAGTAATTATTCCATTCAAAAGTTGAGTCTTCTGCTTTAGATACTGACTGATCCTGTTTCCATGGTGTTGTTGAAGGTACACTAATACAGTAAGCCCTTGCAAAAGGGGAACATCTAACTCCAATTAGATATTAGATAATACTATTGGCTGTAAGAAATCTATTGGCTATAATAATCCAAATTGTACAAAAAAAATTGAATTTTGTGTATATATAAAAATAATTGGTAAGAAGAATAAACATTATTAGTAAATATTTTTGAAAACTATAAAATTTTTTCAATCACTAGATTATAAAAAATTATTATATTTTCTTATCTCATTTGAGAAATATTAAAAATTAAATTCTAGAGTTTATATTTTTATATTTCCATATTACTTTTTTAAAAAATAATTATTTTATTTTTTTTATTTTAAGTCTAAAAAATAAAATTTATTTTATTTTAGCGAAGCTAATACTTTTCGGGTCTTTAGACCCTTCAAGTCTTTTTTTAAATCAAAAATTTACAATTTTTGAGGCAAAGCCTTGCTTCTTACTTTTTAATTTATTAAAAAGAGTGAAACTTCGTTTCACTAAAAAGAATAAATTCTTTTTTTATTTAATAAAAAGACTTAAAGGGGGATAAACCCCAGGTTTATAGCTCCTTTTAGTCGCTAAATATAAATCAAAGATGTATATTTTCAAGGACTTAAAGAAAAAAAAATAAAATAATTTGTTTTTGTTTTTTGATATATAATTTAAGTGTTCAATTAGAGAAAGTTAAGTGTAACTTTACTTTTCTAATGAACATTATGGGTGATTTATGATATATAAAAAGAAATTATAGATTATAAAAAATTTATTAAATTTTTTTAATCACTATATTAATAGTTAACCCTCTAAGAAAGGAATGCCAGGTATGAATTCAAAGTATATTGAAGATTTATCCACATTATGTTATATACCAGTTGAAGAAAATATTGTAAGTATTACTAAATTTATGGTAAAATATTTATTATTAGAATATGTTCATCAAAAAAAGTATTTAGTACATAAAAGTGATAAAATTTATGATGGTGAGCATTATATTGTAAAGAAGCATATTAAAATTTACAAGTTAAAAATTAGAAATATTATATATGATCCTATATTTGTTGCATACAAGCTAATTAAATTTAATCATTATAAGAATTTATTTAAAATAGTAGATCTAATTTTATTTATGAATATAATTAAAAAGATATTTAATGAAAAAGAAAATATTGAAATTGATGAGCAAGATATTGAAGGATTTTTCAAAAATGATGATGAATTGTATATTGAAAATGGTAATGAATATAGGTTTTGAGAGCATTTAATAGAAATGTTATCAGAAAACTTTTAATTTATGCCAAGAAATAAATTTCAAACTCAATTACTTTTTGAATTTTTGTATTTAAAAAAAGAAATTGTTTCACAGATTCAATCAAAATGGTTGCATTAAACGAATTCCTCCCAATCAACCATATCCAATTACATAATAATCTGAACAAAGAATTAGATGTATTTATGGAAAATGAATTGGAATCTTACATTAATCAAAATATTGTAGAAAAATTAAAAATGAAATTACAAAATAAAATAAAGTCATTGTTTTTAACTGACTACTTTTTATACTTGAGCATGAATAATAAATTTTGTACCTATAAATTTAAAAAAGGAAAACGTGATGGTCAGTTTTGTGGTAGAAAAATCAGAACAAATTTACCTGATGGTAAAAAGAATTACCTTTGCTGTCAACATAGTAAGCTTCATATTCCTAAAAATAAAAAACTTGTTGTTTATAAATCTAATAACACTGAAGATGAGAAAATTGAAAAAAAAGAAAACAAGAAAAAGAAAAAAACCAACCTATTAAATTTATTATAGGAAACCTATTTTATTTATGTTTCAATTCAATTATTCCTTAAATACAATCAATATTTTTAAATAATATGGTATCAATGATATATTACCCAGAGTATGCAATTTTATAATATACCAAGATTATGCTTATTGATATATTCCTTCAATAAATCCTTTTGATTAAATTTATCAATTGATAACCAACTGTTATCATCAGCACTATATCCAACCCATTTTACTTCAAACAAATATGTACCATTTTCAGTTTTATGCCTAATAATCTCTTCTATTTCATATGATGCCATTGCTCGTTGTTTCACTTTATTTCGCTTTCTTTTTTTACTACACTCATTAAATCTTGGAACATCATCATTATCACTATTACTCTGATTTGAATTATTATCAGATTCATTATCAACAGTCATTTCTTCATTTGATATAGCCATATTAAGCAGGTCATTTTGTAATCTGATCATTTTATCCAGTTTATCTTTATTTTGTTTATCATTGCTGACCACTATATCAATTAGTTTATGCTCTACTAGAAAATCAAAATCATTACTGTGCCATAGTTTATAGTGTGGTAAAATAGGAATATTGAACATTTCTACAAATTTTGTAATATTTTTTAATAAACAAGCTACACAAAATTGCAGATTATAGTATTTTATGTTATCCATTTTAACAACTGACTTGTTATTATTGAATCGGCAGAATTTATTCCCAATTTCTGAAAATTGATTCTCAACTTTTGTCCTAAAACTTCCAAATGTCTTATTAAAATGATCCTCAGTAATCGTTAAGGGCTCATTTACATTTTTACGTACAGGGTATATAAAATTATCATGGCTAAAGTTATATCCTTTTTCATTAGCAAGCTCTGTAAATTATGTGATAAACAAAGTATATCCACCATCAACTGCCATTATGTCATTCTCATACATATATTTAAATAATTTCATGTTTAAAAACATGCTACCATCTGAGCTATCAGAACAAAAGTCACTTTTAGAAGTATAAATAATCATATCATTCATATCACTAACAAATTGGGTACGTATTCCATTCTTCTTAAATTTATAAGAATACATTCTTTGAAAGTGGTCAATTTCAGTATCTACATAGTTAATTCTTGAATCATGACCATCCAATACAAGTGTTACATGTTTAAATAAGTCGGGATTATGCTTTCTAGCAGATAGAATACGTAATTTGATAGATGAAAACATGTTATTCATTGAATCATTTACTATTTTGTTGATTCGTTTGTAGTTGTCCTCATCCATCCAAAACTTTTTATAAAATGTATGAAATGTGCTATGTGGTAAGTATTTTTCAAATTTTTTCACCACATACTCCAGAGACTAAATGATATAATAAAAACAATCCTTTTTCAATTTCAAAGTAAGGTCCGGGATATTCCTTGTTTGTATATAAAACTACTAGAAAATAAAATACAGCAACATAACCTAATTTACGTACCAATTCATCCTTAATTTTTTCTATGAATTTAATATGTTTCAAATCAGTTCTATGTTTATATTTATTATGTACAGTAGGCCAATTCCATTCTAGGAATTGCCAATAATTTGCAATAATTGAGTTTACTTCATTTGTAATCAGTGGTGTATAGTTTGTTGTATCCATTGGGTCGTTCTTTGTTTATATTATGGATTTTCAATTTTTATAATCATTGAATACATGATTTTGGTCACATGATGTCATAAAATTGATAAAAAATCAAAATGGATGATATAATTTAATATGGCAGCAAGCAATTTATTAGATTTATCAAAAACTATTGTAAATTTATAGCCAATTTGGTACTGTACATCCCACAAATGTATATCATATAGCCATATTGTAGCATAAAAAGAAGGATCGCAATGAAAAACAGGGATGGTTTTTACTTACATACATGCTAAGAGAGGTTGATACAGAGAAGGTACAATGTGCAGACGAAGAATATGTTGCACTCTTATTAGGTATGGGACGAAAAGGTATTTTAGACGATGTCAGCACAGAAAGAAGGATCGCATTAAGTAAAGAAGAGGGTGGGATTTACTCACAAATGATAAGAGAGGTGGATGGAGAGAAGGTACAATGTACAGACGAAGAAGATGACAGTTTAGGTATAGGAAGAAAAGGTATTTTGAATTATATCGGCGACAGATCGGTTTGCAGTTGCAATTTCCGAAGAAAGCAATGCTGCGAGACTTTCGAGCTGTCTGTTCAGCTGTTTGTTCTCGTAATCTTCACCTTCTCTTCGTCCTCACCAAACAATGCAACAACATTTGTCAAGATTGACTTGACCTGTCCATCTGGGCATTTTTTTAGAATTCCATGGACAAAAGATTTCTTCAGCGATCCACAACTACTTGTAATCACGTCTAGGGCAACTTGTCAAACAAGGATATTATTTATTATCCATCAAATTCACTACGGGGGTTAATCCTTAATTGTAATTCTTTAAAAGGTTTTATTCATTAAAGGTAAATCATTGTTTAAAGATATATATGAAAAAATAAAAAATTAGATTATAATTTTTTTATTTTTGAAACTTTTAACTTTTTTTTTAACTTTTTTTTTAATTCTTCAAAAGGTTTAAGTTTTATATAAACTTTTTTAGACCTTTAAAAGAGTTATATCCTTTTATAATTAATTTAACACAGGCTAGGAGGTACGACGACGCCCAGTTCAATAAAAAATCAATGAAGTTAGATTTTTATTAGAATGCTTGACAGTGAAATCCTTAACTAAAATTAGTTTACTGTTTACTGTAATATTAATTGTTAGGAATTGAAACTCTATATACTGGGACATCTTAATAATTAAATATACCTAGAAGGTGACAATTATTTAATTGAGATAATCAGTAAGTAACTGTGTAATAGATACTTCAGAGACTACAAGTGATAAATATTAGATTTACCAAGTTAAATCTAACATTAAGAAAGAGTCCAATCTCCTAAAAGAATTAGATCTAGAATTATCTTGAGATCTAATTCTTTTTTTTTAAATCTCTTTTGTAATCTTTTTTTTACAGTATTATTCATTAAGTAATTAATTTTAATATTGAGTAAAATATATGAAAATCTGTTGATTAAATAATGGTATAGTAGATAAATATATATAAACAATTTAATAAGTATAATAGATTTAATCTTATTTATATATTTATATAGGTAGGACATAATTATTACTTATCTATTAATATTTAGTAATAAAATTAGATTATACTCTAATTAAGACCAATACCATTATTAAATAGTCGCAGGGAGCACCAACTGACGTGGCCCCGTAAATATAGAATTATATTATTTATTACTTTACACAAATTATTACTTAATATAATTACATATCTTTTAAATAATAGTACAAATGTATCATTAAAAAATTATCTACATTGAATGTTTTAACTCTATTAATTAAATCATATTTATCTACTTTATATCCTAAAGTACAAACTTCTGTATGTATACTTTTAGCCCGGGCCAGAGGCTACATCGCTCACCTTAGCCCAGGCTAAGGTAATTCCCTCCCCAGGCTAATATAAATAAAGCACCATTAGTTGCTAATAAATCAAAAAGTAGAAAAGTATGGTATATAATATTAATTATAACTTAATTAATAGAACTCCATTTTTATCTGTAGGTTCATGTTTAGATTATATGAATATTGATAGAAATGCATTTTATAAAATTGTAGATACAAGTAAAGTATATTTAAATCATTATTATTATATTAAACCATTAACTAAAGAAATTATTATAAAATTAATTACAAAAGGATTAATTAAAGATTCTTTGTATAGAAAGAATCCTTAGGAGAGAAGTTCGCATATTTAATTGTTTATATTAGAGCAATCGCGATTTTATTCCTTTTCGTAGTAATGATGCTTAATATTAAATTAGTAGAGTTACAAGATTCAATAGAAAATTCTTCTAATCCTTACCTATTAGCTTTTGTATTAGGTACTCTATTTGTAAGTGGTTTAAGTTTAACTAATCCAAATATTTCAAAATTTGATTTACCTGCAATTTTTGATTCAATTAATTTATTATCATTTAAATCAGATAAATTAGAAACATTATTTGTAAATCATTTAATTTGGGATAATTTATTTGTATCTTTAGATCAAATTAATAGTCTAGGTCAAGTATTATACACTTCTCATGCACTATTTGTAATTATTGCAAGTATGATTCTATTATTAGCTACGGTAGGACCAATTATTTTATTATTAAATCCTACTAAACGAGTATCTTAATTAAGTAATTAATTAAAAATTACTAATTAATATTATAATTTTTTTAGATAATTAAGTTCTGGGAACAGAGTTTATCTTCTAAACCTAGAACAGGGCTTAAGCTCTAGTCTAAATAATTAATTAAATTAATTTACTAAGTCTAATGGCTTGATGACGATAAATTTAATAATCAATATTTTTTTTTATTTCTTATTAAATCTTAATAAGTTTTTTTGAAGAATTTTAAAGAAATATTAAGATTATATATATATAATTATTTACTCATGCTATTATCATTTATTGAGGTACTTATTGTTATTGTACTATTATTAATGTCTGTAGCTTTTATTACTATTGTAGAACGAAAAGCTATGGGATCTATGCAAAGACGACTAGGTCCTAATAAAGTAGGATATTATGGTCTGTTACAACCATTAAGTCAAGTGGCATCTCTTAATTAATCTTCAAGAGTAAAGTCAGAAGATTATAGAGATGAAAATAAGACTATATGCTGGGAAATTCTTAAAATTTGCTATACCTTATTGGTTACAATTAATAAATTCGAATTAACAGCAGGAAACTAATTAAAAAGATTAGAATCCTCAACGATCACATGTCTTACATTTTTATTAAATATGATAATATGATCTATTTACTCAAAGAATGTTGTAAAATTTGGGAAACTATCTTATTTAAACTTTGTAATCAAATTAAATTCATACACTAAATATAGTGTTTTATTAATTATTATTTTTACACGTAGTTAATAGTAATTTAGCTAAGAGGCAACCTTGGTACCCGAATCTTAGTCACCCGTATCTTGTTCAGCCAGTGTGAAGATTGTATATGGTCGGGATCGATGGTCATCAGTGAGTGAGCTTGATGAACGACAGAGTGTATATGTAGAAGGAAATTAGAAGCGCATTCTGATTTGTCGCAATTGATGAAGTACATCGTACTATGATATCATACGCGTGGATGTGCTTTCTGCCAATAAACTTGCTTTTTTGATCGATGCAATGTTGAGAAAAATTGCAGTTGTCTTTGCTTGGTCATGATCGAGATCGAAGTGGACATGTGTGCCACTGACACTTGGAGGCTTAACAGTATCGATTCGCAGTGACGATGTCACCAGTAGATTCCATGATTTAGTACCGATGATAAGCTTCTTGCCATCACTGTCCATTTTTGTCGTGATCCACACATTTGGGTACTTGGTATTGTCTAGGGGTAACGTGGTCGAAGGTGGTGATCCCTTTTTGGTAGAGAAATTTTCTCGATGGACATCTACCATTTGAGTTCGGCCGTAAACTTCCCCACAGTTGATAATCATTGCCTCGGTCATGTTATTGATTGCAATTGCACCAGCTAGCATTTGCGCACAAACAACTGGAAATATAGAAACGGGTATTAATCCTTAACAGTAATTTATAAAAGGTTTTATTAATTAAATATATATAATTGTTTAAGAATATATAGGAAAAAAAAATTAGATTATAATTTTTTTATTTTTGAAACATTTAAGATATTTTCTTTAATTTTTTTTTAATTCATATAATATGTATAGGTTTTGTATAAACATGTTTAAACCATTAAAAACAAAATATTCTTTTATGATTAATTCAAATCTTATAATAGTGGAATAGTAATGAGCAAGTCCCTTCTCTAGCCGAGGAATACTTGGACGAAGGCTAGCTTGATAGTGAAAGACATAACTAAAATTAATATACTGTTTACAGTAATAATAATTGTTATGGATTGAAACTCAACACAGTCCAGTCTGTGTTGAGCATATTGGCGATTTCTGGAGACATTTCAGCATACGAGTGTTTTATCAGATGATGCTTGTATGGACCGTAGTGTATAATGGACGTAAGGTGTGTTTGTCCCACGGTTGACGATGATGTGTTAGCATTTTCAGTCTACTTTTGTCGTTTTTCTTGGTGGACGTGCTCGATCTGCATTTGATTATCACAATCAGGTTTGATCATTTGCATCAAATTGTCTTTATGTGTTATTGCAGCAAGTTTAACATTATTGGAATCAACTAAGGCAAATGGTTGAAGCTGCATTTCATTCAGAATCCACAGTGCCTTATTTCGAGTTTCTGGTTTCGCAGATACAAGGCGAGATGCACAGAGTAGTGCTTCCTCGTAAGTTCGTTTGGGCGCTGTAGATGCTTCAGGGACTGGCATTGTGATCAGTTCGGTGAGAATTCTCACATCGATATTTTCATCATCATCTGATTCACTAGATTCATCGGCATTGCCTCACGAGTTTAATATGGTGCATTTCGTCTGTAATCGCCAAAACTTCATTTTGTTTCAATTTTCAACTTTAAAATTCAGATTCTTTATTCGGTAATATATGTAACGTGTTAATAGTGAATGGCAATTCTGTGATGTGAAGTATACTCTCTTGAAGAAAACTTTTAACTAATCCCAGTGCTTCTTTTCTGGGTATATCCTACAAATATGCCTAAACAATCTCCCAATCATAAGGGATTGTCTCCTCTTCTATTGTTGTTTGAATTGCCTCGTTCAATGTGGTTCCAGTGACGGTAATACGACCATTATCATTACATTGCTTTTTCTTAGCAGCCTTTTGGTGCTTACTTTGGGGAGCCATGGTAAAACAGTATAGAGAGTGAGGGAAAGCAAATCTCGAACATGATTGGCTGATAGCTATTCACATGGGACCTTAAAAACCCTGACGCGCTTGTGCAACATGTTTCAAATCGCATTCTTCCCTGCTAAATATCTGAAAATTGCCTTTGACCAACCATCTTTGACAGCTATCAACTTTTTTTTAAAACTTTTTTTGCAACTTCTAAACTTCAATAACTATTCTTTATATGCCTAAAAGTGTTTATTAAAGTATAGATTTGAAATATAATGACTTAGGGTAAAGTAGATAGATCTCAAATTTGGAAGAAATTATTGGCGATTACAGATGAAATGCACCATAAATATGTAGAAGAAAGCAGTTATGACGTGTAATGTGGATTACAGTTATGACATGTAATATCGATTATGAGTATCAATCCATAACAATTAATTTTAGTTAAGGATTTCACTGTCAAGCTAACCTTCATCCAGGTATTCCTCGGCTAGAGAAGGGACTTGCTCACTACTGTTCCGCCACTATAAGTATTAAATTAAACATAAAGGGATATTACAACATAAAGGGTTTAAACAGATTAATACAAAACTTAAACTGTTTAAAGAATTAAAAAAAAATAAAAAAGAAATACCTTAAGTGTTTCAAAAATAAAAAAATTATAATCTAATTTTTTATTTTTTCCTACATATGTTTAAACAATGATATACATTTAATTAATAAAACCTTTTTTGATTTACAGATAGGGATTAACACCCTATCGAGTCGCTCTTACTGCTTGCTGTTGCTGAGTAGTTGCCACGATGTCTTTTGAAGTGCGATCGTACAGTAGAGCCGGTTGTCATAGATTTTTTGTAAATAGTGCAAACGAACTCGCCGGTAGCTATGTCGCGTTCCAGTACCATCGCAATGGTTTCCCCTAAGTCAAGTGTGAACGAATGAATGATGCTTTTCATATGCACAAAGAAAAAGACAAACCTTGATCATTGCTGTAATTCACTTCGACTGTTGGAGAATGCCCATTTCTCCTGTGGTTTGCTAATTGCCAAGACGTTTCGAAGTGCGTGTCGCAAAATTCACAAATATATTTGGATGTCATTGTCACGGCAACAATTAGTGAAGTGAAACGAAAAAGCAGGTTTTTTATGGCGTTCTAAATTGAAAGAGCAGTTGTAAGCAGTGCAGCTGTATATATCAACAGGTAGGAAATGATCGTGACGGAGTCCATGCGTATCATGTGCTTGTCCACTTATCAACAGTCATGAACTATGAGAGAGTACATCACACACGTCATTGTTGATTTATTATGCAGCTGTAACAGCAAAGTATTCTACACGTGGGCGGCAATGTTTAGAGCGATGCTTCTTATGTGGACAAGAAAAAGACAAACCTTGATCATTGCTGTATTTTACTTCCACTGCTGAGGAATGACGATTTCTTGTGTGGTTTGCCAATTGCAAAGATGTCTCGAAGAACTTGTCGCAAGTTTTACAAACACATTTGGATGTCTTCGTTTTTTCGTGTATGAAGAGTTTATTCAGATGCCGCCAAGGGCGGGCATCGCAGAGAAGAAAATATATGATGCAAACGAAGGCAAAGGAGAGAAAATGCGAACTACGCTATTGTGCGGTTTTCTTGTTGCAGATGATGGAGCATTCGGATTGCGCGAGCAGCAGCAACACCTTGAGGCCAAAATGGCTTTTGATGAAAAATATGTTGCCAGTGTGCGTTCCACAGAGCAAGGGTTGTGCAAGCAGGTTTTGGCTGTGGGTTAGCTGGCCACACGGATTGTACATGAGAATAGTTCAGCAGGCGCTTTGTTCGGGCAAGACCACAAGGAATGTTCATTTGTATCCATACCATCGCAAAAAATGCAGGTGGATGAAGTGACAGTACATATCTGGGCAACGTAGGTGTAAACGAGCTCGACTTGACAGCCCAGCAAAAAGGATCCCTTTAAGAAATTTTTACTTTCTTGAACGATGTACACGATATCAATTATAGCGAGTGTAGCTAGTATTTATAACCTGTACGCGTAGTACCGAGGAGGAATACTGTAGCTGCTGTTACATATTGACTAATGTAGTGTACACAAGACTCGTAATCATTATTGGATAACATAGTCTGCATGTGCTATTTATCTGTGATGTGTGAGGTCGCGATGATGATGTGTCCCCCAGATCTTTGTAGCACAGCATTATATGTGTAACACTTGTCGTTAATTGATTCGAGCGTGGTGCACCTAAAGCAACGCAATTTACTTGTACTCCACCGAACGTCATAAGTTTTAGAGCAGCTTGGAAAGATATACAACAGAATGTACATGTTGTTACTGCGCGAGCCGCTGTCGTGGTGTGTTTTTATGGTACTTTGTTACACACAACGACTGACGCGTTAGCATTTCGCATTGTCTGTAAACGAATGACCCTGCATTAAATTGCCCACGAGAGGAATCTGTTAACAATGTTTAGCACAAGATCACTCATCGATGCATGTAATTTTTGAAGTACAATAACTGGACAAAGGAACAGCCGACTGTTTCTTCTTATCGCCGCAATATATCATCAAGCAGCGTGAGCTAAAAGATATTACTACATCCCCCAAAAAACCAACTTGCACATTTATGGCTACCACAAATATACAGTAAAAACATCTTGGGCCATGCGACAAAATGCTTCCTTGCTACCAAGAGCTTTACATAGACCAAGACTCTCATTCTGCTAATATGTTTTAAAATGCAGTACATAACAGTGACAGAAATATTTTTTCGACATGCAGCAGTGTAGTCAGTTTGACGTATATTCGACTATCATCACAGCATTTTCAGAGCTAGATAGCGATCATTCAC